>NC_135187.1:12614912-12953126 GCF_041146795.1 Maylandia zebra
CCTAAATGTGACTGACTCGCTCTAAACTGATCATTAGACAAAAAAGGTTCTCTAAAGAAGATCTGGGATGTGAACAGATTTCTTTTTTTCACATTTCTTTACTCGTTACATTGCAGTTGAAGGTCACAGTTGTGCTTGTGGTTCCAAGAGCTGAAATGTTTTTGAGACTAGTGAAGTCGATATCCCGCTCACGGTGCCGTCTCTGACCCGTTAAATATGTAAGTAGGTGGCAGGACAGAAGCTGAGTCCAGCATAGTGAGAATAAATCAGCATTTTCAGATACTTCTGTAGTTTGTTTCAGGATTGAGGCAAATTAAATAAATCAGAAGTAAAATAATGATTGTATTTTGTGAAACTGTGTGTGCGCCACTGCTAAAAATTATATCAGGCGAGATTTAAAACCGAACTTACAATTAGAGGAGTTAATTTGAACATTTGGAAACTTTGATTTTTCACAATGAGATAAACTTCACAAAGAAAAAGCAACAAATTCCTTTAAAGACTGATAACTTGTTTTTTGCATGATTTCCCTTCAAGCAGTTTGCCCTCAAGTCAGTATTTTGCATTTAAAAAATTTCACAATGTCCAATATTGTCCACCAACCCACCCATACAACCATCTTATAATAGGATCACACAATCTTTGTAGATTATTATCTTTGTACACCAGATTAAAAAACAGCTTCATTCTTAAAGAACACTCCCACAACCTTCAATTTAATCTGAGATGCACATCTGTGCATTTTTGTGATGGCTGGTGTTTTATTGGAATCACTAATTGTTTTCAGTAGAACACTGTGCAACCGGGCCAAGTCATATTGTCCTGAAATGATGTCACTTGTTAGTGTGTATATGCACCTGGCTGCTTTCACAGCTGAAGATGAGCATGCAGCTTGGCTGAGGGGTCAGTTCATCAGCTGTCACTGCTGCCATCAGCTTGACCAGGAGAGATGCATGTGCTGGTTCTGCACAGGCCTACAAAAAAGTTCCACTTGCATCAAGTGTAACAGGTAAATTTGTAAGCAGCATCAGGTCACATGCTGCTGGAATTGTACACTGTACAAATCACATCAAGAAATGTGAATGTTATCCAGACAACGTGGAAACTCATCAGGGGGGAAATGGAAAATAACGCTAGCGTGGCAATAAATCATTAGATGAGTTTGATAAATCAACATTACCATTAGAAATGTAACAAAATTGAAGTTGCTTTTTAATTTTTTTTTTTTTAGACTTTTGGTCTCTAAAGAAAAGGGAAACATCAAAACTGTCATGTAGATCTAAGACTCTTAATCGCTGACACTCATGAGTCAGATCTGGTGTTCTAACTTCCAGCCAGTGAAGCAAATTTTCCTTCCTCCTTTCCTTTCAGTTTTCCCTGCAGTGTAGTCTGTAACAACTAGCTCAGGTCTGAATGACTGAACTGTTTCCTCTCTCTCTGCAGGCCTTCCAGAAGCTGCAGGACTACACCCTCCTGCCGACAGCCTGCAGCGAGGCCTCCAAGCTGGGAGCGTCTCTGTCCTCATTCTGCCTCCTTGTCAACAGAAAGCATACATATTTCTGAAAACACGCCCACGCCACTCAGCATTTATCTGCAGGTGTTCGCAGTGGTGGGGGTAGTGATACTAATGTGCAGTATTTTGAGACAGAACCAGCCACCTAATTTACTGCACCACTACCCCCTCTGCTGAACGAACAGCGCTGCACAATGTCCTTAAATCTACTCATGAAACCACTAGATGAAGCTGTAGTTTTGCACTGTTCCAACTCTTTCACAGTTCACCAAAGTAAAACAGTAACCCCACAGGAAAGAGTCTTCACTGCAAGTTTCATTCTGTATATATGCAGATGTTCATTACGTTTTTAGACCAAAGTGTGAAGGAAAAGCCAAAGGCAACAATCAGCCCAACATTTTTTTAACTTTTCTCACCAAATTGATGTAATCTAGATCCAGTAAAGGGGCATTACGTCTGCTTTCCAGAAATCTGATGTCTCTTAACATTACTGCTTGTGATAGTCCCCTTTAAATGTTTTCTTGGCTAACCTAAGACTTGGTGCCCACATTTACTACAGTGTACAGCTTTCATATCCACATTTCAGTACTTGGGTATTAACTGTTTTTAAATTGCAGACCATCTGTAGCTGCTAGGTGATGATTCAGATTTGATTTAGCTTTGCAGTGTATGAATTTGTCCCAAGTGTAGAAATATTAAAATCCAGCTTCTAACTTTTAGTGATACTTTTATTCCTGTGTAATTCAACTGCCAGTTCTTTAGGTACATCCGGCTAAAATAAATGTAAATCCAGTCTTTTCATTTATTTTCTACTTGTCCAATTCAGAATCTCAGTGGGGCAGCAGCCTATCCCAGCTGTTAGCGAAACCTTGGATTGATCACCAGTCTATCGCAGGGAGAGTACAGACGTGCAACCCCACATTCACACCTAGGACCAATTATGGGAGACTTGCAGAAAACAAACGCATGCATTGAAAGACACCAGCTAATCAATGGTATCAAATCTGGCACCTTTTGGGGAGGCTACAGTGCTGACCAACTGTGCCACTATAACTGAACAGTACTTTTGAGCCAGTAAAACAGTAGCTATCAGCAGTGCCACCCATCCAAAATTAAAAATATTACAGCTTGATTAAGGGAAAAGTTGTCACAGCACTAACCAATAAGATAATTTTACCTTGTAGTTTAACTCAGAACTCCAGCTTTCCATCACAGAATCAAAGGCTTGTGTATGTGATGTCCAATAAAACACTCAAACTCAACAGAAATTGCTTGATTTATTTGTTTTGTTAGAAAGTGAACATGTTTAACGGTTGGACTTGGCAACTCTCTCCAACTCGTCCTTCTTCTTGATGGCATAAGAGTTAGATGAACCCTGCAAAGAGAGAGAAACTTAAGTTTAACACGCCTCACAACAGTTTCTCATATGTGTCAGCTCTGATCACTAAAAAGGTTCCAACATAATTGGCAGGATGTAATCAGAGTCCACTAAGTCTGTTACCTTAGCTGCATTGATCAGCTCATCAGCCAGGCACTCAGCGATGGTCTTGATGTTCCTGAAAGCAGCTTCTCTTGCTCCCGTGCACAGCAGCCAGATGGCCTGCAAGACGAGACGGAGCACACGTTAGTGAGGTGAAACGGGTTAAACTCCAGAGACATGACCACAGGCCAGCAGTGAAATGTATCTGAGTTGGTGATTGGCTGGGCCACGACAGACTACAGCCAATGAATAAGCAAAGACTTTTAATCTACGAGCACTCTAGCACACCAAGACAACAGAAAATGTCCAGGCGTGACTCTAGCCTCGTTTAACACATCAAATACATGAAAAAACAGTGAACCTTTTCTAATTTATTTTCATGCTAAAACTGTTGAAGATGGTGTTGGACAAAGAGGTTTTTCAGCATGGAAGCATTTTTTTGGTACTTCTGTCCTTTTTGACAGAAGGACACTGGCACTGATGATAATCAAGTATTTATTTACTTACACTGGAGAGGCTATTAATGAAATTGTTAAAAATAAGACTGCCACAATCTAAGAGACTAACTGCCTTTACTGTATTCTATATGCCCAACAAGGTGAGAAAAGACTGAACCTCGCAATTTCTAACGATCACTAATAGGAGGGGTTAAAATGTTCAGCTAAGTGAAGCCAAACTGAACTTCTCAGTTTAGCTTCGCTTCATATTTTCTGTTTTGATCTTTCCGCTTGAGAACCACTCTTGTATGCAGACCTGACAGTAATAAAGGTCATGTGCAAACCAGGAAAAAAACTGAACATGCATCAAACTTTACATGTCCTAAAAGATGCATTAAAGTCATCTAGTCACATGATTAGACATCAACAATTACGTGGAGGTAGAAAAAAAATTGTGCGTTTGTTACCTGGTTGACTCTGCGGAGGGGTGACACGTCAACAGCCTGCCTCCTGACGGTACCAGCACGACCAATACGGGTGGAGTCCTCACGGGGTCCACTGTTGATGATGGCATTGACCAGGACCTGCAGGGGGTTCTGGGAACAAAGAGGTTAAGAAGATAATTTTTTTAAAATCAATCCATAACATGTAGTGACAGAGATCCATTAGTCTGGACACCATCTGAAAGCTGACACAATCTGCTGTTAATCCTTGTGTTTGCTCCCAATTTTCTTACTCAAAGTTTAAAGCCAATATCACATTTACCCTTAAATATGCAGATTAATTCTGGACCCTTGTCTGCTTGGCAACAACCACTGCAAAACTCACTAAAAATAATAAACAATCCAGCAACTGTCTAAAAAAAATGTTTTCAATGCTGAAATACTGTCTTAAAACCCAGATGGAATTCAAATTTGAAACATTTTCTCAGCACGCCGTGTCTAAATTAAGTTATTTATATTTTAGTTATTATTGAAAACTGCTCATACCACAGTAAGATCCTGTTCTCTGTAATTTTCAATAGTGTTTTTCATCGCATAAGGAACCATTTATTTTCTGTAGTTATAATTAAGAATCTCTTTAACAGTGACACATACTATAGCAGTGCTATGAAAGTACCTCTCCAGTCAGCAGGTGGATGATCTCGAAGGCGTGCTTGACAATGCGAACGGTCATCAGCTTCTTGCCGTTGTTGCGGCCGTGCATCATCATGGAGTTGGTCAGACGCTCCACGATGGGGCACTGAGCCTTGCGGAAACGCTTGGCGGCATAACGTCCTCCAGAGTGTGGCAGGTACTTGGCGTACTTCTCTTTCACAGCAATATAATCCTGCAGCGAAGAATGACATCTTTAAGCATCATTTTCTGTTTTAAGTTGAAAAACAGCATCGTTAAAGGCAGATATTGTGTCTGAGCCGGTGATTGACTGGGCCACATTAGACTACAGCCAATGAATAAGCAAAGACTTTTCCTCTGCGAGCACTGTAGCACACCTGGACAACAGGTGAGTGTCCAGGCGTGACTCTAGCCTCGCTTAACAGCACAACAGTGAATCTTTCACACTGCCGCTCACCTGCAGGGAGATGTCGTTGATCTGGACATCATCGGTGCTCCACTTGCCGAAGAGCTTGATCTCTGGGGTCTCAGCCACAGCGGGGGCAGTCTCCCAATCGGTCACTGAGGAAACACCACAACATTACTGGCACATTGTTTTAAAAATTATAATTTCAGGACTATAAATGACAAATATGTCTTTTCCCCCCCCCAACATTTACACGTAAGAGTTTGGGTTTGTGAAGGTGGACCTTACTGCAAATCTGTGGCCTCTCTATTACATTTCTATGTGACATAAGTCTTATAAATGGAACTTTATTTAACGAATTTGTGTATAATGAATGAAAACTACTGTAGCTTGACTGAGCTGCTACTCAATGTTACGTTCAAACAAAGTGACGTTAGCTTTCCAGCAAAAAGCAGAAAACCCCACGATTTGACACTTTAATAGGAAGCACATTTATTCATATTAATAGGAGATTGAGTAACTGTTTGGTCAGATTTAGCGAAGCAATGACAGTCACAAGTACAGCGAGGCCGGAGATGAAGCCTGCATCACGCTAACACTAGCAAACTTGCGCCACAGCGGATTCTAAGCTTACAAACGTCTATAAACGGGCGTAGGTGCGCGTTTAAATTCAGCATCAGTTAATTAGTAGGGAAGAAATTAAGTTTAATATAGACATATTTTGTGAATTAGTGTCCTGAATTTGACATCTATCGGAGCCGCTACTCAACGTGCAGAATCCACATGTGCTACAGAGCTAGTCGCATGCTAACGCTCAGCGCTGTTGTGCTGATACGGAAACATTCGGAGGGAATAAAAACGCCATTTCGACTAAACTGAAGTTTTCTGTACGAATTTCCAGGACAATGGAAATCCACAGTGATTTTGGATACGCGTCCGTCCCTTTTTCACGATTTATGAAGCAAGTAAAAAGTAAAATTTTCACTCACTTGTGTCTGCCGTTCTGTACCACACTTCTCTGAGACGGAAAAGGGCCTTTTCGGGGCGCCGTGTACAGATATCCGGTCCGGCGTTTGGCTGCTTCCGGCGTACAAAAGCTTATGGGAAACGTAGTCTTTTTTTTTTATGTCATTATACATTAATAAAGCTGCTGCTGGCCTTTTAACTTTCACAATTGCTGTAAAAACAAGCAGTTATATTACATCATATTTAATATTATTTAGTTTTAGTTATTTTTCTGTTTAAAAATATGTTTTAAATTAATTTTGATTGATTCAGTCGTGTACTCTAGAATATTCTTCAGCTAGTGATCACTACATTTATATTTTGTATTTTGCTCAGTAAAATGGCAAATTATATATATATATATATATATATGTATGTATGTGTGTGTGCGTGAGTGAGTGTACGTAAGGCAAAAATACATTTTGTAGTCTTAACAAACTGGAAAAGTCCGTATTTGATATGACCACCTTTATTCTTCATCTCAGCCTGAAGCCCTTTTAGACAAGCTTTCTTGTCATTTCTTTAAGTAGTCTTCAGGAATATTTCTCCAGGTTTTTTGAAGGCTCTTCTTTGGAAAACAAAGGCAGCAACGCCTTTGTTTTCTGTCAGGAGAATCCCACAATGTTTCAATGTTGAGGTCCAAACTCTGGGGAGGCCAGTCCATGACTGATAATGTTCCACTGTGTGTGTTGTTGTTGTTTTTTGTTTTTTTTAACAAGTATGCTTTTAATGCACTGGCAGTTTTTTTGGGGATCATTGACATGCTGAAAAATGAAGCTCTTGACAATCAGATGGACAATCAAAATTTGACCATACTGTTCTGTATTCATATTCAATCAATTTTGACAAGATTCCCAATACCACTGTCTGAAAAGCAGCCCGAGACCATGACAGAGCCTCCACTGGCTTTACACTTTGCTTTAAACACTCATTGCAGTACCTCTCCCCTGACCTCCATACAGATAACAATTTGAACCCAAAAGAAATCTAAATTGTTTTTTTTTTACTGACTCATCTGTTATGTGCGAGAATAACAGTGGTTCATCCAGTAAATTTTGCGCATTTTTGTGCTTGAATAACTCACAGGTCAGGATTAAGCAGCTTAACAAAAAACAAACAAAAACATTCATCTGGAAATGATCAGGTACAAGGACTGGATTGCAAATGAGTCAAAAAGCAGCCGATGTCCAAAGAAAAACTCTGCAAGTCCTTCAGAAAGCCTGGAGAACTATTGTTCAAGAGCCTTTAAAAAATTACAATAAAGTCTGGGTCCTTGGAAGCAAAATGTACAGAAAAAAATCATCTGGTTCACAAGACCAGTTTTGGCTTTATTTATGTGTGTTGTTAACTGACAGGACAAAGCACAAACACAAACAATGCTCAAAACCGTCTTTTATTGAAGACCTGACAGCATTTGACACCTGTTCATTTATAACACAAACACGGTAGAAACAGCTCTGGCTTTGCACGAGCATACATGAACAACAGATGCAATAACATTAACATAGTAGCTTGAACACAGATAAAACCATCCCTATCTCAACAACATCCCTTCTCTTTACAATGTGCAATTCATCCTTAACCATTAAGTTTCTTTTCTGTTTTATCTTTCAAATACACGCTCCGCTTTTTGTCCTTTTGAGAAATATAAGAACGACAAGTATAAATTAAAAGTATTACAAATGAATCCCTTAAACAACAGAAAAGAAGGAACATGAAGGTTGCTAAAAGGCCTGAGATATCTAAATGTGATGGGAGGTTCGGTGGACCAGTAAACACTAACATATCACAGCCACTCTCTAGTCTTATTATGCCCAATGCCACCCCTCCCTATCATTGTTTTTAGCACCGTCACTAAAGGCAGTGTGTTGTAGCACTTTGGTAATGGGCATGAAATACTGAGGCATGTAGGGGGGAAAAATTAAGGCTTCATCTACAAAAGCGATGGAGTAAAGCTCCAAAGCACTGCATGATAGTTACAATAAACTGATGATAAGATCGGAGGCTCACTCTGAATTAGACACCGGGGTTAAAGATGGGGGAATGAAAAACATATAAATGACTCAACGCGAGACGAGCGGGGCAGTAAGTCTCAACATGTAGACGACTTAACGTCGCTCAGGCACTGTCGTGTTTGTGTGGCGGCTTTGAGGTATGTTTGATGGAGCAGACGCACACTGTCTGATACACTGCATGCTTTTAAAGTGATAAACTAATATTTTTATTCAAATAAAAAGGGGCATGCCGCCAACTTTGCTGATACAGCAACACTGGTGAGCTCAGCTGGACAACTACAGCTCACTTACCTCAAAGCCCGCATTAAAACTGGAGGTTTGCCATGAAACAGGCAGGAAGAACGTAACAACAAACTGGACTCACACTTGTAAATAAAATTCAACATATCCTTAATCCTCTGCTACGATGACTGCTTGCACTCTTGTCCCTTGCAATGGTACAATGAAAAATTGTTGGAGTGCTCCTTTAAAGTCAGAAAAGCAGCTAAAACCCCTTCTGACAGCCATCAGCAAACAGGCAGCGATGTGCTGGATTTCTCCAAAAGCAACAATGTGGGTTTTTTAAAATAAATACGTGAAGGAGAAGTGTAACATTTTGGGAAATGTGCTTTTTTTCCCTTTTATGAATCAAGCCTTGGTCGAGATAATGCTACAGGTTAGATTATGGTAAAGGTTTCTCCAGAAAATCTCATCCTTTCAAGCAGTTTGAAAAGATGTATGGAAATCCCTGATCCCTGTACTGATACAACCCACCCAAACAAGAACAAGACGTGCACGACAAGCCGAAACTACACCGCAGACAGTATAAAACATGGACGTATCTCCAGGGTTGGATAAATTAATTCAGTTCTGAAGGTTTTATTGTTTAAAAATGTTAGTTTTTATTAGTTTCAATCTATGTAGACATCCACAGTCTCAGTAAACATGTCCGTCCATCATCATGTCCTCTATTTTTTTTAATTCGTTTTAGTTCATTTTATTTTATTAATATGTAGTTTTAATTTTTAGTTTAGTTTTAGTTATAACAACCTTAGAAACGTACATCTTTCATACCATCTACGTATGACGGTGAGGGCCGGACTCACGTTGTTCGCAAAGGTGACATCAGTGGGAATAAATGGAGAGCGTTAGCTCAACATAGCAGCTGAAAGCCACTAGCCTGGATCTGTGTTATCATTAAAAATGAATTAATGAATTGCATTAAATCTGCCTACCAGCACTCTTAAGCCCACTGAATAACATGTTAAATGTTTTTTTGTTAATGCACCCAAAAATCTAATTGTGATGGTGATATTTTTGGGGTTTTAAAATGCTGGCAACATTATGTTGGTAGCTGGACTCCAGGAAATATCTGCAGATTAACCATTCCTCCAAATGTTTCTTACATTTATAGAGTACATATTATTTATTAAAGCAATCTGCAGTGTGATACTTTCTACTCTCCTTAACCTCATTTTTATTTTGTATTCTGTTTTTTGTTTTTTTTAAATCACTGTCTATGTGTGAAATCTCACAGCATAAGGTCCTCAGTAGGCACCTGTGATACTTTTACCACTTTTACTTTAGCTATGTTGTTTAATTATTGCAGACTGAACTATTTTGTACTCTTTATTATGCTATTATAAAACAAAATTTGAATACAAATCAACAAAGTATCCATCTATCAATCTGTCAATCATGACTGTAGCCTTCCTGCAGTACCTTCTTAGCCCACTAGTAGTCGCCACTAATAGTTGCCAATGTCATTTTACACTTACTTTATTCAGACAAATAAAATAAACAAGTTAGTGAGTGAAGTTAAAAGTGCTGGTTTTGTCCTTGTCACACACAAGCAGGCTAGATGTTTCCCTTTATTTCCATTATTTGTGCAAAGCTAAGCTAACCTGCTTCTGGTATAGCCTAACATGTACTGTACACATAAAAGAGAGAGAGGTAACAAAATTTTTCCCCTAATGTTAAACTTTCTCCTTAAATGTTAAATAAGATGAAAATGAAAGACGGTTTAAAATAAATCCTGACATCACCAAATGATCTTTCACAGCTGTAATCCCCCCAAAATATCAGCTCATGTCCTACAGAAGACACTATAACCGAGGCTGTAGAGGTCGACCGTTTTTGTGTGTTTTTCTGTGTGTCCGTCTGCATGTGTGTGCTGTGAAGAGGTTTTGTGCTACACCAGCCACTTCTCCATGCATGTGTGGAACACGGTCTTGTTGGAGTGCCACCAGATGTGCTGAACGCCGGGAACAGAGCAGAGGATCAGATCTCCGCGAGCCGCCAGCGTCTTCAGCCCGAAAACATCTCTCAAGTACAGCTGGAAAAAGAAAACACAGCACAAGGGAGTCATTAATAAATCTACCGCCTCAGATTTTTGGTGGGGTTGTGCATGTATTTTTCTATTCTTTAGAAACAAAGCACATGCCTTGCTCTGGGAGGAGCACCTCCATAAATGAGACATAGATAAAAGATGGCTCTGCTTTATGACAAACCCATTAACGTGTCAAAGACATCAGAACAAAGATCTTTTTTTGTTTTGTTTTGTTTTTGTGTTAAACTGAAAAACATTTTAGTTTCTCATGATTTATTCTGGTAAGAATCATGGTTTCTCCTTTTTATAATTTATATATTTATTCATCATTAGATCTCTGCCACAGTATGTCTTTCTCCTGTCTTCTTCCCCTCATCCCAGCTGGTCACGGTTCCTAAGCCTGATTTTACCAAAAGTTTCTTCCTCTTAAAAGGGAGTTTTTCCTTCCCACTGTTGCCAAGTGCTCGCTTATTGTCTGATTGTTGGGCGCCCTTAGAGGACTGTTATTGTGAATTAGTGTTATATAACTTATTTAGAATTGAATTAAATGACCTAAAAACAGATAGAAATAAATGAAAAAATGTATTCTGACTTTCACTCACATCTTGGTGCTGCATTTCAACAACCGTCTCGTTGTCGTCATAAAATCCAAACTGGCTGTAAAGACATGAAAGCAGTGTGTTAGCATCACATGAGAGTCATCAGATCATCCACAGTTACACGAAGCAAGATGTCATTGACAGCTGTGACCACAAAGAATAAACTGAAATCCCTTTAAAGCAGAAAATATGATGCAGCCTTGTTTGATCTAAAGTCTTATTTTAATTATTTTAGCACCACAATGAGTTTAAATATATTATTTTTGTAAAATTTCGATCTAAATTCATTTGTTGCAACTTTCACAAAGTCCAAAAATCTTTTTAAAGATATCCATGTGTGTGAGATTTCAGGGAAATAAAATCAGAGGATGCTGTCACCTCGACTGCCAGGGCGTGATGACTCCATCGTCCGGTCCTCCAATCAGTACCAGCTTTTTGATTTTGAGGAAGTTCTTCTTCCATTCTGCAGATGGCAAATAAAACACACCTCATGGCTACTGTGCACTTTATCTGAGTCATTTTGATATAAGTAATTACTCGTTACACTGAGTAATTTTTGATAAGGGTTGTTGTTGATTGTTCTTTTTCTGACCTGTTGAATTTGGGTTGGGTCTCTCACTGTTGAGCAAAGCCAGATAATCACTGCTGTTGACATAGAGGTCTCTGTGGTGGGGGTCTGCAGACAGGTGAAAAGCAAACACAATATCAAACTGCTCGTTTATGATTTTAAAGTCCGAAAAGGCAGGAAAAAAAAGAAATTTGACGACTTCAAAATCTGTGAGAAAAAAGTAATCCTGGAGTCTCACCATTCCAATAGTTGCAGATGGATATCATCTGACCTAATGCGGTGTAACACAAGTGGTAGAGGTTTGACTTCACAAACTGAGGGAAGAGGTACTTTAAGTAGTCTGTGTCTGAGGGGAAAGAAAGAGGAGCGAGAATGATGACCAAGTCAGAGAATAAATCAGTCCACAGCACGATAAAGTATTTCTGCAGTCTTTCTCTTCACATTGCTTCACAGCTTTCTGCTAACTGTGTCAGTCTGCTGACTGATGCTGGAAATAGCTGCGAGCTCTGGCTTGTCACCAGAGCAGCAAGAGTGATATGAAGCAGTAAGGCTTTGAGCTAAAATTCTCTTAAAAAAAACAATAACTTATAAAAACAGGTCCAACAACATCAGTCTTACTAACTCATTGTTGGGTTTTTACACCCTAATTTACGATTTTGCTGATAATTATCAGGCAGCTTCTCATCGTGAGATCATGAGAGTTTTCATTTTACAGCTGTCAGATATTGACACTGGTTCACTAACAGGGTATTAGTAGATTCTCAACAGAGAAATACTGATTGCATTTAAAACACGCTGCTGAACTAAGCTCTCCATGTTGGACCCACCTCCGTACTGCCCGGCTTGAGGTGAGGACAGGGAGATGAAGGAGTGGACGTTGTGGTCAGACAGAGTGGAGAGGATCCCTCTGCAAACCAGACCGCCTGTAAGAACATCAATAAAGACACATGTTTGTGTAGCTTTTCAGAGAGCAAGTCCACCTTCCAACCTTCTCATTGAATGTTATATAACCCACTTAGATAAAAAAGTGCCTCACAGAGCAGTGACAGACAAATAACTGGTCAGCTGACTGTGCGTATGTCAATTTCCCAGTGCTCAAAGGTCTTATATCCAGTTATTTTGATTGCAAACTCCATTTTTGATCATTAATTCGTCAAACAAACCTGAAGAGAGTTAGCAACCCACCTCAATTTTTTTTGACAGGCTAATTCAAATCAGGAAGTCAAAATCTCTTTGCAAATCAACACATCTGTTTAGCAGAGAAACATCTGTTCTCTCGTATTAACACATGTTTTAACCTTGTATCATTGTGACGTTTTAAATTCTAACAACACCTTTATTATTTTTAGTTATTTTTAGTCTGTTTTATTTCACTTTGTTGAATTTATTGAGCCATTTTACTTTATAGAGACACTCTATTGTGTTACAGTCAGCTTTTTGCATCAGGTTCTGTACTTTATTTAGAATTTTAGTTTAAATATGTTTACATAAGCTCCTTTTGAGGACTTTATTTAAGCTAACTTGAATGTTGTGACCATTTGTGCTAGAGTCAAAATTTAAACAGTTTCAGAAAGAAGAGGAGATGGTTTTACAGGGATATTTGGTGCATCGCAGTAGCACAAAGCAATAATAAGGTGCTGCTGTCTGAACACAGGCAGAAATAAATTAACTCTTCACTGGTCTGATGAAGAGCAGCTTTTCCTCTGTAGAAATGTGAAAATTGAAAATAAATCAATATTAATAATTTAGTTAATAAATAAAGTTTGAAGTTGAGCTTTTTGATTTTTCCGTTCTTGGGGTGAAATCTTGTGTGATATCAGGTTTTACTCCTGTCCACAGTTTTTGTTTTCGCAACCGGTTTATTTGAAATATTCAACGCATTGCACAGTTTGGATTTAGAACCCGTCTCACCAATAAAATCCAATAATCACATTTTTCTGACACAAATCTTAACATTGTGGTTAACCAGACAGAGCTTCTACCAGTGAAACTCCGTCTGGTGTCCAGAGATTCTTTAAAGATCTGATCTCCTATCCCGATCCTCCATTTGCCACCAGCCAGGAGTTTTTTCCATCGTCTGTGATTTCTCAGTGAACATCTGATTAGGCTCAATTGTCTTGGTGGATGTGTTTCGGTTGAAGTCTGGAGAACCCGTCTTCCCAGTTAGTCCACCAGGTTATGCGTGTTATTTCTAGCGTCAATTAGTTTTAATGAGCGTGGATTGGCTTATCCTATTCAGACACGGAGGGGGCTCGCCCAGGGCAGGTTGCACAACCATTCACACCCATATTCACACCTATGGGCTATTTTGACTCACCAGTTAACCTGACATGCATCTCATTGTACTGTAGAGTGAAATTCAAACTCGAGCTAGCAGTACATTAGTCAGTGTGGCGCTAAGACTTTGTGTCATTTTGTCATTTCCTCTCACAAAGATGCTCAAGTTCTGAAATACTCGAACGAGGTGTAGAAGCTACTTTTGGCTCGTCACAGCAGGTAGGCCCACATGTTTGAGACACTTTTCCTTACACAATCCCAAAGAAATGCGCGTCTCCTCCCAGGATCGAATGTGTAAACCACTACACCACTGAGCCACTCATGCGACGGTGACAAGTAAACATTCCACAATCAAGATAATGCTTTTCTCATAAAGACAAACTATTTTATCAAGAAGCACACAGAGTAAGTCCATGTTTTTTTCTTTTTGGTGTGCTCTCTTTTCACAGAAACATGCTGAGTGAAGAGAATCTTGTTTGCATTACTTGTTCCTCGGGGGGAAAATTTACATTGAAATACAATATGGCGTTGCGTGGTAGGAATTTCCAGCAGCTGACTGAAGCAGAAATCCTAAAGCAAACAGATCATTAAACACTCTTCCTGAAAATAAACCTTCACAGCTAATAGTGTCGCTCTGATATCTCCCTCAGCGAGATTGCCAGAGAAACCATGGACACATAACTGCAATTTGCACTCGCTCACCTTGAGAGTAGCAGATAAAGTGGACCCCATCTGCTGCGTTTTGCATTATTGGGTAGATAGCTGCCTTGAATCCCTCCACCTGTTTCCACATGGGCTCCAGGCTCGCGCCCCTGTCAAACAGGTCGATGACGGTCACGTTCGTCCCTGGATGAGACTGCAGAAGGAGATGGTTTCGCATCATTTAACAGGAAAAACTCACAGGAAGCACAGCGTCTAAGCGATTTGTCATATTATAGCATTGAACAGCTACAAGAATCAGCAACGTGCCCTCAGTAACTTCAGATGCCGGTGCTGTCAGTTATCCTTGAGGATGTTTAAGCTTCTGAATCACTGAACTGCAAATTAACTAAAGCAGAAAAAACAAGGCCTCAGATCCGCTTTTGGTATTTTAAGCCAACCACAAAGGTCTCTTCTGTGGTTTCCAGAAAAAATAAATAAAGAGGAACCTAATGTTGGTTTTAACCTCTTAAACCTCTCCTGACATGTCCACAGAAACTCCAGAAATATCAACACACAAGTTACATCAGCCAGGTATGGAAGCTTGTTCCTGACACAGAAAACAAAAAAAATCATTTTTATCTCAAAATCTAAACTTCAAACTTCTCAGAAAATAACTCAAAATTGAGAAAATTATTTGAAAATCAGTTGAAATTTTGAGATAACTAGATAACACTTTTTTTCTGAGGCAGAAACAAGCATACATAGCCAGATCATCTGGTGAGAGTTTGACAGTTTCTATAGGTGTGTGTGTGTGTGTGTGTGTGTGTGTGTGTGTGTGTGTGTGTGTGTGTGTGTGTGTGTGTGTGTGTGTGAGGAGGTTGTAGTAGAAGATTAGTAGTAATTAATCACTTTATCATTGTGAGTACTGAGAGACTTCAAGGTGCTTTAGTGTATCTATTATAAAGAACATTATTTTTCTTCTACACTCGCAGTCCAGAACAGGTTTATTTCAGTTAATTAAACCTCAATAATTAAAACTAAGCATGAGAAATTTAACAGAAACAAAAATACAATTTGGTAAAGTAACTGACAGGATATTATGCACTTACAAAAAGTCGCTAAAATAAAGCAGAACGCTTTAGTCTTTGTCATTTTCTCCCCATCTGTGAGCAAAGCCAGCCTGAGGAGACTGTTTTTAACATATTTAATCTTACCCCAGACATATGCAATAAAAATTACAGGAAAACCAAACACAGCTCTGGAAAGTAACTTAATGATAGTAATAATACAGTAATAATACAACTCTGATCGGTGTTATATTACAGCACAATAACTTCTCTATAATGAGCCCGTTAATTGTATGATTGCTGCTTTATTTCTACATCAACAAAGCAGAAAGTACTTCATATTAAATCACTAAATAATGTATTACCCTTACCATAAAGCTCGCTAACAGCAGATGCATATTGCACGGTCCACGTTTTGCTGATAAACATGTGGTGATATAACCTGTAAGGCCTGCAGGATTTACTGTAAAATACACCTTAACTATCCCCTGAATCAGCCTCTCCGTTAGCCCCGACACTCACCTCGTTAATGAACCGCTGTAAGTTTATAAAATCCCCTGAGCTGTCGAACAAACCGTGCACGATGATCACCGGCTTGTACCCGACCACCGAAGCCCAGAGACACGCACCGAGCAGCGGCCACAGCAGCCCGGCTGCCCCGCTGCTGCTTCTCCTCCTCCTCATCCTCAAGCTGGCACAACCGAAACCCTCCATCACAACTTAAAGTAATAAAGGCGAGAAAAGGTGTTGTAAAAAAATAAAAGCATTAAACTGTTGGGTTTTTGCTAATGTGGCATTATTCTGGGTCCAGTTGTGCTCCTTTAGACGATGCTGTTTCACGGCCAGCGCTTCTCCGTGAGAGTGCTCAAAACACTCCAGGAAAAGCAGAAACACTCCACAGCTGGTCCCTGCTTTTTGTTTTCGTTTGTTCCGGTTTTAAATTACAGGTGAAGCGGCCGCTACTGGCGTCATTTCCTGCTTCCGCTCGTCCAATCAGCGGGAAGCAGAGCGCTGCCCCACAGGGTCACGCGCAGATACAACATAAACAGTTAGACTGTTACACCGTGACGCGAGTATGTAACATAACAAGCTTTGTTTACTCTTTAATGTGCAGCTTTAACAGTGTCTCTCTGATTTTGATCAAATTCATTTAATGCTGGGCTGTGCAACTCAAATATTTTAATGCTTTTAACACAGTGTATTTATTTGTTGCTGCCAATAATGTTATAATAAAATGCAAATACGGTCTTCTGCTCCTTGTCAGCCATCAGGTTAGTTAGCCAGCAGCTGCTTGTACGCCTAGAACTCAAGGTCCCACAGGACCTCAGCCCTGTTGTTTTCAACCACCTTGGTGGTGTTTCCCATCAGGGAATTCTAGTCAGTATATGGACAGATGTTCCTGTACGCTGCCCCAGCCACCTGGTTGTGCCTCTCAACTTACACGGGTCCAATTGCGTCTAACCTTCTGCAACTATATGTTTGATAGTCTCCAGGGCACCTTATCAGTCTTTAGCTTGACCCCTGCCTCTATGGATCTGGTGCTCAAGGGTTGTTCATGCGCTGTCCCTTAGATTGGTGGACAGAAGGCCATGCTATCTATCTCAGACACCATCTGCCTTTATAAATATTGTAACATTATTTTAAAAAAAAAGTGACAGGGAAAACAAGTTTTAAATAAGTTTTATTTTTTAAATAATGTTTTATAAGCATTTCACTAAAAAAGTTTAATACATTTTGTCAACTTTTTTGTTTTATTTTTACAGAAACTTACAAAGTTTCAAAAACCCGAACCAAATAAGAACTTTGGTAGTTAATACGAAGCTAAAACTGGGAAAATGTTTCACTTTATGTAACTATAAAACTACTGATCATGAGAGCCATAATAATATGATGTAAGCAGTTCCCTCTTTCAATGGTGTTTGCTCCTTTGGTGCATACTCCGTTGTAAACTGAAATTACAATTTTACTGTTGCATTCCTCTGACAGTCAGTCAAGCTGCAGTTTACAGGCATGTTTATTCAGTCTGACCTTTGAACTTTGACATAAATCTCAGTCACAACATAAGCATAAATAGAAATAGATAACAAAGAGGAATAATCTGGATGTTAGGCCACACATACAGCTTCATCTTCAGTGCTGCTTGACAGACTCTAATGCAGTGTGGAGGGACGATGACCAGTTCTCATACACCTCTCCACAAAGCCAGTCCAAATCCTCAAAAAGTGCTCCATTGGATTAAGAGCTGGTGACTCAGATCATTTTCATACTCTTCAACCCATTCAGTGACCTCCAAGCTTTGGCATTATGGAAAAGCCTCATGAGTCCAGGCCTGTTCAAAAAGGTTGCTGTATCCCCTCTGCAACTTCATGTTTCCCATTATTCTCAAATATTTTTTTGCACTTTTATACTTTGATCTGTATTTCTGAGCGTACCATTTATATGCATATAATTCTGTGATTTAAAGCAGGTTTCATTACCTTAAAATTGTGCAGCCTGTACAGGCCACCCACTGAGCAGCTTTATTAATTGTGCAGGATCACTTATGGCATGCAGCTTTGACAGGTCTTTCTACTTTAATTTTAATTTCAAACATCTATTATACGGCCACAGACCCCTTCCCCCCTGACACTGGCCAGGAGTACCATCATCCTTGTAGAAAACACTCACATCACAATGAGATAAACTTATCACTCCAGATAATGTTGTATTGATTTGCAGTGACCCTTACCACTAAGGAGAACCACGTCAGCAAACTACCTCCCTTTAGCCTAGACTGAAGGGTCAGCTTTTCCTGTTATTCATCAGGTAGTGGTCTGCTATGACGGGTTGCATACACTATAGTTATTTAATGTACCTTTCATAAAGTAGGCAGCTCAGATGCTCTGCTGATGAGGTTTGAAAAGTTGAGATCTCATTGTGTCCAGATTTGAACATTGGAGGGGGCGCACTGGAGCAGAAATCAGATTGGGTGAAAAACTGCGATTCTGTGATGCCACTTTGCTGAAAAAGTGTCAGATTTTTAATGGAAATCCTCACTCTCATACTTTCTTTAACATGGACAAAATAATTTGAGTGAGAAATTATGTGAGCACAGGCTTTATTAACCAGTCCTGCAGGTTGAGTGCAGAACAAGATCCTCCAAATAAACAAACAAACAACAAAAATTATGCTTATTCAAAATTCATCTCACGATCAGGTCGAGTTCAGACACAAAAACACCACATCACCCTCAATAATTCCTCTCCTCTGGTCCATTCAAACCACCTTTTTCACCTATTAAAAAAAAAAAATCCAACTTTCCCATTAATTCTGATGAAAAAGTGAAATGTGAAAGGTTGAAGGACACAGGTCATCTCACAAGTTGTACAAAGGAGTGCACGCGTAGACGTTTCCGATTAATGCTGGAGTGTCACATTGAGTCGTTTCGCTTTCATCGAGAGACGCTGTGGAATTTGATGCTTCGAAATGCAACGATGACGATGCAAATTTGACAGCTTAGAAAAAGATTTATCGCTTCACCCAAACTTTAAAGAAGCAACAAAAGAACCCGAGAGCTGCAGAGATCTTTTCCAGGCTCTCACACAATTAAATGCTCGAGTGAAGCGTGAGTAGCAAGCATACCCCCCCCCCCCCCCCCAAAAAAAGCACCCCTACAAAAGTCGTACAAAATATTCTTTAGAGATAATGTTTGGTATCTTGCTGCTGGACGCTGTAGCAGCAGCTCTACACAGTAGGCTGCAACATCTCCTGCAGATGACACATGGTGTCCCTCAAAGTGCGAGCGAGTCTCTCTGCGTTAGTGTCCTCGCAGCAGTTAAAGGCCGTGATGGAGAAGTGGATGTGGTCCGCCTGAGGGTTGTAACAGACGGCGTAGCCGTCAGGAACGAGAGGACCGAAACACATCACGCTGTCCGTGTTGTTTGCAGGCATCTGAAGAGACAAGACAGGAGGGAGATCAATAATGGAACTGGGCCTTAAAGCTGGGCACACGTCATTAAAAACACACAAATCCTCAAATCTGAGTCTCAAAGTTCACTCTTCATCACGAGAACACTAAGGCTCACCAGACAGCTGATCTAGAGCTTCCAGTTATATCACATGATCTGTACAGATGCCAAGAGCTCAATTCTGCTGTTCTCATTTCATATCTACAGTGTTTTTAATTGCTCATAAAACATCAAATACGAGCACCTACATTTCAATGCGAGCTGGGCCGTGTTAACTTTGTTGACCAATAACATTCATCACAGTTATCATCAACTACCTCCTTTATGACTAAAATTAAATGAAAATTTGCCGTCACAATTTATGCTCCAACTGGTCAAAATCCACATAACCGGTGATCATAGCTGCTAACTGGAAACTTGTCATTATCTCAACAGCCAGTTGGGTATTTTTTCCTGAATCACACTCATGAGACAACACAACTTTGTCAAAGATAAGAAGGAGAAACAAAACAACTACATCGTTGAGTTCAACCAAGCAGCACAGATCCCCTTTAAAACTGTGCGAATCTGGAACATTCAGCTATACTGTACAAATGCTTTGATATATACTGTCATTTGAAAACTAAGGCATGCCAGAAAAAACCCCACAAACAATCAGGAGCTGACCCCGGGGCAAAAAAGAAAAAAAAAACCTACAAAAATTCCACACATCTGACTGTCAACACCTAAAATGAGGAAGAGAAACAGATTCATTTTGAGGAAACTCCAAGCATCCATGTATGCGTGTGCTGCAAGAAATTCACAGGAACTTCACAGGAGATTATCTGGTAGAAAATTCCCTCTCATATAGCCACTATCATTTGACAAAACAACAACAACAAAAAAAATTCCCATTTCCTACTGAGCAACAGTGTAAATAACACCTCGAACAAAGACACACACACACCTGTCCTGTCCGGAGTTTAAAGTGTGTTGCTAGCCCGTAAGCCGTGTCCATGAAGATTTTGGGAATGCTCATGCCCTCCTCGATGGCCTGCAGCTTGAGCCCCAGCAGGTGGCGGTCAATGCCGTGTCCATTAAGTGCCTGAACAAAAGAGAAATGAAACTCTTGTTTGAGTGTTTTTGAATCAGTTAATCAGCAGCTTTGAGATAAATGTTTTAACATTTATTTAACACTTACCGCTTTGGTCAGAGCCGAGTAGGCATCAACAGCTTCTCTGAACAGCTCCTGCTTTGCTTCCCGCTGCAAACCCCAAAAAATAAACACATTCTGAATCCAAGCTACAAAAATCCTCCAACAGTTCTGTTCCCATTCAGCGGGAGAACTTTCTCACAGGGTTTGTGCTTCTCACCGATACGGACGGATTATCAAAGGCCAGAATGAACTGGAGCCCCTGCTTGGTGGGTGAGCGGATGTACTCGGTCCTTCCTCCTCTAAACATCCTCTGAGTGGCGATATCGCAGGCAGAACAGACTTCACTGTGAACTCTGCAGACAAAAATAAAGCCAATATCAGAGACAATGCTGCTAACAGGTAGGTGTTCATCTCAAGTAAGTGCTGCACTTTAAAGACAAAGCAGAAAACAAAACTTAATGATTCTCACTCTTGTAGACAGTTAGCACATTCAGAATTTACAGAGAACTCACGTGTTACAACCAAGGTATGCAGAATAGCATCTCTGAACACACAACATGCATTCAGAAGCAGGCAGACTACAGCAGCAGAAGACCAAACCAGGTGAAACTCCTGTCAGCTAAGAGACAGAAACTGAGGCCCCAGTTCACAGGGGCTCACCAAAACTGAACAATAAGATGGGAAAAGTGTTTCCTGGTCTGATGAGTCTAATCTTCTGATGCAACATTTGGGTAGTAGGGTCTTAAACAACATGAAGGGATGGATCCATCCAGTAACAGCAAACTATACCTAATAAAGTGGCCGATCAGTGTAAATCAGTCACTCCAATTACTCCAACAGAACTCATCCGATCAAGTCCAGGTATCAAACAAGGCGTTAGATTACCAGGTGGACTGGTGTGAGTGAAGAGGAATCTATTTTATGATCAGTCGGTTCACAAAGCAGCTAAATGGGTCAGTTTTGGACATTACCAGTTATTTAATAAAGTAACTTTCCCTCTCTAATGCAACGGGGTTGAAGTAAAAAACTACAAATGCCATCTGATCCAGTCTGAGACTAACCACAGCACAGCAGGAAATTCTAACAGCAGATTAAAAACAAACAAACAAACAAACAAACAAACAAACAACACACAAAAAAAGAAAAAAGAAAAGAAAAGCAGATTGCTGGCACTGACCTGTAGTAGGCGAGCTGCAGGGCGACCTGGATAAAGGAGTTTGGGCTCATCTGGTGCTGCTTTGGAAGATTCTTGCCAAACTTCTTGAAGTTGAACACATTAACGTCGAGGTCGTTGATCAGGCTTCAACAAATTCAGGACAAACATTTGCATTTGTGCTGATTTTATGTTTAAAGTCAAGGTTCAATTAGCAGCTTTAAATAAGCTTTCAGACAGCAGTGTAGAGAGGAGGTGGGAAATCACTAGATTATGTGACAGAAAGTAAACAAAGCTTACTTCTACCTACTTTTACTCACTATTTTAAACATTTCCATATAATATTTTTAAGTCCCGTTGAACTCCACACTGCACGTAAGAAAAAGCTTTATTCCTCAATCATATTTTGGCATCTGAATGATTTGAGAGAGCTCTGAAATTGCACAGGACCATATAAAAAGCTTGGCATCTGACCAGGACAGCAGTGGATTATGAAGAATGACTTTACAGTTATCCACAGAGGCATTATTTCCATCAAGGTTACATAAACACAGCAAAGATAAATCTGTTTACACTCCTGCGGCCTTCTTTTAGAGCAAGTTCTCTCCACCTCTGTCAGATTTCAGAGCAAACACAAACATGCAGCTGATGGTGTGCGGAGAGGTCAGCGCGCTGCAGAGCTCAGCTCAGAGTTTAAGTTTAAATAAAAAAAATTAAAAAAAAGTTGGGAGCTTACATGTCAAGGTTCTGCTTGGCGTGCTCGATGTCCCTCTTGATTTCTCGGTCTATGTGAAAGTAAAGCTTCTTGGGCATTGGTAGCGGGAGCAGCGGCGCCCTCTTTGTGTCCGGTTTCTCACTGCAGACAAGAAAAAAAAAAAAAACGTAAACACTCAGAGCAGACACCCCATCATTCTCCACCTCAGCTCAATTTTTCTTGACTAATTCAGCACATCTGCAGTTTCATTCCAACATCTCACCAATACTCGATCACATGATCCAGCAGCGTCGCTACAGGCGGACCCTCGGCCGTGGCTTGCTCATACAGAAGACCCCACGAGCCGTCCTCGCCGACCACAAACTGTTCAAACACAGACACGAGTCAGCACTCTGCATCAGCTGCTCTAAACAAGCCATCTCTCGCCATTCACGTGCGCATTCCCACCTGAAGCGTTTTGTCAAACCAGCGGTTTCCGCTGTTGGAGAACGTCCCGCCGCCATGAAGGACCTGCGCGGCCTTGCGGCTCGCATACCTGTCAATTAAAGTGGTTGCACAAGCGATTCTTCATGAGCTCACACGCAGAAAACCACAGAGAGTGCACAACATTTAAATGGAGCAATAGCTCAAATACGGGTAGTGATAATTGTGCAGTGTTTCCAAACCTCCATAAGAAACAATATCTGCACAGACAGCATTACTCAACTGATTTAGCAAACACAGAAATACTCGGTGTGTGTGTGTGTACACATACTTTTCATCTGATATCCTCATGACTGGAGAATCCAGACACAAGGAGAAAAGTCCCGTCTCTATCATCCGCACCGATTCCTGGTTCAGTTTATCTGATACACACAGAGACCGTGTCGTTTAAACCCAATCAACTCGTCTCCCACATGTAGCCGTTATTTATATGATGCCCAAAAATTGTTCCTGCTTATTGATTGCTTCTCCTTATTTTCTGTTAAGTATTGTTTGTTGGTGCTGCTATCACTAGGATTATTTCCCCATTTGTTTATTGTTTTTATTTTATACTATAGAACACGTTTTCATACTTGTTCTCATACATAATGGTATGTTTATATTTGTATGCACCAAAACAATCTACAACTTCAGTGAAAGCAACGACTAATTGTATCACAGACGTAAAGAAGTCATTGTGGAGGACCTGCTGTTTGTGCGTGGCAGCCAATGAGAAGAGAGCTGCCTTAAGGTTCTCAGATGAGAGGTGAAACGTCTTCAAGCAACTTAAAGAAGTCCAGACGCTTTTCTTTGCAAGCTCCTTTGACTCCTCTTTCTACAGTTCCATCTGGTTTCCGAGTTTGACACAACAATCTCACATTTTTCTGTTTTTGCATTTATCAAGTATTAAAAGGAGTTAAAATAAAAAGAGTCAAACTATTCGACATCATCACTCCTCCTGTCCTTTGCCAGCTCATACGGTTATTAACATTTCTCCTCTATCAGCTCCTGCACTGTCCGTACACACTCTGCCTCTTCTGTCCCAAACTACTGTTTTATAACTTAATGACTTACTTGAAAATAAATTTCTTTCCCTTTGAGGGGCTGCACCACAGTATTAAATAAATGAGGATAATTTTGAGCTGTGAATCATGCAAAACTACTTCAGCAGACTCCAAGTATGAAAATAACAAGATGGAAACACAATGATTCCAACTTTCGGTCATTTTAAGTGTCTGAGAGTTTCGTCCATCACCAACATTTCAGTTTTTCCAACCAAGATTGATTATTGGGTTTCTGCTGATGCAGGCATAAAACATTTAACACTTAAAACTGCTTTGAGACATGTAATGGTCTTAAACACCAAAAAGACCAAGGAGATCATTGTAGATTTCCGGAAGAGGGGTCATAACAACCATCTGCCTCTCTTCATTGGCAGTGAGGCGGTGGAGAGGGTGAGCAGTTTTAAATTCTTGGGGGTAACTGTGACCGAGGACCTGTCCTGGGGCAACCATATCACCTCAGTTGTACGGAAGGCCCAACAGCGCCTCTACTACCTGAGGAGACTGCGGAGCGCACACATTCCCAGATCTCTGATGTTGAACTTCTACAACTGTGCCATCAGCAGCGTTCTGACGTATGGATTTCTAGTGTGGTTCCCCAGCTGCACCAAGGCCGATCAGCAAGCACTCCAGCGGGTGGTGAAAGAAGCTGGCAGAATTATTGGAACAAGTCTGCCAGAGATCAGTAATATCTTCCCCACTCGCTGTCTGAGGAGGGTGCACAGTATCCTGCGGGACCAACATCACCCTGCGCGCCACCTTTTCCATCTGCTGCCCTCAGGGAGAAGGTACAGGTCTATACAGGCCAGAACATCCAGACTGGCCAACAGCCTGTATCCACAGGCTGTGAGGCTCCTGAACTCTCTGCCCCCCTCTCACGGACAATAACCATATCCAACTTCTTAATAGCAATGAACTGGTCTGCATTGGTGCATCATATCTTTATTCTCTTCCCCCTCCTGCCCCCCCCCCCCTCTTTCTTAAATAGATAACTATCATATCTGATATCATATCTCACAGTACAATAATATTGAATGGGTTGCATTGTTGTATTTTGTCATGTTTCTCAGGTCTTTGTCTGAATTTCTACGAACATTATTGCTAAGGATTGTCTTATTGCATTGGAGTCACACTGGGTTAAATATGTACACTTGGGTTTTAAGGGGTATTTATTATTTTCTTCTTTTTTTGGGTTGTATGGAAGCCCCAAACGCAATTTCATTGTTCTTGACAATGACAATAAATAAATAAATACTAAATACTAATCAATCCATCATTAAACCAGTGTTAGGTCTAAAAACATGAAGAGTTCTGATCACTGAGCTGCTCCAAGTACACAGCACCCTCTCCTGTCTCCTATGTGTAGTTAGGTTTCTACAAAGCAGATGATAAAACCACTGAGTTGGAAGGTCTCATTATCTAAAATCTATAATTAGGTAAAAATTAATAAAACGCCTCCTTTGGCCACCACCTTCAAGCTGCTCTAAAGGAACCTCAGATATTGTGACGTCATTTCAAGCACATCAGAAAAATGGATGCGAGGGCGTATCCTATGCTACTCTAACACCAGCAAAGCTTCACCAACATCAGGGGATGTTAATCCTACAGTCAGAGCTTGGCATGTAGACGTTTCTCACATTTGTATTTTCTTAAACTGAGCCATTAACAGATCAGTTTTGTTTGCTCTCTTAAAATAACCAAAAACAGCAGCAGCTTACAGTGAGATAGCAGTCAAGTAGTAAGCACCGGCTTGCGTGTGTGGTGATCTACCTCTCAGCAGGCGGTTGTAAGCCTCTCCCCATGTGTGGCGGTGCTCGCTGGTCAGGATGCCCATCGGCTCCTTGTCCGTCTTCCAAGACTGAGACCTGATCCTGAGCAGCTGCCCGTGGATCTGACTCTCAGTCATCCGCGAGCCATCGCTGTTATAAACCTCCAGCTGGAAGAACTGGGAGTAAGAGGAAAACCATGTCAGTAAGATCAAAGTTTTTAAAAGCAATACAAAACTAAAAGCGGGGGCATCTTTCGATTACTAAGCTGCACTAAGTGCTTTTTACAGTCACAAAAAACCCTTCAAATCCACAGAAACACCAACATTTACAGTTATCAAAAAAACCAAACAAGTTCAGAGCTGAGACGATAAAATCTGAATTTCTGTTAAGCAGTTTAAGTTCTTTGAGGGTTTTCCTGTTCTGCCTTTTACAAAAACAAAAAGAATTGTCACCTGAAAAATATCCTCAAAAGTCCATCAGAAAACCGAGGCTCAGTGGATGAAAGCACTTTTTTTTGACGAGTACATTTCTAAAGAAATAAATAAATAAAAAATTCTCACTGCATCATTTTAATCTCTAAGAAAGCACTTTTGGGTTCTGGTTGCTTGTTGTTGGGATTATTAATCTCCATATGAATGAAGTTACACCTCACAGCTGGTTTAGTTTACTCTTTTCTGCAGGCAGCAGTCTCTGAACACCACTGTCATCAGCGTCACGCCTGACTAGTGGCAGAGCTACTTCCTGCCGGGACTCTCATGTATCCAAGCTGTAACCTTGCAACATCTCTGACCCCTGACCCGATTGTTCTTGGCTGAGGTGCTGAGACGGGGCGCTCCAGTCTGTACTGCGCCCCGCCCAGCAGCTGTTTCAGCAGACGATGCCCAGCCCCACACGTGCAGAGCAGCACAGGACTCTCTGGGTCCTGTATTTATATCCAGAGACTTTCTTGGCCAGCGTTTAGTCACACTGTGTCTCCAACTGAACATTTCTAGGATACTCTGGGTCGACGTGTTCATCAGAGGGCGCCACAACAACACAGCACAGCTGCACTCGTCCATGAAAGGAGAACAATTCCTCGACAGATCAGAGTCCATGCAAATAATGCTGACTGCATCACATTCAGTCATACCTCAGATTAAATGGTGTGCATATACATATAGATTTTAACTTGAGCTACAAAATGTATTTAAAAACACAAACTAGCATTTGGCTTACTAGTATACAATAACTCCGCTTACTGTCATCAGTCCAGAGTGAGAGCTGATGTTGTACTTGTGGCTAATAAACCCTGTAGAAACAGACTAAATAAAAAACAAACTATTTCTATCACTTCTCTGCTGCAGCTCCGCCAAACTTGACGCACTGCAAATGAGTCACGCCCTACATCAATTAAAGTCACTTTGGCAGCAGAAGGCCTTTTCAGTAAATCTGTTAACCTTTGAAAAAAAACTGAGCCACAACAGGAAGCGCCAGAGGTGAACATCCAGGATATTTTGTTAATTTTGGACGCTGAGTCTTCTGAAAGATGAACAACTTACTAACCTACAATAAAAAGTACAGTAGATGTGAGTATGCAGTAGTCCTTAGTCATTATGAAACACTGTGTAGATTTAGTATATCTCATTTCATGCTTTTTTCCTTTCCAGAATCAAACATGTTTTCATGGTTTAAGAATTCCTGTGATAAAAAGTAACAGATGTCTGAAATGCTAAGAAGCATGCTTTTAACACTTCTCTTCCTTTCTCTAATTACCCAACTGAACTCAATGTTAAATCAGACATCTGCTGACTGGTTCTCCACTTATGTGCAGATACTTTACAAACTAAATAAGCTTCTCTTTTAATCAAGATGTAGATGAAATATCCACATACAGCCAGCAATCACTAGATAAAACAACGATCTCGTGGGATAATGTGCTGCCAGAGTACTCAATGTTCAGAAGAAAGCTTCCTGTACGATCACGTGACTTCTGTTTGCAAAAATTGGTGTATCAACAATCAACTTGGAGTTTAAGAAACACAAAAAGCAGCTTCAGATGTGATTGCACAAGACTCGACTTGACTGGCAACACAAGAAAAGAACAAAAGAGACTATCTAAATCCATCTTCTGCCACCTGTCAGGCACGACTCACCTGGTAGTTCCTGACGACAGTGATGTGCGTCGGCGAGCGGCGGGAGCGGCCGTAGTGAGCAATGTAGTCGTGTTTGGGGCCGGGGATCCTGCAGGAGGAGAAGAGGAGCGGGTAGAGCTCCTTGCACAGGGGCTTCCTTCGCATGAACTCGACCGGCAGCTGCCCGCTGACAGACAAAGAGAAACACGTCAGTCATTATTGTTTTTTTCCCCCCCATCCTTTGCTTTCCTCAGTCACCCTCTCTGGTTGTTTCCCCTAGTAAGATGAAACCCTTAATCCGCCCCTTCTGCTCAGCCATGTTTTGAACAATGAGCGTATACTTATAGCTGCCGCCTCTTCAAGACAGTCACTTAATGACTGCCTGCACCTACAAAGACATGGGTTACCCTCTTCTTGACTGCACCCTGCACTAGTTAAATACACCGAGGGACAATGAATAACATCTCTGTGCGGGATCGCTGATCATCTCACAACTGTGCAAAGAATAAAGACACCCATCAGTTTTAGACCTGCTCATTGCACAGGACCTCACCTGATAAGACGCTGCACCTACTGTAGCTCTGTCAGCAGGCAAAAATGCAGACTGTGAAAGTCTACAGACTTCTAACATGTCTCATTAGGACACTGGAGAATCTGATGGCTTATAACTGACTATTTAATTAAAGTAATGTATAACAGACATTGTTAGTGTCCACTCTTTCAGCGGGAGCCACAGTGGTGTTTAACAATCAGAGCAATTCAATTAAAAACAAACAAACAAAAAGCCAATTTTGTATAAGGTGACAAAGTACAAGTAGGTCCTGTTTTAGGATTATATATGAATGCTTATAGAGCAAGAAAAAGGTAAAATACTTTTAGAAAAGAAAAAATCTAGATTTTTTTTACTGATGTTCATCGGGGGAAATGCAAAGACGTTAAATAATATTAAAACATCTCAGACCCTCCTGCTCTTCCAAACAGAGATCCAAGGGAGAATCGATTGGTCAGCGGACAGTGATTTCTACCCGTTCATCTCCAAACTGTAACCTCTCTACAGCACAAGTTACCATGCTGATGCACCCTGTTAAGTGGACTACCTTCATAATACAGAAAACCAGGCTTGACCCTAAGGTTATTCGGAAAAACCCAAATTCTGCTTCCCGGTTCAGGCCGGGTCATTCTGATCCCGACTTCTTCCTAAATCAGCCAGTTAAAAACGTTCCTCTTCCAGCTAGTTTAAATCTTATCTCCCTGTTAGAGTTTAAACTATTGCTGCTGAAGTCCACAGACTATGATAAAGGCGTCCCTCACTGATCAACACAAGGCCCCCTGATTGTTACTCAGCACTGTAACACCAATTTTAATCTTACAGGATGCATGACAACAAAATAAAGTGCAATGTGATAAAAGAGTTCAGATCAGAAATGCACAGCAGCAGAAACTTTCTATACTCAATAGTTCAGAGTTTGTGCAGTGGGAATAGAGCAGAGAGTAGCTATGAAAATGAGAGCGAAAGACAAGGAAGAGGAAAAAACTTTTTGGAGTTTAAAAATTCAGAGCTATGCTGAATGCGCCGACACTGAAACACCTTTTTCATGCTTCATTCGGGGAGACAGAGACTCCAGCAGACGTTGCAGCACTGAGCTGCAGATTCTGTTACAATATGTGCAGGCGAGTACATTTAGACGCAGATTAACTTCATGCACCAGAGAAAACACAAGGCGATGCCAGCCGAGTCAAAGGTCACGGCACAAAAATAGAAGCGAATAAAACCAACTGCAGCACCGCAGCTTAAACGCTGTCAGAGGATTACTGCAAAGTCTGACACCAGTACAGAGCCTGTGATTCCCCCAGGTAATAACCAGCTCCATAAGCTCTAAAGGGAATAACTGTATTTTACTATAGTAACCCCCCAACCCCACCACACAGCAGAGAGACTGGGCACCATTGTATAGCAGCTTGTACTTGATCTGCACTATAAAGTGTGACATATTTTCGTTTTTATTCCACTGATTTAATCTGGCATCTGTGTATAGCTTACAGGCTAAACACAGAATACGTGAACACAGAGTGGGAGAGTGAACCAAAAGAAAAGGTGTTTGATTGAACCTCTGTGTAAAAGTCACTGCCATTTTACAGACTTTGGTTCATGGGTTTCAACCAAATGAAAGCTCCTCTTTTACAAGAACGAAAGTTTTAAGTTCTCACTTTCATTTTCTTTCAAACATTAACAAAAAGCCTGAAACAGCTTTTTGTTTTTAACACAACATTAGTTAAATTACTATCAATGAAAGAAATGAGTCTGAGAGTCATATTTATAGAAATATTTTTACGTGATTGTTATGTATTCAACTTCAACTGCGACAAAAACAATTGAGCTACACACTCATCTGCCACTTTACTAGTTACGCCTGTTCAACTGCTTGTTAACGGAAGTATCTAATCAGCCAATCACATGATAGAAATTCAACGCATTTAGGTATGAGGACACAGTGAAGACGATTTGGTGAGCATCAGAGTGAGAAAGAAAAGTGATTTAAATGACTTTCAACATGGCTGGCCTGAGCATTTCAGAAACTGCTGAACTGCTGGGATTTTCCCAGACAAACATTTCTAAGGTTTCCCAAGAAAGAAAATATCCAGCGAACAGCGGATCTCTGGGAGAAAATGCCTTGTGAAGGCAGAGGTCAGAGAAGAATGGCCAGATTGGTTTAACCTGATAGTGACTCAAGACAACCACTCATTACAACCAAGGTATGCAGAAGAGCATACCTTGTGAGAACTTGAAGCAACAGAAGATCACACATGGCATGCTACTACATCAATATGGTCAGAAATCTCAGAGAAATGTTTCCAGCTCCTTGTTCAATCTGTGCTGTGAAGCATTAATGCAGCTAGCAAGCTGTATTTAATAAAGCGGCCAGTGAATGCTCGCTGAAAACTTTTGACTTTCTATTTTCATTGGAGACAATGCTGTTACTTTTTGTACTAGTGTCCTCATCATTTTTAGCCTTTAGAGCAGAAAAGGGAAGTCCTGCCATGTCCATACTGATCACTGATCTGCTCCAAATATGTTCCATAAATTAAGACTCACGTGTTTATTTTGGCCTTAAAGTCCAGAACGGCTGCAATCAGTCTGGACGCAAACCTGCAGGGAAACAGACACGAAGCGGTTCTATAAACACAAATCATATTCAGCTAAACAAAGCAGCACGATGAAACCTCAGAGATCATTAATGGCATGATTCATGTTTTTTTTTTCCCCCCTTTTCAGGTGATGAGATCTAAAGAATTTAAGTGAAACGGACCCCCTTTTCAGTCTCACAGATGCGGCCTATTCGGTTTATGCGTCTGTCTTTTGAAAGAAGTCAACAGAGGCAGTAACGACTTTGGCACACAGAGGAGCAGGACATCATGTTGCAAGCTTTAAATGATAAAAATAAAAACAGCAGGTGTGAGTATCAGGATCATAAGTGCATGATGACACAGCAACACTTAACTAAACCCTTTTGCTTCTGTGTCCTTTAACACTTCTGTTGTGTTTACACACTCAAAGTAATACAAAGATCTGTTGCTGCTGTTGTACTGAAATCTAAAAATGGCTTACACGCTATGAACTGTGAGGCTTTGAGTGTTCAAAATACATACACCGCGGGCCAACACATCTTCAGCGTTGAGATGCTGATGTTAACTTTGTGAGTTAACATCAGCATCTCACCCTTTAATGTTTAATTTTACGGGTTTCTGCACCATCACTTCCACATAGCTGTTCTCTGCCGTCTCTCTACATCAGTTTATGTAGACTCACACCAGCTGGCTCCTCCAGTCATTAAAATCTCTGCGGGGCAGAGAGATAGCCGCGTTCGAGTGCACGGGCAGAGGCTGTCTGCTCTCCAAGTACGCCCGCTGCACCCACCAGTCCGAGATCTGCAGGGGAGACCAAAGGAAGGGCACGGAAATCAGCTCTGAAGTTCAAAAAAAGGACCAAAACCACAAAGGCACTGATTTTTGTTTTTACTGGAGTCTGTGTGTGTGTGTGTGTGTGTGTGTGTGTGTGTGTGTGTGTGTGTACCGCAAAGCTTTTTAACAGACTTTTGCTGCAAAGTTAAGTCACAGACAAGAAGCAAAACATGACTCTTCTTTGATTCTCGGCAATAGGGTATACGTTTTAACATTCCCTAAACTTTGAAATAATAAGTTTGTTTAATGCAGAACAAGAGCTAAATACATACAATATCATAAAGTAATGCTTATTTTAGTGATTGTTTTTAATCGATAGGGGGAAAAAAAACTATTTTGAAACACTGTTTTGCAACGTAGTGTAGGTATACACTGAGGGGAAAATGGTGATTCACATGGCCTCACTGACATTGGGCAACAGAAGACTGGAAAAATGCTGCTTGGTCTAATAAGTTCATTTCTGAAAACAGTTACCCAGCTTATAAACCATCAGATCACACATTTAGGCTTGCACAGAAGCTGTTTTTCCTCAACCATTATTAATTTACTTATTTTTTTTCTCTATTTATTGAGAGAAAACGTCCAAACCATCAAAACAGCACCAAATTAATGTTTTGTCTACAAGTGGTCAACAAGTGGTCAATAATAATCAAATAATCAGGGCATTTTTGAATAAGTTATTCTAATTAACTGATTCTGAGGGGCTCGTGTGGGAGTCACCAATTGATTTTTCATTGATTCTTTCCCCTTCCGCTACTCTGCTACACACCCAGTTCTTGTTGAGTCTGGCTCTCTTCTCCAGACCCTCCTGCAGCTGTGTACCAAGCCCGGCCGGCCGGCCGAAATCGTGCACTATCCTACGGGTGTGGCTCAGCTCCTCGAGGGGCAGCAGGGGCTCCAGCGCCCGCAAGTAGCCCTGTAGGGTTTGGGCCAGAGGAGGCACCGGCTGTGGGGGCACCGAGGAGAAGAAACACAGCTCCTGCCTCAGGGAAACCTGCAGGTGGAAGGTGAAGAGGTGAAATAGAGTTCCTCATTTGAAAATGCTGAAAGAGCAGTAAGTGCATGTGAGCACAGTGCAGGAACTTCCTCAGAGGTTTGACCAAATGCCAGAGAGTGCAGGGCGTTTCAAGAAAAGGAGTCAAAGATATGACAGTGGAAGCAACACCCGCTGCTTCTTGTCCGTTTATCATCCGTTTCTGCTCACGCAGAGAGAGTATAACAAGGCTTCAGCGTTTTAGCATGACAGCAAGTGTGAAAACAAACGTCGACTCACCCGGGACAGCCATGCTCTGCAGGTCCCTGAGTGAATGTTCCTAAAAATCATCTTTCCTCGCGTCACAAATACGCTCCGTGTTCAAAGGTGTGACACACAAAAAACCCAGATGGGCCTTTTTAGCTCACGACAACTTCTGCACAGTTCGCGCGAGGTCAGACGGGCAAAATGAAGCCCGGACCTCCTCCTACTTCTCCACGATGGCTGCAGAGCACAGTCCTCATCGCTCGACACGCATTAAGTTTGAACTCGTTTATATTTCGGGAGAAAAACCGAGCACAGCCTGCCCCTTCCTTCGAGCCGAGGGCACGCGAACCCTCACGTACCGTGCAGAAGTGACAAACTGGCGCACGTGCGGACGTGAAAATGTTTCCGTAAACAGCTACGTGACCGAGACAAAGGGCGCACTGCCGCCCCCGTCCACGGGGTGTCGCTGTTAGGCTTGATGACCTCACAAAGGGCGGGTTTGTTCGACATTGTAACCCGAGACTACATAAAAACATACCTGATACCACTTTTTACAGCTGCGAAAATGCAACAATAATCGTGTATTTTAGTATTATTTTCTGAATCGTCTTCTAACATCGTATTTTATTAACTTTATCTACTGGAGGTAGTGCAGGTAACTACAAGAACAAGGTTAAATGCAGTGTTCTTGATGTCACTGATGTTACACTCACTCACACAGAGGTCATTAATAAATAAGACTACGATCAAGAGGTGATTTCATGACACCGACATAGCATACATGGCTTGAACAGACTACACTGAATCCACTCTTGAATTTGGGTACCATGTCGTAATCGGGTATCCTAATCATAAAAAAAATGCTAGTAAGGGACGCCATCATTAGGGTGAGCCTGTCAGAGAAACAGCGAAAATTTATGAGTGACCAAATCAACAGTCTGGTTTGTTTTTAGAAAGAAGCTTGGCAACATCACAACATCTAACAAAATCTTGAGAGGGATGCATGTCATTTTCAAGGTCTACAATCAACAGATGCTGTCATGAAGGTACATACAGAAGGTTTACAACAATGTGTAAACTATTGATTACATGTTTGAGCAGGCAACTACAGGCCACAAGGCTAAAAGGAGCAGCACGGGTTTAGTTCCTTCTCCTACCGCATAAGCAACCCAAGGGTTTCTCAAGGCAAAGATATGATATATTCTTGAGTGGTCTGAACCCAACACAGCATTTTCAGTTATTCACTACAGGTGGATGTAGTAAAGACCACAAAGTTTTGTCATTTGAGTTTAGCCTTAGCCTTCCTTTTCATTAGTTTGACTTTTATTTTTAATTATTATTATATTTCAGAGGATATTATTCAGAGGTGCACTTTTCAAAAGTTCACATTGATGTAAACATCCAATAAAAAGCACCATGACATGACATAAATGTAATAACAAATTTGACCAAAGTGAAAGACATTTTCCATAAGTGTTTTAAATTTGACTTTAGTTTTTGTGCTCACAAAATCCTTTTGGTTAGTTTTCATTTTGCCCAACAGACTGCTGATTTCACTCCTTGTTTAGGATTCTTTATTCTTTTTAGGTAACTAAAATAATCTCAGCTGTAGTTTATTGAGAACAATGTGTCTGCAAGGCAGTTAATCGTGTGTTTGCGCAGAACCCAAAGAATCCAAAAAGATTTCAAACCCTAAAAACGCAAGAGCAAGGAATCATAATTCAAGAAGCCATAAGGGAATTGAAATGTGTGCTCACAGAATAACTATGGGAGAGGCAACGGGTGGGATCCATGGCTGGAAACTATAGACATAATGAGCCAGGGGAAATAAATACAACACAAACCACAGAAAACAACAGTTAGCACAATAAAACAGGAAAACACAACTGAACGAGTAACAAAAGTTAACTTAACATAGGAAAGAACAGGTGGACTCAAACTGGGAACTGGGAAGGCAAAGGACAAATGCAGACAAGCCTGGGACACTAAGGAAGGGAACAAATAAGAGATGACAAGACAAAGGATGTTAAACTCGATACGAAAGACCAGCGATCTAAGACAGGAAGTAACTAAAAAGATGACAGACTCACATGTAAAATTACCAGAGAGATACAGAGACAACCACAGAACAGAGTAGGAACACCAAAAGAGAGCAAATAAACCAAAAGTCATAAGCAAACAAAGGACTACACCCATATGGAAAAGATATATATAAATCTTATAAAGTTTGTATCTGTCTTGTGTGAAACTTGTATGAAAAGCATATAAGAGTGAAAACAGATATAAGATCCCTTGAAAAATTACATAATGAAACTTGTATGTTTTGGATACTCTCTAAAACAATGTATGAAAGTAATGAGAAAGTGGCCACTTTCATGAGTAAATCATGTAAGCCTTATATGATTTACTCATGAAAGTGGCCACTTTCATGAGTAATCACATATAAGTTTTTACTATTTCTTTTCCATATGGGCAGGCACAAAAAAACCAAAACAAATAAGGAACCGATACCAGGCATCAGAAGATATCGCCAGGAAATACAAACACTATTAACAGAAAACAATGAACTTAAATTACTTCTCAAATTCCAGAAGAAATAATGAACTGACAGCAAACTCAAAGCCCTGGGTTCAAGACCCAGAGACCACAACGATGACAAATACCATATTCCATATTATAATAACTAAAAAGACCAAAAGAAAAAAACACTGAAACTAATAAAAAGAAAAGAAAACATTTCCAGATATTAGAAACTGAACTGAGTCCAGCAAGTAAAACGAGTAGACTAATAACTGCACCAAAGTGGTATCAAAGGAGTCAGCTCTAAAATAAAATAAACCAAATTGATCGAGTTTAATATATGAAACATGAGTCAAATTGTGGGCTACATAAAAATGTGTCACTTGTGTTAACAGCTGAGTTGGTGATGGTGGTGCAATAGTGTGGGATATATTTTCTTGGTCCACTTTGTGTTCTTTGGTACTGTGAGAATCATGTAAACACCACAGTCTACCTAACCATTATTCCCTTTATGACCACAGTGTATCCATCTACTGACCATATCATAAAGCTCATCACTGATGTGCAAACTCAACTGAGTGAAAGAATTAAGGCAGTCCTAAAGGCAAAAAGGGGGTCTAACTAGGTGCTGGCACTAGTACTAACACCAAAGGAGAGAGTGAGTGTAATCCAAATGAAAATGAAATTACAGCATTGAGAAAAGTGTGAAATTTGTTATCAAGCTCATGTGATACAACTGGAAACTCCAGCATAGGTAAAGTGAAACAGAGGAGATTATTTACTGAGCAAAATGCTTAATACTATATTTTTATTAACTTATGTATTTATGTAGGCGATATTGTAATTGATTTCCTGAGAACATTTTGAGGGGAACCACTGCGATTGGACACGGAAAAGCAGATAAAAAGTCTGTTTGTATCCAGACAAAAAAAGAGGAGCCAACACACTTTTCAGTAATGTTTATTAGTTTTTTTTCTTTTGAAGTCAGGTTCTTCAATCACAGAATCACAGAATTTGCAACTTCTTTTACCAATCAAAACGCTCAATTACAAAAGATAACAAGATTATAAATGGTGCACAGCTGAAAGTCAGATATCAGCTGTAATATGAAGTTTCAGTTTGCTCTTTGTCCTCTCAGGGACTTCCTCTCAGTCTCCACCTCCACCCGAGAAAAATAACAATACAAAACCATTCTTTGCACAGCGGTAGTTCATGCAACAATAAAATTCCATTTAACTCCAATTTAAAAACAATTAAAACTTTCATCACCTCACACATTGCACCAAAACCCGTTCATGCAACACATAACACCTGCTGAGAGGAGCGTTTTCTGAAAGGCTTCAAGCAAAACACATTAACAGATCTTCAGATCATCTGTATGGGCAATTCCAGCAGGCACATGAAGTCAGATGATACAAACATCAAGAGTTCTTCTTTTTCTGTGATGAGGCAGTGCTGACTTAAATTAAGAAGGACATTAACATAAAAGAAACTATCATATATATATATATATATATATATATATTACCTAGAAAATATAACTCTTATCTGTTTCATTATATTGCATAGACAAGTGATCCTTCATCACCCAGCAGTGCACCGCTGAGGGGTTACGTGCTACTACATTCATGTCACTTTCCCTCAGTTTCCCTGAAAATAAACTAGGTGACTTTATCCGTGAAGTAAACACAATTATTTGGTCCCTTATTCATCCTGATACTAGAGAAAACAAAACACCACAAGTAATGACAAACACAATTAAAAAATGATCAAAACAGACCAAAAAACAACATCATTGTTCAATAAAATGGTGGTGACCTCATCAGATGGGTAATTTTGGCGAAGGTGACTGGCTTCTATCGAGGGCAAGACTCATCTGAAAAATAGAGACGGAGATGGAAGGTAAATATGGTGAATCTAGGATCTTTATGTCATTTTAGTTTGTATTTTGAGGTATTCCCATTCACCAAAGGTAACATTTATAGCTTTGTGAGAGCCATAAATGCAATTTTACCTTTCCATTTGCTCTCTGGTATTTACAGTAGCATTGAATTTAAAAATCTTAACCATTTCTTTGTAATTTTTATTTGCAAAAGTTTCATTTTACCAAGCTTGCCCTCATTTCCAACCAGCTGCTGTTTACAAGATATTCAAATTTGGTCAGTTTGTACAGTTAAGGTATATTTTTATTTCCTATATTTTCTAACCTTCATTTAACCTCCTCTTCTGTTGGACTAACTACCCTTGCAGACAGTTCATATATTTAAAAAAAAAAAAAAAAAAACTAAACAAAAATGATATACTGCTAGGTTAGCAACCAAGCTAACAGATGCGCTGACTAGCAGCTAGTGTGCTAACTGCTAGTTTGCACAATAACTCCTAGAAACATTTTTCAATAACTCTAGGGAAATTATGTAAAATCCACAACAGTGACAGGAGAAATATACATGTCTCCAGTACAGAAGAATGACCTGCCAGCATTTATTAAATGTTTAGAAATGTATATTTTTAACGTCACTCTCCCCTTAGCAGCAAAGCTAGCAGCTAGCTAAATTGAAAAGCCTTTTTGCCCCTTCAGTAAATCTTATTTAATAATATTATGTAAATATTGGCGACAAAATGCTAAGGGTAGTAATTCAGCAAACATGGACGAACAATATTACAAGGAATGTGTATGTATGTTATTTTAATAGAACAATAACTTAGAGTGACCATATTTTGATTTCCAAAAAAGAGGACACTTGGCTACTCATGAAGAACTTGCTTAAAGAAATATATTTAACATATTTAAACGATGCCTTCTCTGTGTGGTTAATGAATTGTCAAAATAAAATATGTCATAGAGGCTTTTGCAAGTCAACAAGTGCAAAAAAATAACTTAAAAGCCTCTGGAATTAAATAATGGTATAGAAATAACGCCTCATCTGCATAAGAAAAATTACCAGTACTGGGTCGGTACGAGGGAAATTTCTTTTGCAGTTCGTCTGAAAAGATGCACTTGCGCTTTGGGATCTTTTAAACATCATTAGGCGCATTGCTGCGTGCTGTCTGTCCCATCTGTGAGCGCAGAACAAGCGCTCACAAAGCAGCAGTTCGGGAATCACGTCACACATGGGTCCTCTGTCTGAATATAGGAAAACCTGGACATTTTTATCAATCTCGAAAATCCCCCCCAGACGCACCGGACAGAACATGAAAAGGGGACATGTCCAGTGAAAAGAGGACGGTTGGTCACCCTACAATAACTAATCTTGTTATTACATGGCTCTGAACAAACTGATGCTACAGAAGGGACCATCACCTGTGGTAACAACATGTGACTGACAAAACATTAACAAATGAGCATCTGGTTTCAGACTCATATAAAGACATCTTTACATTACTGAAGAGACATTTAGTCACCATTTTTCCTTCAGAAATTTCCTAAAAAGCTGGGCACTGTGGTTTTTAGCACACAAGTATTTTTATTTGTGAATTTGTACACATTTGGAGTCTCTCAGAAAAACTACAGTGCCCATTCTTTTCCTACTGAGGAAACATCATGAATTTTATGCCAGTGGTAAACAATGAAGAAGCATAATGTCAGGCTTTCTTGTTAGGATCAATACATTGTTGGTTTGGGATTTGCGAGTTATAAGACAAGCTCAAGCCTTATCTTGAGGCACTCAGCCTTCTTCTGACCATAAACCAAAATTCAGCATGTTATCTTTCATGAAATCCAAACCCACAGAGTTTATCAGGGTGTCAAGTAAGGCCGAAAAAGACCTCACTAAACGTTATGTTTTCTGAGCCGTGGGGGTAAGTGACTCACATCTATTACACGCGGTCCCGTTGCAGTTCCCGTACTCCTCGTATTCTTTACCACGACCGCCCCCCCCTCCCTGTCACCCTGCTCCTCCTGCACCTCCTCATCCTGCAGCCTCTCCGCGCTCCCCAGGTCCTGAGAGTGGGGATTGAAGAACTGCATGAGGGCCTCCGATGGGTACTCACACACCTGCTCCAGCTTGACCTCATTAAAACACACCTTCCCCTGCAAAAGTGAATACAGAAAGGCGTGGTTATGCTTTTGATGAATTACATTTAAGCTAATATTTACGGTTTTACATGCTTGTTAAAAAATATAGTATTGTAGCAAAAACCTTCACATTACAGATTTGCAGTAATGCTGCAGTAAAAGTGGGGTTATTACAGGGAAAATGTTGGTGTTCCTTTAGCAAGCTGTTTGTTCGTCATGTAAACACACTGCAGATCTGGAGAAGGTTTCAGTGTCAGCGAGGTTTTGATGCTGTCAGTGTAATTTTAAGTGACAGCACTGGGCTTAACACAGCAGAAATACACCGTCTGTAGAAGGACTTACTGGCTGAACCCTTCGTGCACTCATTGATAACTAATTCTGATGCATATTCAGCCTAAGAAGCTGAAACTGAAGTTTTGGTTTGCCACTTCTCTTAAACTGCTGAAAAGGAGAACAAGGCCCCCGCCTGGCCTGACGGGTGTTTGAGTTTGTTTATTCGAAGGCCGGTGTGGTGTAAAACGCCAGCGCATCCCCACACAGCACGTTTTATAACGACAGCATCTCAGCTCTGAAGCCTGAACGTGCAGCAAACACACCCAGAAGCGCAGACGTGATGTGCACGATAACGGCTTTGCACTAAATGTGGACGGAGCACAAAACAGCTCTGGGTTAGAGAAGCTGGCATGCTGAGGCACAGTAGGCTAATCCTTCCTCCCTGAACCCGATTAACCCAGGCACAACGGGACAGCAGAGGCACCCGGCGACACAGGGATGGGAAAAGAGCAAAAAAAAGAGCCATAAAGAAGAAAGTTTATCAAGTAATACTTGACTTCAGATTCTCAAAAGTGCACTGCTCCATTTGATAACATGTGACAGCCATGTTTAAGGCCACATCTTAGCAGCATAAAGAAGGATATCTACCACTTCTGGACATATTTTATGCTAGAAAACAAAAAAAAAGTGCACATATGAAAAGAAAACTTAGATGAGATAGCAGATGAGCCTCTTGCCCTGTGACATGATGGCGTGGCTTGGAGGGGGGAAGGGAAGGAAGCCTGACGTCAAACTGTCTGTAGGGCATCAACGTGAGAGCGACAGGTGGTCAGAGAATCACTCAGTGGTCATCACTCACAGAGGCTAAGGAGGGCGGTGCTTACACATGCAGGCAGGGATTACACAACTTATTATAGAGATGCATGCAGAGAATGCATGATTATTTATCTAATTAAAGGCCACAGTAATGCTATTTGGGAACTTTCATTTTCATGCTTTAGGTTACAGGTGGTCCGGTAATGTAACAGTTGAGCATCAGAGTCGCATTTGGCAATTTAAAAATGGGCACCGCGTCACTTCCCTGTGTCAGGCTCTTTGTCGTGCTTGGAGGAAGTCTTAAAAGAGGAAGTGAGCAAAAACATGCAGCGTGACAGGGAGTTTCTATCAGACCAAATAACAAGACTTTAATCCTCTCAGTATGACTGTCAAAAATGTCAGTTTTCCTTCCTTGCGACTTCTCTGCCAGTGAGCCGCCCTTTGATCTGTCTGCAAAACCCTGCCTCGCTTTCTTTCCCATCTCACGCACATCGAGCTCGTAGTTGGCGGCCTGCTGTCAGCTGTATACAGTGGGAGGGCAGCGTGGTCAAAAACTGTCTGCCAAGACTCTGGTCTAACTACCAAACCCCTGCTAGGACACAGCCAAGAAAACACAAAGGGAGATTTGTGTGAGAAGCTGACTCAACAGAAACAACTGAACTGGTACAAGGGAACGAGGAAGCAGACTGAAGGGGGTTACCACCAATCACATTCTTCTAATAGGCAGTGAAAACTGTCAATACAGCCAGATTTATCATTACAGGATGGTGAAAAAAAAAAAATTTGCTGCCCTGCTTAGCAACTCTGCCTTCCCCCTCCTGCTCGGATTCACAGAAGTTAAAAAGAGGAAACAGAACATTTAACATGAACTCCAGGAAAATTAATTTACAGGTCCACTGTGGACGCAGGTGTGGTATCGCATGTATTCACAGAGATAAAAGGTCATGTTATGTAGGTAGAGAAAATGCAAAAAAAAAAAATTATATAGAGAGAGGATGTCTGTCACTGCGGCTTCCTATTTAGCTTTTTTTTTCTCTCCAGTGAATCCTGCAACATTACTGTCAACCGTCTCTGCAGATGACTATGAAGCATATGAGTGAGTCCAGTTAACACCAATCATCAAGCACTTTCCTTTATCCATCTGTGGGTTTGCATGCTTCTTTTTAATGATAATAAATCACCCAAATACAATTTTACTTAAGTGTGTAAAGTGTGATATGTAGAAACCGTTATCACAGGATGAAAGTCAAAAATCTGCACAGCACGAGACCGCATAAGCAAATGGCAAAGGAGATCACTTGAGGACTTCATGGCTAAGAATCAAGATGTCGTGCTTGATAAAGCCTTAACCAGCTTAGGTCGGTCTCTGCAACTGTACTCAGTGGAAAGGGATGTTCTCTCGGTGAAAAGGCTTGATGGCGAGGCCCATCGTGCAGGTGACAGCAGGTGATAAACGTTGGTGTATGTCTGATAAACTTTAGAAAGCATGTGGGGACATGTTAAAACAAAGTAACAAAGTAACAACACAGTTTCCACTCACCTTTTTTGGGGTCCCTCTATTCTTGACCAGACACGACTTCTCCAGGTTCTGATATCCACCGATCACCACAATTTCCTCCACAGTTGGATACTTCTTCTTCCCCGGCTCAGTCACAGCGGGGGCTGTCTGGGTCTGCTGCTGTGGTGTTGTCTTCGTGGAGGTTGACACTGTCTGGCCCTGCTGCTGCTGTGGTGGTGTCTTTGCGGGGGTTGACACCGTCTGAGTCTGCTGCTGCTGGTGTGGGGTCTTCGCTGGGGTTGATGTGGACGCCGAGGGCCGTGCTGCGGCTCCCGTTGCCCTTTTTGGTGTGATTGAGATGGTGGCGCCTCGCTTCACTTGGCCCCCGGAGGCACTCCTGATAGAAAAGAGCACAGGTGTCTGGGTGGGTGACGGAGACACACTCGGAGACTGGGCAGGAGATGGCGAGCTTGGGGAAGAAGCCGGGGTCGGGGCACAATCTGTGGCTTTCAGGGAGTTGTCTGGGGATTGGGTCCTGAGATATGAGGGGGTGACTGTGATAGTTTGTTTGGCCTGAGGTGTGGGAGAACAAGCGTGATGAGAAGACACTTTGGGGTTGAGGTCTGGTGTTTCCTGATCCTTCTCCTGGGTTTTAACATCGTCCTTTATCTGATGTGCTTTGAGGTCGTCCTTTATCTGCTGGGTCCGAAAATCGTCCTTTCTCTGTTGCTTTAACACTCTTTGTTGCCCCTTCGTCTCTCTGTCCTTCAGGGAGGTATTTGACGAAGAGTTTTGCGCTTCCTGCTCTTTCAGCTGAAACTGCTCAATCTGCTGCTGTATTGTCTGAACCCCACTAATGTCATCGCCTGTAAATGCTTTGTTGTCCCCCTGCTGTGAGTTCGATATGATTGGCTTCACTTTAACAAGGTGCACAGACGATGAGATGTCCACTGTCCTGTCCCTCAAATACAAGCCCGACCTCGAACCCACGGTTTCCAAGTTGTAGATCCGACTCATGGCTGCGAGAGAGTTGGGAAGAGGCGGCGAAGGAGAGAGAGATTGTGTAGAATCGAGAGGTGATGTGTATTCCTCTACCTCCTCCTCGGAGAGCTCCTTTCCTTCCTCCTCCTCCTGTTCTTCTTCTGTGCTTGCGTTTCGGCCCCAGTCGCGCCTTTGTGGCTCTTCTACATGTTTCACTGGGTCGTCCTCATCCTCAGATATCTGGAGGGCTTCGGAGGTAGCTTCGGAGGCCCTGGCGGTACACTCGCTTGTCACTTCCTCTCCTCTGACAGTTTGTGACAGTAGGACAGAAACAGGAAGCTGAGGGCAGGTTTTCAACACGCCGACTTCCTGCGTGACGTCAAACGCAGCCGCGGATGTCTGCGCTGCTGCTTCTTCCTGTCCCTGCTCTGTTTCGGCCGGCCTCTTCTGCATGTGTGCTGTAGCTTCCCACTGTTTTTCTATTTCAGTTCCCCTCTCCTTGTACCTGTCCCCCGCTGTCTGAGTAGCATTAATCTCTGCAGCTTCACTTCCTTCACCCTGTCGCTGTTTCTCCAGCTCTCTCTGTCTGATTTTCTCTCGCAGAGACTCTATGCGGCTTAAGGGCTTCCCAATCCTCCAGCTATCCCTCCTCTCGACCTGTCGACCTCCATGACAGTCTTGCCCCTCGCTGCGTTGACACCCGGGCTTTATTTTCTCCACCACTTCTTCTGCAACATAAAACACAGTCCTGGGAATCTGAATCTCCACGGGGCCTGGAGGGTTCCCGGTGAGTGCGCTCCTTTTCGGAGATCTGGGGGTCGAATCATAACTGAGGTTTTCTGATCCTGCTGCTTGCACCTCCTCTTTGCTGTCTTTGTTGCTATAAAAGGTTGTGTCTCCTATTTTTTCTATTTTACTTATTAGATCCTCAGTATGTGGGGATAAAACAGACTGTGTTAGGTAAGGTCCTTGTAGTCTCCAGTCTGCACCTTTATGGAGGGCCCTGTCTGGAATTGTAGAGCCTAAACTGGAGCACTCAGTAAAAGCCAAATCATGTCTGCAGTGACTCTCAGCATCAACGTTGCTTGTTTCGGGTGAGCTCTCTAGTCCATCCTCTCTTTGAGAATCTGTTTTCTCACAAACTTTCACCTCAATCTCTCCCCCTCCCTCTGAATCTTTGTCTACATTCACCTCCCTTTCTAAACTCTTCTCACCTGCCGGTCGCTTCACCTCTCTGTCAGCTCTTGCTTTCCCATCCTGCCTAATCGGCACTCTCCTAGCAAATGATATTCCCTCCGTGTTTTTAACTGAGGCCACCGTGAACCCCACATCCCCGTCTGCATCGCCGACCTTCTCCGCGGCCCTCCTGTCAACAAACTCGACTTTCTTAAGCTGTATACCAAAGTCTTCGGTTTTTACTCTGTGCTTTCCCAATCTGTCTCTCTCTAGAAGTCGTGCACACCCCATCTTCGATGTGGTTTCCCTCCTTAAGGCAGCTACATCTACCCATGGCGCCATGCTCTCTGAGTGAATCCTCTCACGAATTTTTCTCTCGTAAAACCCTTCATCACCTATCCCATTCTCCTTAGCGCAGATGACTCGATCGGAGAAGCTAAACGAGCGTTTTGGGACACCTTTTAGCAGCGTATTCTTTCCATCTGCCTTCCTCTCCTCGGACTGCTGCTCATCCTGATCTCCTGAGTATTTTCTCCTCCCTGGCTCAAGGAAATTATCGGAGCTTTTGGATCGGGATGGAGGCTTGGGGTGCTCTCCGAATTTACTCAGCAGCTGACTGACCCTCCCTCCTCTCTCCACAAAAACATTATCATCCAAGCTGTCCTTTCTGCTGTCTTTATTAATAACTGTTGCCTGGCCCCATGGTTTCTCCTTTTCTTTCTCTCTCAGCCAGGACACATCTGTTCTCAGCTCCCTGCCTATGCTCTCCCTTCTTGCATCCATGCTGCCCTTCATCTCCCCATCCTCTCTCCCTTTCCCCCCTGCACTCCTTTCTTCAGGGCAGGTTGAGGGCTGTATAATAAGAACTTCAGAGGCTCGGATCTCAGTGACACTCCCTCCTCCAGCCAGAATCTCCCTTAGGTCCATCTTCACCCCTTTCTTCCCCGGCTGGTCCTCCTCGAGCTTCTCCCGCTCTGCCTCCCTCCATCTACCCTTTCTCTCATCGCTGCCCTTCCTGTCCTGCTCGATGATGATGATATTGTCAGCTCTGATGGTCCGAAGACACGGAATAAGAGGGGAAAGCGAAGAAGTGGGTGAAGGGGTTTCTTTTTCCTCTGTGTCTTTTCTAACTTTAAGAAATTCCTGCTCCCTGACTGCATCCTTAACCAACTCCTTCAGCTGGCTTTTTTCCTTTTCACACCCCTCCCTGCTATTCTCTCTTTCTCTTCCTTGACTCCTATCCCTGCTCCTGTCTTTTTCCCTCCCCTCACTCAAGTCCCTAAACCTCTCTTTTTTCAGCTCTATATCTCGTCCTCTCCCCAGCTCCCCATCTTGACTCCTGGGGCTTAATTTATCTCTCTCCTTAACTTCTGGCTCGTTCCCTGTTTCTCCATCCCTGCTCTTCCTCCATGCACTCTGCGTGAGAATAAATGGATTTTCATGGACTGGAACTATTGTTTCTACAGACACCTGGCTCACTAGTTTGGGATCTGCATCCAGCCACTGGCCTGGATCTGGACTGAGCGACAGTTCGCTTCCCAGATTAACTGTTACGAAGCTGTCTGTGTCACTCAGACCATCAGAAGGAGATCTGACATCCACTTGCAGCAGACAGCCGTCTCTCTCCTTCTCCCTGTCACCCACATACTCCTGCTTCGCCTTCCTTCTCTGGATGATCCCTCGCTTCCAAGCTGGCATGCTGGCAAACTTCTCCTCCTCCTCTTTTTCCCTCCTCTCTCGCTCCTCCTCTTCTCTCCTCTTTTTCTCCAGAAGGAGTTGTTTCCATTCTGGCAGAGAGGAAACAGACATAACAGAAAAGGTGCCCACTTTTGGATAAAACGGTTCCTCTTCAGAGCCTCTGGGAATCCTCTGCAAAGAATAAAATATTATCAATTTTCTTTCTAATAAACATGCAAAAATGGAAGTTTTGCCACATAAAGCCGAGGAACAACTACACCTCATGGTAACATGTTAGCAGGTTTAATTTACATCCAAGTAGGCATTAAAGCACACGTTTGACAGTGCAGTCTATTTATCTGTTCATGTTAAAGGATAATAAAAGAGCACATGTAATCGAATTAACTCGCAGCACATAATGCATAACCTCAGTTGTAACATATTTAATGAAAATTCTGAATATAACTCACCCAAACTCTTGTTTTGGCAAAAATATCACTGCATCCACCCCGACTTTACATCTCCACTTGTGCGTAAAGCGGTCTACTCCACCATGGAAAACCTCCTTTGCCTGTAACGAACAGATTAATCTGTCCTGTCAAAACCCAACTTTTAAAAATGATCAGTGACCCAGTCAAACGATATCGGGACCTAAGTGGACATCAGAGCAGAAAAACCTCCGTCCTCCGTGCGGTTGTAAATATTTCCAGCTCGAGAGCTGCAGCGCTCTAATCCGATAATTACATTCAATTCCCTCTGGAGAGTTTAGTGGCACACACCATATTGTCGGACCTAAGAAAAGGCGTTTAAAGCACACAGCCGTCTGCCCGGCCACCAACCAGCCCTCCCCCGCCTTTGCTCACCCCCGCGTCCCGCAGGGTTAATTGGTAAAGCGGTGGAGGTGGAGGGCGGTGAAACGGGATGTGGTGTCAGCATGCAGAGCTGCAGCGGGACTTGATTGAAGCAGATCAAACACGATCAGCTCCACTGACAGAGGTGTGTACCCCAAACTACCGGAATATCTTCATTGCTGATTATTCGCATTTTTATTTTTAAAAATTATTTTCTAGCGTCTCTGATAGAAAACATACAGTCAAAAATGTTATTCATGTTTATTCATATTCATCAACACGAGAGCGTTTAGATGGATATGAAACTTTCCCCTAATTACAAAAATCCCTCAGGTGTACCCAATAAGTTGGCCAGTGAGCATATATATCGATCTATACCCTGTAAAATAAAATAAAAACAACAACAAAAAAACATCTTCTGGCTCGGTTATTAAAGCTGTAGTTCATCTGTGATATATCAGCTTTAAAATTAAATAAAAACAAACAAACAACAATTTAAATCAAACATCTGCTCCTTAAACTCTTAAAACTTGACTCATAAAAATAAAAAATAAACCTAAAAAACAGACACAATTTACCAGGACAAGTGAACTTTCCACTTTTATTGAACATGTTTTTAAAAATACTGAAAGCTGTCACGGTAATTACAGTAAGGCACACATGGGGAAAACATTAGTGTAAAAAAACATACCAAATGAGACATTACAGAATCCACTAATACTAATACTGGCTGCCTTGATAATACCTTATTTATCAAGCATGATAAACGTTAAAAGTAGTTTGTTCGATACGTTCAGCTTCACGTCTTTAAACAATCGGTTTGATCTCACCATCGAGGAAAAGCTTTGAAGGAGATACATTCATTGTAGCAGAAACATTGTCACTTTGTTCTGTCACAGAGCAGAAAAAGAAAAAAGCTTTTACCAGTGTAAAATCTCAGTGAAACGTTGGTTTTCAAAGGAAAGATAAACCTGAAATTAGCTTCCAGAGAAACACAGTGTTAATGTACTTGTCTTGGGCACTGTAACAGCCAGTAAGACTATACAGTAAAACAATTTCATGTATTAAAAAATATTCAGTATAAAAATGTTTCAACCTAATTGTATCAAAATTAGTAGTTTTAAGAAAAGTGACACCTCTGTACGAGCAGGGGGGGCGGCTGTGTTTTCACACGATGGCATAAACTGTAATAAAATACATTTGAAATGACAAAATCAGCAGACATCAGGCTCAAGAGGCCTACAGAAACTCTTTTGTAGTCAGTTTTAAAACATTATTTATGACAGATTCAGATCAAAGCACTGGGAAGACCTCTGCTTCACTTCTTCTTGTGGTCGTCAGTGTCCTCGTTGGGCATGGCGTCGGCGCTGCCTCCGTGTGGCTGCGCAAAGAGCTGCATCTTACTGTTGAGCTGCACACACAGGTAGGCTAAATCCTGTTTGTCCAGAGAGTGCGCCAGAGCCAGGTAGGCCGACAGAGCCCCCGCCAGCAGGAGCCTGTCCAGGGATAAGGCCGGCAGGAGCCACAGCACCACACCCAGCTCCAGGCACACCGGGTGGCGCAGGTGGGACAGGAGGCGCTGAGCACGGGGCGACTTGTGAGAGAGGGGGTCCCCCAATCCGAGACAGTCGTAATACACCTGAGGGAGGAGGTTAGTCAGTAAATGGAGTTTATTCATGCCCATACACACGCTCTCCTCCGGGAGCACCGAAGTTACTGATCTAAGTAATGCAGATTACTTGGGTCAGTATTGTAATCTCTATTGATTTATTAAAAGGGCATTTCATTAAAATGTAATTATAAGATGGTGGTGGAAAGGGTCAGAGTCATTAAATACGGAGTTAGGCCCAGAGCACCAGGTGACAGGTGAAACATATAGATGTTAATAACCGCTGGTTTTCAAAAATTATCAAAATGTGTGCACCAAGGCAATACTGGCACCACACTAGCACTGCTTTACTGGAGGAGAGCCTTTACATTTGGGGACGGAGGTTCAGTTCTCACTGCAGTAAAATCTTTCAGTCCTGCTCAGCCACAACAGTGAAAACTCTGATTAGGGTTGTGATTCATACTGATGGGTGCTGAAAATTAAAACCTTGAAATTCCTCCCCATGTGATGCTCAGTTTGAACTTCAGCAGGTCAGCTGCTCATGTCTACATGCTTACAAGCACTGAGCTGCCATGTGATTGGCTGATTAGATATTTTTGTTATTGACCAGTTGAAAAGCTGTACCTAATGAAACGGCCAGGGAGCATATGTGCAGTAAATATCCATTTGCTTCTTGTTGTTTAACAGCACGATATTTTAAAGTGGTGTTAATTAATTCTTTTAAGGAACACCAACTAACCAAGCAGTAATCAACAACCACAAATAAAGCAAACTGTAATCATAGATTTTTTTTAGTATTTTTAGTTGAGCAACCTCTGATTTTCCAGCATCTGAAAGCACAAACATGTGCATTTGTTTTTGATCCCTACCTGCTTGATGCCCAGTAGTTCTGGGTAATCAAAGATCATGAGGATGCTGCAGATGATGGCCCAACAGAGGAAGTGCAGCGAGAAGCAGAGCAGGGGGAACCAGACACTCCAGGGTGCCTGACGCACTGACCACAGGCAGGGGGCGTTAGTCACAGGCTGCCAGTACCGCATCAAGATCTAACACAGGAAACAGAGCAATGATGCACACTGAAAGGTGTGATTAACACTAAGGTAGGAGTAAGTTATGCTTCTATGTGACAGTAAACACTCAGAGAAAGGGCGCTGCTGTACCTGGAGGGCGAGTGCTGTGGTGAAGCAATATGCTGTCCTGTTGAGGGGCCCCAGCACTGACTGCAGGGCCTGTTTGACAGGCAGCCAGGCCAGCAGGCTGTGCTGCACGATGAAGAGGGCCAGGAGCCCCAGATCCACAGCAAGAGCCCTCAGAACAGAGCTGTCCCGCAGGGCCACCGACCATGGTATGGAGTCTTAGCCATGGGGAATCAGAGGAAAAAACGTCACTTTAACATTGACGGCAATCCTAATCCTAAGCACTCATTGAAAATGCCACAAAAAAACAAAAAACAAAACAGAAAATCGAACGTTATCACGAATAGCTAATTAATCTAATTAACAAACCCAGTATTCCTGCTCACCCGAAATCAGCTTTCAAACACTCGCCATTTGGTCGATATTTGATATTGGCGATAAGCAAATTATGCTTTTAAGCCCGTAATGATAATTTTTGTTTTAGTAAACAGAATAAAATAGCCCTAATAATAAAAACAGCCCTAAAAAAACATAAGGAAAAAAAAAATCTCGCCGCCCAACGTGGGGCTCGAACCCACGACCCTGAGATTAAGAGTCTCATGCTCTACCGACTGAGCTAGCCGGGCGCTGGTTCTAAACAGTCGCCCAGTGGTATTTATAGCACATATTGAGAACGTAATAATTGAACTATATGACGTATATGAATTTAACATTCGTTAAATTATACTTATATAAACCTATACAGTAATTTTTTCCATAGCCAAAAAGTATATGAGGTATTTAACGGTTTTACAGATATCGCCTCCACCAGTGTTTGGTAATCGCTCCTGGCCGCCTGCCGCTTACGGGAACTTACCTCGACAGAGTGTCGTCTCCCCCGTGATGTTATGGTAAATGGCTCGAAACGAGACAAACCGAATGAGATCTGCACCGGATATGAAAACAAACGCAAAGTTTAGCAAAGACGTAGTGCAGAGAGCCAAGCCACGTACCGTGACTGACGCCATTATCAGTGCTTATCGCGAACAGTTCCGGGAGATGGGAGGTGGTTGTAGTACCCGATGTAGACACAAGGTGGTGCTAGTGTGCGGCGAATGCTGCCTACAGGTGGAGGTGCATCAGAGGAGACACAGATCCACACACAAAACTAAGGAGAAACAAATAGCAGGAGTGGATGACTTTATTAGAGTATCTTATTAAGTATCACAGAATCTGTCTTTGTTAAATGAGGTTAACACCAGGCCTGTAGCACTCTACATGGTAGTTTCTGTCACAGGATGTCACTCGAATAGACTCTGTGGATCCCTGAAAAAAAAGAGATAACAAAGCACTCAGAGTGCTTCTTTGTGAAATCATTTGCTGTGAATTGAATTATCAAATATTTTGCATAGTTTCTGTGAAGCTCACTTCTGTTGGGAGTATCGGCAACCTGCAGGCAGCACAGTGGGGAGCCTGGACCCTGAAACCGAGAAGAAGTTTCAGTGAAAGTTCACAGAGGTTAAAACATGAAGTCAACAAAGGTGTGAGTTTTCTCCTGTTCAGCCTGTCTGGCAGGGTTTCCCCCTTTGCTCTTGAAAAGGACTATTGTTGCTACATAAAACACCCACCTGTGGTAGTCGCTGACACAGTAGATCCTGCGGTGTGAGTCGACAGCGAAAGGCTGATCCTCCAGGCTCTGTCTGCAGACGACACAGCGAAAGCAGGATGGGTGGTAGGGTTTCCCACGAGCCTGCAGGATCTGATCATCCAATGTAATGTCAGTTTCTTGCATGTGACACCACACATATACTCACAGTGCTTAGAAAAAGTATTTGACCCCTTCCTGGTTTCTTAATTTTCTTTGCACATTTGTCACATTTACATGTTTCAGATCATCGAACAAATTCTAATATTAGCCAAAGATAACCTGAGTAAAACATTTCTATGTGTGTGCCTGTGTGTGCCTGAGTGTAAAAAAATTAAATGAACTTAGTTTTCCCAAATAAATGTTGTCAAATGTAGGGCAGGCAAGGTTGAACAGCTTTTAATCCGTTAATAAATGAAAAGGTAATTTAAAAACTGCATATTTATTTGGTGTATCGTTTTCTAATATTAAAATGTATTTGATGATCTGAAACATGTGTGCGTGACAAATATAGAAAAAAAACCTAAGATCAGGAAGGGGGGAAATGCTTTTTCACAGTACTGTTTAAGTAAATAAATTAATAGTTACCACATCTGTGATTAAAAAGCCACAGCTGTTACACACTTCAGGGGATGGATGAATTCCAGAGAACTGCAGAAAATACCACGAGTACCAGGAAAACACCACCACCCAAATAGATTAGGCAATAAAGTTAATCTGTCATTTTACAACCTATTAAAAGAACATACTTACCAAAAAGTCATCCTCACAGTATATCATCCCTGACACTGTGTAGAAAGGCTTGCCACTGAGCGTTTTACCTGAAAACATGCAAAAGCTTAAATATGTAGACCGTTATACATCACACTGTACTATCAGAGAAGCATTCACACGAGGAGAGCTCACTGCAAACGCTGCAGATGAAGCACGCGCTGTGGAATAAACGTCCCATCGCCTGACACGCTCGACCTGCTCTGTAGACAGCTTGATTGCATCTCGTACAAGTTCCTGAATAAACATGAAGAATAAATGGAACAACTGGCAGCACGTCTGAATAATAAAAGGCTAATCCGCCAAAAAAAGGTGAATATTAAGTCTTTTCCATTCTTACCAAAGTAAACACTGTCACTGTAACTGGGATTCATCTCAGCACCAGTTTGCCCACTGCTCTGAGTCTGCAGCACGGCTGTCTGGAGGTCTAATTTTATGTGCAGTGCAGACAGCTGTAAGAGGAGCTGCTCGTTGGGTTTATGAGAATTTGCTCTCTGCCTTTGCTCTCTGAAGGGCAAAATCTTAAGAAATTACTCCTCCGAGGCGGCTGAAAAACTTTAGACAGAAAGTAGTTTTGTGTGAACGAAAACACAAATAAACGAGTAAAAGTACTTCAATTTTGTACTTATACAGTATTTATCTAAATATTTAGAAACTGGAAAAAATACAAATATCTTCAGAAACAACTTCAGAGCTCAACTTTTAAGTGAATCCAAAAGAATAAAGTACTACAGTACATGCCTGAGTCTTATATTTTGGCAGCCTAAATGTGCATTTTTAAATATTGAGGAGGAGCAGTGAAGCCTTTTCTGGGATCATCTGTCTTGTGATACTGCCCTCATGTGGAAGCCTTAGGACCTTCCTCTCATAAGTCGGTCACTAAAACCAGACACGCCCAAAGAGCCAGAAATACCTGCACCAGGTAAACACCGACTGGTTGTAACTGAACAATAGAGATCTGTTTGTTTGTTTTTTAAGTGGCTCTTTACACTTATTAACCTTTAATATTTGGTCCTTAATCCTCCTCTTTTATTTTAAAGTCTTTAATCTTTCCAATTGACAATGACAGCTTGTTATTATATTGTAAGTGTATTACAGCAGGTCATTTAAAGTTGCTTGCGTGTCTCCATTAGCTTCCACGCAGAGAGGATAAAGAACAGAAACTCATGCAGCTCGTGTTTTGGATCTACGGTTACAGTTGGAGCAGGGGAGGGATGGAGGGAGGGGGCGTCTGACAGCTGCTGATTCCTCACTGAGGTCCTCTTGTGAAGCTGTCTGCTTCCATCACAACGCCCACTCTCCTAGCTGTCAGACTGGTTCACCAAAAAACTTGCATGTCGTTTGTATGTTGGTTGCGCGCGCGTGTGTGTACTGTTTTTTTTTTAAACTTTGTGTAATCCAGTGTGTTGTCATGATGTAGAGGTTTGGGTTCATATACGTCAAAAATGCCTGAAGGTTGAATTCAGGCATTTTGACTCAAATAGCAGTACCTGGATGTGTGTTTGTGAGCTGTCTAGCCCTCAGGTATGTTTCTGTGCAGGAATGTCTGCGTCACGAGGCGTGTGGAGGCAGGAGGCAGTCTCTGCAACTGCGGGAGTGCTGTGCAGAAGCTGTCTTACGCACAGTTAATCACATTTCCATCTCCATTTTACAAAATGGAAATTCCAGCTGACCAGGAACAACCTGATTTATGCCTGTTTTGCTTCTCACTAATATTCCTTCTGAAGCTTTAATATTTCTAATCATTCAGACTACTTCCGTCTATCAGTATATTTATCAGCTATGATGCAACGAGGTTTGCTTATGCTCTGGGCTCTGCTTCCACACCCTTCGTCTGCCACATTTTGGGGGGTTACACAGCACGATGCCAACAATCTTTGGCATGTTTGGCTGCTTATAAATAGGGCGCTCATTGTCCCACACAGTGCAAGGGAAGTCAGAAGAGGACCCGCGTCTTAATCTAAGAGTCCGGACTGCGTGCGCTATCGCTGCAGTGTTCCTGCTTAAAGGCACAGCGGCAGGGCCTGCTCTTCCTGTCAAGTTTGGACAGGTACTCTACCTGCGGTCCACGCCCTCTTCTGTGCCGCTGCGCGCAAGTGTTCGTGAGCAGGAAGTGGCTGTCAGCGACGCTGCTGCTGTTGTTGTAACGTTTGGAAATGCAGCTGTAAGCTGTATCTGAAAGAGAGGCGGCGATTTTAGATTATCTTTTTAACTTACAAAAACAATCATTTAAAATTATTTTGCTTTTATTTATTTTTATTATTTTTTTTGAGGACATGCGGCTCTGCAGGACCTGCGCTCTCCTGGCGCTTCTGTTTCTGGCAGTCTTGGATTCGTCAGGTGAGGGGAAAAAACGACCTCATTCAGTATTTTGTGTTGTTTGTTGAATCTACGTGCATCTTCAAAACAAAACACGAAACGTCCTCGTGTCAAAAGCGTGGCTTCTTTTCGCGTTCGTGCGCCAAATGGGTCAAAAACACAGCTGAGAGGAGCGCGCGCTGAGCTGCTGTAAAGATGCACTCAAGCGAAGCTGTGCTTAAAGCTCCGTGTCAATAAATGATAGGATAATAACGAGCATTAAAGGCAGCTCAGACATGACTGAGGCTGGAGCGCGTTTCCACTCATAGCTCCCACTTCCAGACCTCCATTTTCAAAAAGGTTTATGAGGCATTTATGGAGCTTCCTGGAGGCATGAATTCATCACGACTTCATTAATGATTGACCAACAATCTGTTGCTCGTTTTTTTGTTTTTAAATAATCGTTTTATGCTAGATGTAAACTTCCCGGTTTTGTGGGTTGAAATCATCATCAGCAAGTTTAACTTTAAAAAAGGGTTTTTATCATATTTATAAAATGACTTCTAAATAACTTTGGACGGTGTGACGTTCTCAACACACCCACTGTTTACGGTTGCAAGAAGCCCTTTGTGGACTAGTTGTTACAGGTTCAGGTTAAAGAAGGACTTTATTTTGCTTTAGCTTGAGAGAGAGGAAGAGGTAACATTATGCTCACTGCTTTGAGAGTGAGGATTAATTAAATATATTTATTTTGTCGCTTGTTTTGGTTTTAAATCCTAGATTGTATGTTTAGTATTAGGTTTCTTGATATTTTTAGCAGATATGGTCCAGGCAGGGATTATTATGTGATTGCACATGTGAGGGTTTCACCTCATTCAGAGTAGGAGGGTATGTGAGTAAATGTGGAATTTCTTGAATTCCATTCATAGAACTGATGTGAAATAAGGATAAATCAGGAAGTAGGTCAATCCGCATTTCGCAGAGTTTGGTGAAAGTAAATAACAGGCAGAAAATAAAGAAGTTAAGAGAAGAGTTCTGATATTTGCAGAGGATGGGAAGCAGGGCAGTAAGTTTGTAACTGTAGGAATAAGTGTGCTTTGTAATATATGAGGGTGTGTGAACTTCCCTGATTATTTGCATACGTTACAAAATATTCACATGGAGTGTGTTACTTGTACACCTTCCTATTCATACTCTTATCTAATCAACCAGCTAGTCATGTAGCTGCACCTCAGTGTAGGTCATGAGCTGCAGTTAACTTTAAACATCAGAATGGGGAAAACATTTATAATGAGAGAGTATTGTTGGTGCCTAACGAGCTGGTTTGAGTCCATCTGGGCTCACTGATCTCCAGGGGCTTTCAGCACCACAGTCTCCAGATTTTACTCTTTACATGGCTGATGGTAAGGTCACTATTTGGCATCAGCAGCGTGAATTCAGTGACCCAGCCTGCCTTTAGTCACCAGTCCGGGCTGGTGATGTGGGGATGGTGTTTTTGATGCACTTTGATCATTTATGGTATTTTTGCCAACTGTGTTCATACCAGAATGGCTGCTGGTTACAATATTCCAGTAGCTGCTTGCATCATGTTAACACACCAAGTCACCAACAAAAAGTAGCTTCTGAGCACGATCATGAAAGCAGTCATGATGAAGTGGCATCCTCAGTCACCAGATCTAATTCCAGCAGAGTAGAGTAACCTCTGGGATAGACTAGCATGAACGTGCAGGCAAAGAATGTGCCAAAATTATGCAATGTTGACGTCAGGAACTGTAGAAATGGCACAGAAGTTTGTGGAAACAGGATGATTAAATAGAAAAGACCACCAAAAACAACACCTGTAACCACATCTGGTTTAAAAGCCTTGCTACTGTGGAGAAAAACTGCTTCTCCCAGAGTTAGAAAAACATTCTCAGGAGAAAACAACGGGAGAGTCACCTCATTATGCTTTTTAAAACTGGTTCACCCTCTCTTTACTCACTAGGTGACTCACGTTTATCGAAATTCAGTTAATTTGCGCTTGTCTGCTACTTCAGTGCATGGGAATAGGTGTGCCTGGAGCTGCTGTGTTTGCTCAGGCATGAACAGAAAAATCAGCTGGACTGTTTAAGGATGTGTTTGTTTCTTTTATATATCATTAAGACCACAAGTATTTGGTCACAGGTATAAAAAATAAACTAATCTGACTGTGGCTTTTTAGGTAAAAATACATGCTCTGGTGGACATGAATGTGTACATTTTATGGGATCTTATCTTTCAGGGTGAACCAAAGTGACTAAAGTCTGATATAATTATCCCTGTAGAGCTATGCATTTGTTGATCTTCTCTTAAGATTAGTTTACAGCATATTCACATTATTGGATCTGATTTCCAGAATCCCAGCAGGAGGTCGTTCGACCAGACAAAGGCTTGAATGTGACAGTGTCCACCGAGCAGCCAAAATGTTTTGTGTGCATCGTCAGCAAGGTGAACAGCACACCGCTTCCCTGCCACTCCTCTCTCTCTCTGGTACCTGAAGTTGAGACCACACTGCAGTTTTCCTGCCCCCAGCCTGTCGAGCAGGCTTACACTGTGACGATTGCTCACTCCATCGGTGAGTTTACTCACGTTCAGCTTCGATCAGACCTCGTTTAAAGCGTTTTATCCCTTTGAAGGCAAATGTAGAGTAAGTATTCATTTGGTCTAATCATAGCTTCAAGGATAGATAATTCGTTGATGTAAAAAAAACCCACTGTGCAGGAGCCTCTACTTTCACAGCTTTTTCCTACCCTGACATTTTATTGCATTGAGACTTTCCATTATTATTTTTTATTTTTTTAAATTTTCTAATTAATCCTCAGAAAACAATTTCTTTTCCCCCAGTCAAGTCAATTGGTGGTTATTTCTATTGTGATAGAAGCTCAAAGCTCGTATGCAAATCCACTTAGATATAGCAGTGGCATCTTCGGGTTTTCATTTACTAATTTTTCTAAAGACATTTTCAGTGTTATGCAGATTAAGCATAATTAAGGTGTGAGTACCTTTTTTTTTTTTTTTTTTTTTTTAACCCATCTGTGCATCTTTTCTTGTCTTCGACTGAAATCCAGAATGCACTGAAAATGCCTGCAGCCCACCAACTCTGCAAACTCAACCATCCATCCTGACTAACTTTGCCAGAATCTTCACCTGGGATCTGAATGCAGCTCAGGACACAGTCGTGCGCCTGAGCATCATCGAAGGAGGGCTGACGGACACATCACAGCCATGCTCAGATGGACATCAGTTCTCTGTGTCCACATCCATAGCCAGCAGCAAGGCCCAGACTCAATACTGTCGAGGCGGTTCTGTGAAAAGTTTGTATCTGATCAATCCAGCTGTCGTGTCTCTGCAAGTGAAACCAAAGGCTCAGGTGGTCAGTGAGCTGTTTCAGACCTCCGTCACACAACTGAGTAAGAACTGTTTGCTAAATATAGACTCTCTTTTAATTAGAAGCTCCACAGGATTAATGCTGGGTTTAACTGGAGCTGCACCACCTGTTAAGTAACCCAATTATAGCTTAAAACTTTTAAAATGAGTCACCAAAAATCAGTCAGATTTTAAAAAATGATTTAACTGTGTGCATTTGCTCTAAATATTTACTATTTCCTATTTGCATTCAGTCTTTCATAGAAATGGGTTTCTTGCTACTTGCAGATGATTTGTGTGAACAAAGAAGATAAAGCCTGTAATTTGCCATTTGTGGGTCTGAAGATATTAGATTATAGTGGGGTTTAATGGTGCTGGTAGACAGAGCCAAGCTGGCCAGTGGTGGCAACACACTTCATAGTTTTTCCATCCATCACTAAAGGCAAAAGTGAGTAATTTAATTAAAGCTTTAATGGTGGACTCTATTACAAGGACCCTGTGAAGGGATTGGCTAACAGCTGGTGCAACTCAACCCTGGCCTCTGTCTCACTCTGCGTTTCACTCTGTTTAGAAACTGAGGTCATAAGCGTTGATTCCAGCACGACCATGGTCCTCAGCCGGGACCCGAAGGAATCGGTTTGTGAAGTGTGCACCGCTGAAGGCCCCACTCTCACCTGCAGCACGGAAAAGACGCTGAACAATGTTGAGAAACTGTCAGTGGTGTTCAGCTGCCCGAAACCACAAGACGGGTTCAATGTGAAGATAAAAAAGACAATAGGTGAGAGCTGCTGGAGCTGTGACAAATAAATTAATATACTAATAAAGGTTAAAAAATCAAGCCAATCAGTTGCTTTCCAAAAGGTATTGCATGGTGGATCAACATTTGTTCTCTTAATAATTCTATCGATGTTGACAACATCTCCAACACCACTGGCTGAAATCCAGCCCCGAGCCATGACAGAGCCTCCGCCGTGTTTTACAGATGGCTGTAGATGCTCACTGTTGTACCTCCCTCATGACCTCCTCCGTACATATTGACAGCGATTTAAACTAAAATTTTCAAATCTGGATTCATCACTCCGTAAGACCTACAATGATTGTCAATCAAGTGCTTGTGTAATTTGTTATTCCTCAGCCTTTTATCCCTGTATCGCTGCTTTAAGAATGGCTTCTTGATAGCTACTCTTCCACTGAGGCCATTTCTGAACAGTAGACGGATCAACCGGAGAGCCAGATCTCTCAAATCTTGTTTCAGGTCTTTGCTGGACATGACCTTCAGATACTATTCATCCACTGTAGTTTTTTGTTTGTTTGTTTGATTGGGGTTTTTTTTAGACCTTCCACTTCCACTTATTTTATCCCAAGTTACCCAGTTTCCTCACATTTCTTTAGAACACACTGTGCAGCATGCTGCCAAGTTTTTGACTAATAGCACTTTAGGAATCAGCTTGTTGCAAAAATACTACTTTTGCGCATTTATCTATAATGTTTTTTCTGCATGTATTTCTACATTTACTTTGGCATCGCTCTCATTGATGGAAAACTTCACATTTCATCCTCCTCAGCCATCACGTGAAATTAAAATATTTCCTAATTTCTTCATCCAGAATGCACCAAGACTTCCTGCAAACCTTCTACAGCAGAAATTGTTCCCGACCAACTTAATGCCTTCAAAAGATCCTTGACGTGGGACATCAGTGTCCCAGAGAGTACTGTATTAACGCTGGACTTTCCTGGTGGTGGTTTGAAGGAGATTTCTGCAGGGGTGACCTGCCCAGATGTCTATCAGTACTCAGTGAGTACAATTAAACGCAGTGGCGAAATTCAAAGTAACAAGTACTGCAAAGGCGGAACAGTGTCTGATCTGAATCTGCTTGGAGCAACGACTGTGACTATTGAAGTGCCCAAAGGAGAAAAACTGGAGTCGGCAGCATTTAATGTCAAAGCAACAGAGAGAGGCAAGTTTGAACACTTTCTAGAACCTGTAGAGGAAGATGTTTTATTCATTTTACATAAAGAAAAAACATCATAGCACATATTTATGGAGACATATCCTTAACAATGGCTGATAAATCCTTTAAAATGGTAATGATTCAATCATGGCCTCTTTATACAGTTGCAGCTAAGGACCTATAACTCAAATGTAGTTACTTTAATCTGTATATATTTGACTTGGACATTGATTAATAGGGAAAGCAAAGCTAAGCTTTGTTTCTTGTCCCCAGCCAAATGTTAAAAAGTTATACTAAAATAAATTATATGCTATACCTGATTAAATTTTGTGTGAAAACAAATAAATAAATAATAAGTAGAATGTTAATTATGTTTTTATGAAAAATCAACTATAAATATATTTATGTCTCCCTTCTTAATTGAACCACAAATAGCATAATATTAGTTTTCTATTTTATTTCGTTAAAGGTCTGCTGAGGCTGTTGGAAATGTTTCGTTTTATAAGAATATTTGACCAGCAGTGTTTTCTTGAACTGATTTGACTTAAAGGTGTTAATGATGTAAAGTTGTGATTAGGAGTTTTCATGCACTCCAACACACTTCTACCAATTCTGCCATGAACAGTGGTCAGATATCCAGACAGATTTGTGCCAGAAGCTTATTGATGGAAACCAAAAGCATCTGGTTTAGGTTAAAGATGAAAGGAGTAATTTAACCAAATATTAGTGGGAGTGTATGTATACATTTGATCTTATAAGTATACTTTTGACCCTGTGTGGATGAGAGAAAATCCAAAATAAATTCAAACTTGTGCACCCAATTCTTCTTTTTTAAAGTAATTAAAGATGTATGTTGTCCAATTATTCCACCCTAGAAAAGGAACTGTTCCAAGAAATCATTAAAACCCCAAATTGCCAGTGCATTTATGCTCATGAGAGCATATAAACTCAACTATAAACCACCCGTAAATTATTTCATGTCTGTCTAATATGAATATTTCATCAGACTAGTATAGAGCTGAATTCTCTTCAGCTGGATCAGCATCTCACCATCTTGTGCACCTTTTGTTTTTAGCTAGCAGAATGATGTCTGTGGCCTCTGAAATCAAGAAAACCAAAATTATCATCACGAAGGTGAATCAAGAGCTCCACTGCAACGTGTGTCAGATGGCGCCTTACCAGAAATGCTACCCTGAAACCCTAGCACTGTTTGCTCCTTGCAACGTCTCAGTAGAGTTTACCTGCCCTCGACCTCAAGATGTCTTCAGTGTGGAGGTCAACAGAGAAATTGGTATGTAGAGTTAAAATATGTGAAGTCAGGTCTTAAGGTCTAATTTGTCTAAGACTGTAAATTTGTGCAATCCATCAGTTTAGCTTTGTTTTCTTTAACATCTCCTATCTAAAAGGACACTTTCTCATGATTGGCCAGCTTGGGGAAGCCTCCATGGGGGTATCATCTAGTTTTCATGAGATGCCTAAGGAGCATTCTGCACCTGTAAATGACCATGTGAACAAAATACATGATGAGCTGATTAGCTTATTAGCTTTTCTGAAACATAGTGCTGGAAACATTCCTAACAGATTTAGTCCCAAAATTGATGTGTCATAGTTGATTTGTGTGATAACATCACACAGTTGCTGCATATTTCTGCATTCGTTTTAACTGAAGCTGGTCATTTTTATCTGACCTCTGGCACCGAAAAGACATTGATACTCACCGTATATTATCTGTTTTTCGATGGTTTTGTGGGAAAATCCCAGCAGATTAGCAGTTTCGAAAATATTCAGACCAGCCTATCTGACACAAAAATAATACCACATTCAAAGCCACTTAAATTACCTTTCCTCCCCATTCTGTTCAGTTTGAACTTCAGCAAGTCGTTTTGATCATCGTTTAGGTCTACTTGCCCAAATTCATTGAGTTGCTGCCATGTGATTGACTTATTAGATATTTGCATTAAAGAGCAGTTGTAGGTGTATCTAATGAAGTGGCCTAGAAATGTACATGACAGAAAGTAAATGCATGTTTAAATTTTTAAAGCGGTCATAAGCTGATTAGACATAATTTACACATGAAGAGGTGCTAAAGCTAACAGTGATTGCAGGTAAAGACAAAGCTGAAGGTTTAAAAAAAATTAATGCAAGTGGACTTTGTTGCAAGAGCTTGGTTCGCATTGGCGGTGTTGTGCCAAAAAGTGATTGCCTGCCAAAAACTGATTTCCAATGTTTCCGTGTATTTTTTATGTGTAATACCTTTATGTATGTTGGTAAATAGACTTCGGTGAACAGCGTTTACAAAGGGGTTATATATAGAATTAAAAGATTATCTGTTTTTTCAAGTATCTTTATAACTCTGTGTTATTGTACTCACATTATAACCAATCCGGTCCTTTTTCCCCACTTACAATATTTTTACAGAACTATTGTAATATTTGCTGCCATTTCTGATGTCTTACTCTTACAAAAGACATTTTTAATGTTAATGAGATTTTTTTTAACTGCATAAATAAAGGTTCTATAAAAGTTGCTGCCAAAAACTGATTGCGGCTTCTACCTTGTTACACGAATGTTGTTTGTGGCTCAATATGACTTTGTGTCATCCATGAGTGATGCATTTGACATATGTTTCATATATTATAGGCCAACAAGTTACTTATAGCAGTTTAAATACGAGCAATCAGTTTTTGGCAAATACCGGAAATCAGTTTTTGGCAGACAATCACTTTTTGGCACAACACCGGCAATAAGTCAGACTCGTTCCCGGTGGGTGATGGGCTCCGCCAGGGCTGCCCTTTGTCTCCGGTTCTGTTCATAATTTTTATGGACAGGATTTCTAGGCGCAGCCAAGTGGCGGAGGGCTTTCGCTTTGGTGGCCTCAGAATCTCATCTCTGATTTTTGCGGATGATGTGGTTCTGTTGGCTTCATCGGGTGAGGGCCTCCAGCTCGCACTGGAACGGTTCGCAGCCGAGTGTGAAGCAGCGGGAATGAGGATCAGCACCTCCAAATCTGAGGCCATGGTTCTCAGCCGGAAAAGGGTGGAGTACCCACTCCGGGTCGGGGATGAGTTCCTGCCCCAAGTGGAGGAGTTCAAGTATCTCGGGGTCTTGTTCGCGAGTGATGGGAGAAGGGAGCCGGAGATCGACAGACGGATTGGGGCTGCAGCTGCAGTGATGCGGACGCTGTACCGGTCCGTCGTGGTGAAGAGGGAGCTGAGTGTAAAAGCGAAGCTCTCAATTTACCGGTCGATCTACGTCCCTACCCTCACCTATGGCCACGAGCTGTGGGTAGTGACCGAAAGAACGAGATCGCGGATACAAGCGGCAGAAATGAGCTTCCTCCGAAGGGTGGCTGGCCTCTCCCTTAGAGATAGGGTGAGAAGTTCGGCCATCCAGGAGGGGCTCAGAGTAGAGCAGCTGCTGCTCCGCATCGAAAGAAGCCAGCTGAGGTGGTTCGGGCATCTGACAAGGATGCCCCCTGGGCGCCTCCTGGGTGAGGTGTTCCGGGCATGTCCCACCAGGAGGAGGCCCCGGGGCAGACCCAGGACACGCTGGAGAGATTATATCTCTCGGCTGGCCTGGGAACGCCTTGGTGTTCCCCCGGATAAGCTGGAGGAGGTGGCTGGGGAGAGGGAGGTCTGGGCCTCTTTGCTTAGGCTGCTGCCCCCGCGACCCGGCCTCGGATAAAGCGGATGAAGATGGATGGATGGACTTTGTGCTATGACTGACATATGTCGCATTAGACATTTAAACATTGCTGTGTGCTTATCAGAATAGAACTAGTGTACAATGGAAATGGTAAAGACTGGGAGCGTGTAGTAGAATCAACTTAACCTCCAGAGCCTGAGATACCTGGAGAAAGGTTGGAGAGTGAGGGGGAAAAGCCATTGGAAACTCACCATCTCTTTTGTTTTATCTGTATCTGGACAGACGGCCCGTTCTCTGGTGACCCGGTTCAGGCCGAGTCCTCGGTGCTCCCAGAGTTCAACCGGACCTTCAAGTGGGACTTGAAAACTAATTTCACTCACACATTCCAACTGGACTTCCCAGAACAGGGACTGAGACAGATTTCCAGTGAGGAGACATGCCCGGATGAGCACAAGTACTCTTTTATTATCTATTTACGCGGGCAGGCAAATATTGGTACCTTCTGCAGAGGAGGATCTGTGACCACCATCCAGGGTCGCTACAAGGGCCGCGTGTCTCTAAAGGTGCCGGCGAATGCAAAGATGGATCCTTTTGAATTCAAACTCAGTGGCGGGCCTGAGACAAACAGTGAGTCATTTTATATCTACAAAAAAAACCTCAGACAAGACAGAGCACAATAAATCATTGAGTAGAGAACTTATAATGAAGCACTTTTTAGAAACATTACCATAGTTAATAGTCTCATATTGCCACTTGTAAAATGTTATGTTTTCCATGAAAATCTGGGCTTTTATTTATTAAATGGATTGCTTTTATTTTTTTTGTTTATAGATTAATTCATATAGGGCAGCACAGAGTAGACAAAAAAATGCAGCATGGTCTGGGATGAATCCAAAATACTGGTGCAAGGCCTTAAGCATTCAGGTTGCCTGTTCTACCAGGTGAATCACAGGAGTGTCCAAATAACTTGCAAAGCAATGGGGGATTTATAACACTGACCTGGTGTTGTATAGAGATTTGTTTTAGTTCAGGTGTCAGTTGCTCGCTGTTTTACTTCACAACCATAAAGAATTGTTTAATCATAAAGAATGCATAACTACAACAGCAAAAATTAATGAAAAGGTTAGAATTAATGTTTTGAGTTTTTGTGTTCTAAAATTTTATGAAATATTATGAAATCTTGATTTTTCTAACTTCAGTGTCCGCTGCTTTTTTTTTTCTTTTTTTTTTTTTTTACTCTTAGTGATCGCGATAGTGGGGGTCAACCTACCACGAGGTGTATCGGACACAACACTCGTGACAGCTAACTTTCCTCGAGACTTCCCTGACAACATGCAGATGCAGTGGAGCTTCACGGTGCCCGGGATGCACAACTACACCGTGCTCTTTGATCACGTCACACCCCCCGAGTGCCTCAACAATGGAGAGGTGACGGTGGAGTATCAGGCAGGGGCCAAGACGGTAACCAAAGCTCTAAAGGATCCTCAGCCAGAGCATCAACAGGGCAACTTCAACATGGTGCTGACAAATTGTCAAACCAACACGACGCTGCCAGGTCTCACGCTGAACTACAGGGTCTCTGTGGTGAGGAGCGGCCGTCCAGGTACAGTGTTAAAACATAAACAGCTGGGACTTGCACACAGTTTTGTTTTTCTAAACATCAAGCTATTTTATGTGTCTATCACACTACTGTCATTTCCTTTAACTATGGTAGATATTGTAATGTAATTATTTATGTTTTTTGATGATTTTATGGAATTTGCATGGGCAAAAATTCCATTTATTTAAACTTAAGTTCATTACATTGTGCAAGTATCATGTTAACACCAAAATATAGATAAAATGGAGACTGTGTAACACTTTTATCAACAACCCATTACAGTGAAGTCATAGTAGAAAGGGTCCGAATCTAAACAGGCATTTTGTTTGCACACTGAATGTTTTCATTGTGAATTTGGGAACAAAATTCTTCAGCAAATCTGCAGCCTGTTCAGGTTTACACAGGTAGTGCAGTGTAGTCCTTCACGATGGTACATTCATATGTGTCATCAAAAGATGACATGAGATGAGCGCAAACAAGTCTGGAGACAATGTGGCAAAATGTTACGATGCCTATGAGGATGTGAAGAGAACAAATTTTAGTGTCCATTTGATAGACGCCTCACAGCAAGGAGGTTTTGAATCCGCCGGTCAGCTGAGCACTTTCTGTGTGGTTCTCTCTGGGCACTCCAGCCTCCAAAGGCATGTGTCCTAGGTGAATTAGTGATTCTAAATTGGTGTGAATGCGAGAGTGAATGGTTGTCTCCATGTTAGCCATATAGACTGCTACCCTGTCCAAGATGTAGCCCATATCTGACCTTATGACAGCTCTGATGAGCTCCAACTCCTGCTGTGACCACAGATAAGCCAAAGAAAAATAGATGAAGTATGGTGTCTCTGCTTTGTCATGTCCCACATTATTTTCACATCTAGATGGGGAAAAATTATTTTTTTTCATGTTTTGTTTTTATTTATTTGTATTTATTTGTATTGGATATATTACCTTTATCTTTATCTATATGTATTATTTTTATTTGCATTTTAGTTTTGTGCACCGTGGATCTAACCAAAGACCCGGGAGTGTCCCTGCAGATTGAGAATCTAAATTCTGCCTCCTACTGTGAGATCAGCATCAACTCTGAGGTTAAAGAGAAGATAAATGTGACTGCGGGATCAATAGCCAAACTGTCCTTCCTCGACTGCCCAAATGACGACATACGCCTGACTGCCAAAAAAGTTATTGGTGAGAGTTCTCATTCCTGAAATCTGTTTTCTTATACATGACAGTAGATCTATCTCTGTTTCCTGGGTATAGAAAAGATTAAATCTAAGTTAAATAGTCAATTTAAAGTCTAAAAGGATAGACTGATATTTTGAGAAAAATGTTTATTAGCTTTATTTCTGAGACTTCAAAGAAAAGCTCATCAAGAGTCCTTCTGTTGGTTTAAATAAGAACTTTTGCAACAACAACAAAAAAGTTTACTATTTAAGTTGTGCTTTATTTGGAAACTTAATATCATGGATCTCACTTCATGCTTTTGGATGACAGACTGCAAGAACACAGAGTCGTGCCCGGTGACTACACTTTCTGTGTCCACAATGGAGCCTTGCCTGCCAATGCCCCTCAACAGCTTCACCTGGCACCTCAACATCCCCGAAACCAAAACGTGGGACCTGGTGTCACCAAAAGGAAGTTTGCGGCAGTCCCTGCCCAGCCAGGAGTGTAAAGAGCCTTTTTCTCTGCACTTGGCAGAAGAAGAGGGTAGCAATTTTGTTGGAAATTTCTGCTTTGATGGCGTAATCCAAAAAATCCAAGTGCACGCCAACATCTCCATCACAGCTCCGGGACAGCAGTTAAGCAGGATGACGGGGTCTTTCCTCAATATCAGCGTCAGCGAGGAGATCACAGGTAAAATGTCAATATGTATTGTTGGGCTCCTGCCTGGGTTTTTTTTTTTTTTCTTTTTTACTAAAAACCCAGGCCCAGACATATTTACTCATTAATTGTATCAGTTATATTATTTAGAAGAAATGCTGATAACTGGTCATTATGATTTTTTTCCCCCGATAATGGCTTCATTTATTTGTTGTCTGACTGTTTTAAAACATTGCATTCGTGCTTGGTAAATATAATAGAAGCCAAATTCAACATTTAAAAGGACTCAAAAGTGAGAATGACCTGAATCATGAGCTAATCTGTAAAAAGTGACTAGTTTTATCATCCAGTATGTTCTGTAGTCTTCTGTTGTTTGAGTTTGGTTAAAGAAGTCATTTTAAAGAATTACCTTAAGACGAAGGAAATTTGAATCAATAATTAGTTAATGAACAAAATAATTTATTTGAGAGACTAAACAACAACATGCTGCAGTACGCGGCTATTGTACTTTAAAATTCCACGCAGAGGCAGTGTTGCACCACAGATGGGTTTTTATTTATTTATTTTCATTTATAAAACACCCAGGATTTAGACTTGATATGAATTCCTTCCCTCTTTCAGAGACCATTATTTACACGGTCAGTCCTGACACGATGTCTCCAACACTGCTGGCGACCCCCAACTGGCCTCAGGGTATGAAATCTTACCGCACCCTAAGCTGGATCGTCACGCTGCCCAACCAGTACAAAGCACAGCTCAATTTTAACGTCACACAGCCTCAATGTAAAGAGGGACACACAGGAATCGATGTGAGGACGATAGAGAACAGAGAGCTGAAACTAAGTATTTCAGAAAATGATCCGCTGGTGGTGGAACAGTTGGTGGGTGAAAGTTTCTATCTCAACATGTCCAACTGTGAACCAGAGACTCGTCAATTTAGTGCACTGACCACAATCAATCTGCAGAGGAAGCAGAGTAAGCAGTTATCACTGTTGCACATTCACATACACAAAACATCTTAGGGGCATAAATCTAATCAGTGTTTGCTTTGTTCCTCCACAGATTTCTTACCCATCGTCCTTGGGATATCAGGAGCTATTTTGTTTTTGCTTCTAGTGCTAGCTGTTGTATGCATTGTCACAAAGTGAGTACACCTGCAGCAAAACACTGGTAGCCTAAAAAATGCCTGAGACTAGGCTGTGTTAGTTAGAAAGAAATCTCTGTCTGTGTGTCTGGTTTTTTGTTTGTTTGTTTGTTTGTTTGTTTCTTTGGCTGCAAACTCCTTCTAGACCATCAGGAGTTGAGCAGCCAAACTTAGCATACAGGTACATCTTCGGCCGCTGAAGGTTCTTATCTACATCAGATTTTACACAGTTATCATGTTGCCTAGAAACCACCTTGCAAAATGGCTAAAAGTACTACTTTTTTTTTTTTTTGCAATTATGCAAAAAACACATCATAAAAGCATTATATCACTTTTACTTCATAACAGTAACATGTCATTTAAATCCACAAAAGCTGAATTATGCATGGCCATCCTGTTGCCTGGCAACCACCAAGCAATTGTCTAAAATGACCCTTTTTTTTTTTTTTTTTTTTTTTACATAAACCACATCCACTACCCCAATTTTTTTGTTCTACTTTTTCTCATTGTGATTACATTTATCAGTAACGATGTGCTTAATCTCAGAGTAGATACTGAGCCATACTTAAAATTACCTAGTTTTTCATCCTTTTTTATCTACTTTATATTTTCTTTATATATTTTTTAAAGTTGTTTTTGCCCAAATTGGAACACAAACCATTTTTAATACCAACTTTTATTTTTGCAGTCATGACATATTAGTGTAAAATAAATATGAACAATGTAGCTGCTGTAAGATAAACCATTGATTTGCTGTTTCTGCTGATATATACACACAGTTAAGTCCAAAGTATATGGACACATTTTATAATTTTGCCTCTGTGCAAAACCAGTGAATTTAAGTTTAAACAAACAAACAAAAAAATTTACAGACATTTTTATGCATAGTCTCTCATAGTGGCATTATTAGACCATAAACCTTTGGTTTGTCTTCATCTTTTCAAACAGGAAAAAGAAAAATCAAAAAAGGAACAGGGGATCGTCCATATACATGCCCAAAGGGAATATCTTCCGGCCATCTGACATGCACTTCACCAAAACCAGATCTGAAAATGAATCTCATGTCTATGACTCCATAGATGAAACGATGGTCTATGGCCATCTGCTGAGTAACTCCAGCCACGGCGAGGCGTTTCCAGACCAGTATAACGGCATTCAGACAGACACCTACCGCACTTTCACAGGCCCCGCTGATGGAGCGCTGCCTGTCATTAAAGAACCAGATCCACAGCCCGGGGACAAAATGTTTATGGATCCCTCTGAGACTTTCATACCATCCCGTCCACGTACTCCCATCAACCGACAGGACAGCCTCGGCTTCCAGGACCGCAGGATGATTGACAATGAGCTATACACATTCAAGACCACAGGGGACATAAACACCATCCGACTCTCTGCTGCTGATATGGAGCCCATACCGGATGACTATTTGTAGTGTGTCAGGACCACAGCCATCCAATGAACTGCTATTACAAAATCCTCCTTACAGCACCAAGTATCTGCCAAGGGGTACTCATGCACGTGTCTGTGCTGTGACTATACTCAGGGAGTCTGAGCTTATATGTCTAAGCGGTATTTGGTAGAACTCAGTCTGCTCTAGAGATCCAAGAGTGAAAGCAGTGAGCCCTGTTTTTAAAAGTCTGGAAAATAACGTCCCTGGGATACAAAGAGTGCATGTACAAAAGCTTTTCCTTTATGCTTGTGCAACGTTTCATAACATTGTGGTCTCACTAATGGCTCAGACATAAGGAACACATCTGGCTCGACCCATCGCAGCTCTAGACAAATGCAGTTAGTAGAGAAAAGCAAAAAGTGTACTTACTGCAGTGTTGAGGCAGCCATGAACCTCAGTGTGAAAGCACACGATTGGCTCATGTAGTTCCAACATGAGCTGTTGATTGGTTCTTTTTTTTTTTAGCTGCTTTATGTAATTGTCCCATAGCTTTTTATTAAGGATCCTTGATCCCAGAGATATGGCTCACAATCTTTTCATCTTACTCCCAGACAGAAAAAGCAGCAACTACTATTTCTTGAATGTTTGTTTGTTTTTGTTTTTTTTTTAAACTTGTTTAAAGTATGGAAAATGGAAAATTATCCGTTATTGTTGTTTGTAAATGTTTTTTATCTTGTTGACTAGTATTTTTTTTATTTTATTTTTTTAAGATTTGCCTTTTCTTAGCCTGTACATACCAGAATTGTTTTGTTTTTGTTTTGACTTGCAATAAATTGTCAGTGTATGATGGGGAAGCGGTGTAGCCTTACGTGACCTTACGGCCATCATTACCTCATCTGAAGTGATGTTTCATTTTCCCTCTTGTGCTTAAACATGGGCTTCTTTGCATGCTGGACACTAAAAAAAGCTGTTTCAGCGCAGGAACTCCAACTATAAAAACAGTGTGAGGAGAAGGAGGGTGTGGAAGAACCGCTGAAGATTCGCAGCTACTGTTTACCAAGGAGCATAGCGGAAATAACAAATGCAGAGGCCAGGTTTATGTGACATTTCTAAACTGCAGACGATTTTTAAATAAAGTCTGCACGTCTTCTGACTTGCAAGTTTTGTAGAATTAATCTTCAAATTTTTTTTGTGGAAAGCAAATTTCTGAAAAACAGGAAAAAGCAAAACAGGGATAGACATTGTAGTTTATTGATGGTAATTTTACAGGTCGCAGGCTACAAGACTAGCAAACTGGAACGAGTGAAGACTGAGTTATTATAAAAATAAAAAAGTTATATCAGTCATAATTATGGCTTTTTTAAAGTCCTATTTAAAAAGAAGTTTAAAACAGTGGTTCTCAGCCAGTGAGTCACAGAACTGCTGTTGATCGGTGTGAGGACAACAGAGTTACACGCAGTTTTTAATTTGTGGATGGTGCCAGCACCCAAACACTATTTTTAATCACATGAACATTGTTATTTCAACTTATGTTTTTCTAAAATGATATGCAGTTTTCTTTGCCATTTCTTTGTACAGCCACACAATCTCTCGCTTACTCCAAACTGGACTGTGGTCTTCTTCTTGTTTTTATTCCAAACACCAGGAACGCTGCAAAATTACATACCAGCAGCATCACATTTGTCTAAAATAACATCATCTTATGCAACTGATTGTGACTTCTACATCAGACTTTGGTTCTGATGCAAAGCCAGTTGGGAACCACTGGCTTGAACCCCTTTTAGGATAGCAAAAAAAAGCAGCATTGCAGTGAGAGTAAACACACACACACAAAGCAGCTATAACCAAGCAAACGCAGAGTCACTGGTGAGATAAATGTGGTCAAACGATGTTGAACTGGCACACGGATGGCTTCTCGTCGCGGCAGTTCTCGTCAAACCACTTCCCCTGGGAGGCTGCAGAGAGCACAGCGCAGTTCTGGGACATGCTCCCGTCTGGCTGGGGGGACCTAAAGTTGGACGTGTCCCAGTTTTTGTAGGTGATGCTGCTGCTGGTCTGGTCGATCCAGGTGCCCTCAGTTACCATATCGTTGATGCCCAGCCACGCCTGCTCATCTGGGCCGATGCTTTGGCGGACGTAGTCTCTGAGCTCATCGTTCTCATCCTTGGATGTAGGTGTGCCAAGGACACCGCCCAGGGCGTTGCAGTCTTCGCTGGCGGTGTGATAACGTTTCCTCACAGGGTCACTCAAGAAACACTTGCCATTGATCTTTTTGCCTTTTAAACAGACTGCAGAGGGGAGAAAAAAAGGAACTGATGGTTAAATAAGAACAGTAAAATGCTTTTTTTTTTTTTTTTAATGTTTCTTGTTTTTGTGAGGACTTTTTTTGATAATGATATGCAGGAAAAATTTAGCTTTGTTATCATGGCGAACACAACTTTAAAAAAAGAATGTATGTGTTTGTTTTCCAGAAACAATATGATTTTCTGTTCAGAACAGTGGGGCAAACGTGTTTTCCAGATTAAAATATGGCATTTTAAAGACTCCACATGTATCTAATCTGCACTTATGTTTAACTGAAGCATGCTTCAGGATATTGGATCCAACTTAAATACATATTTTGTTCTCTCAACTGTAATCCATATCAGACAGAAGTGAGACTAAGAAGTGCGTCTGTCTCCACTCTGCTGGTGTGATATTAAAGGCATATTCACCTTCAATCACCAGTGACTAGGATCAGCCCAAGCACAGTTTATGAAGGAGGACACGTCAACAAGTGTTATATAGATAAACGGGCTAAAATGGATAAAATAAGTTGATGTTGCATGAATAACTGTGAGAAATTGTGTTGAATAATCTAAATGGGTAGAGTGAGTGAAAGTGTGTACTGGAAATTCTTACTCTGACTTGACTGAAAACATATAAGATGCATGCACACTAAAAAAATCAAACAATGATTAAAAACAAGAATTCTGATATTTTGTGTCTTATTAATAATATGTGACAGCTAGTTTATAGTGCATGCATATTTTTTAAATAAAATATCAAATGTCTTAAGGTAGATTTAACAACTGGCCCCAAAGCAAGGTAAGCAAGGACTGTTATACACTGTTAACTTGCATACACTCGTACACTTAAGGGTTTTATCACATGACGGTGCAGGTAGTGCCTTCTCTTGATGACTGTTTTAACTATGAACTGTTTTAAACACCAGGTTTACCTCTTTGCAGAGCCTGCTGCTCCTTCAGTAGGTTGAGCTCCTGGACGATGTCATCGATCTGTTTCTGTAATTGCACAATAGCAGCATCCTTTGTTGTATCTGATTCCAGACATACAAGAAATTTTTTTAGAAAAGGTTAATTGTGCAAACTCAGTGATCAAACAGCTTTAGAGTGTTTTAAGTAAGAGGAGACTCTTAAGACTCTCTACCTTTTTTCATGGGCTTCTTCTTTGTTGGAATCTGCTGAAGCGAGGAGCTTACGAGCAGCAGCACTCCTAGGAGCAAACACACTCCTTTGAACTCCATGGTTAGACCTGTCGAATGAGGCTGAATCAACGTGGACGCTTGCAATTTATCCATCTCCCTCCCTCTCTCTTTCTATTTGTCCCTCTCACACACTCCCTCTCATCCCCCAGAAGATGGAAAAATTATGTAGTCTGAAAGTGCTGTTTGTAGGAATAACAGTCCAACCTCAGAAGCCTTTAAGGATGGCGTGTGTGCGTTTCTTTTGGCTCCAGACTATTCACGTGGAGGTTGAGGGCTAACCAGAGCCAGGCCTGGAAAGCAGGTGTAGACCTGCAGACTGAGGCCAGACAGTGTGAAGCAGCTATTACATAAGCCCTCTGCAGCTTTCATGAAGGTGTATAAAAAAAGACAAACAAAGAGCGACTCTTCTGTTGCATAAGACCCTGCATAACTCAGCTGTAGTTTTACTGGCTCAAATTATTATAGTTTCATCCACAGCATATGGCTAAAATTTGACCTGTAAGTTTTATTACTGCAGATGTTTTTGACAGCAGTGAAGGTGCATTATGATCCTTTAGTAGATGAGATGCAGGATATTTTCTTTTTTTTAGTTTCAGACTTCGCACTGAAAGATTTAGGCAATGGCTCAAACTTTGCCCAAATGTCAGACGGATCCAAAGCAAGAGCTTGTTTTGGATCAGTCTGTTGCCTGCCTGTGCACACACCCTCACCCTGTCTGAGGACAAAGTGGAAATCATCCAGAGTCACATCTGGTCCTTCTGTAAGATTCCACTACACTTATTCCTCAGCTGACACGTGGCAAACACAAAAGGATGCAGAAAGACTGGACAGTTCCAGTGTAGGTCTGCTGAGAGAGGGCAGTGCAGATTTCAAGAATGGAAAGTTTTGCATTTGTGGGGAGTTAAAAAACAACAACCCATTCACTGATGCGGAGCAAACTTTAAAGATAAATGAACACAAACACTAAGTATTGTTCAAGGTTCATATTAGGCCATTTTTCCAACCATTTGCATCATAATAAGTATTTTAAATAATCTGCACTTCATCTTCTTCCTGACTTTGTAACAGCTTGAAATCAGACTAGAACTAAAACAGACAAACAATTAGCCCATAGAAAATATTTTGATAATCAATTAATTATTTTAAGCAAAATGCCAAAAATTCAGTCTTTATTGACAGCAACTTGAATATATTTGGTTTTGGGCAAAAGAATACTGGTGGCCGCAAGTGCTTCCCCTGAGCCTCCTACTATATGCACGTATGGTATAAATGTGAAATAATAATAATAATAATAATAATAATAATAATAATAATAATAATCCTTCACTAGCTTCAGCTTTCAACCAGACATATCTTCTACAAAGCTTCATCTGTTGTGATTCAGATGCCACATAAAACAATTCCTCTATCAATCTGTGTGCAAACAAAACAACAACAAAAACGTATCTGAAAAAACAAATATAAGCAGAGTACAAATAAACACTTTATTAGAAAATTATGTATACATGTAAACACAAACTTGGAAACAGGAGCGGATTTTTAGCCCAAAAAACCAACTTTCTGTCTCTTTTTTCCGAGACTCTCTTCCTGTTCCAGCAGCTTCATGAGAGGAGCGTGGAGGGCTTTCCCAACTCTTTTGCCCGCCTGCAGAAAACAAGCAAAGAAAGAAAGAAAGAAAGAAAGAAAGAAAGAAAGGAAATAAACAATCCACCTATTTTTCTGCCACTTATCCAGGTTTGGGCACGGGGCAGCAGTGTAAGCAAAGATGACACTTGGCTCTGCCTAGAAATTCTGTCTATAAAAGTAGTGCCCATTGACTTATGGTTGAAATGCAGCAGCCCAGGTTCAAGTTCAACCTGCAGCTCCAACTCCACGTGAGAATATAAAGGATTCCTTTTAACTGAAGGTCAAATGTTGCTGCTTTAAAATGTAAATAAGGTTAAAAGCACAATTTGTTAATTCTTCAGCTGTGCTGAGAGGAGGCCAGATGGCTGAGGAGCGAAGCTGGGCTCACCTCTGTCATTTCAAAGATGCTCTCTGGGTCCAGACTGCCTCCGCCCACCTTCCTCATACAGGTGATGGTGCCCTTGTGCGTGACGGAGATTATGAGGCTTGCCACAGAGCAGGCCTTCTCCTGCAGTGTTGCATCCACCACATGTCTGTGTCCCACCTGCAGAAACACAGTGAGCCGCATGTAGCACTATGGTGTGGTGACAGTCATCACCTCTGAGCATCAGCAAGTGAGCTCACCTTGCACAAAGTCACTATACAGGGAACGTTTTCTACGTTGAGTCTCATACAGTCGTAGGGGTCGTCAGACAGCTCAATTTCTTTTCCTCCTTCTTCATCGGATGATATGTGAACTTTGGGAATTCTGTCGGTGGAGTAATCAAGACTTTTAGTAAGATTTCATTTGTGCAATATTAAATAAACTGTAAGATGCCAAAAAATCTCAAACGGAGACTCACTTTGTGTTGAAGAGAGCCGCCTTGATAGCTACTGATATGGCATCGTACAAGTTTCCATCACACTGCAGGAGCTGTGGAAGCATAAAAACATGAGATTTGACCCAAGTTGTTTGGATTTATTTGGAAATGTTCAAGCAAATCTTAACACCTCTACACTGCTAACAACTCTTACTATACAAACAGGAAGAAAAACGTAAATGCAGGAAAACAGCCTTGTCATTTTGAGGATAAAAGCAGAAGCACAGCCCATAAGAATCACATGTAGGGTTGTGATGGAATAATTGTAATTATTTATTAGTTTTTTGTGCTAAAATATGTCAGAAAATTGTGAAAATGACTGGTGTAGTAAGTTCTCAGTCAAATTATTGTCCAAAAATAACTTGTTCTGTCTAAAAACAATAAATTTATTATTGCAGAAAACAACTGTGGAGCAGCAGAGGAGAGGATTTTGGCTGGATCACTAGTCAAAATTCAATGACGCTCAAATGGAGGGCAAAAAAAACTGCAGTCATGGAGAAAGGGAGCTGCAGTGTACAGTGCACGTTTTCTTTATTTTTGCACACTAGAAAAAATAAATATTAAAAAAGAAAAAAAATTTTAGGAAGCAAAAGGCAGCGTTGGACACTACGACTCACCAGCACATCCACATAGAGCACCCAGCAGTGTTCTCCAGCACATATGCAGAGGCTCTTCAGATCGATGCTGCGTTTGTTGTTGAAGACTTTGTAGAGGGTGTTACTCAGCTTCGTGCCCAGCTCCTCACCCCCTCTGCCCTCAAACTCGGGGGTCGCATTGGCCGAACTGAAGAAGAAACAACCCAGCTATGTCGTACAGCAGGAGCTTATCCCAGAGTAAAGCTTGCTAATCTTGCTACCTCTCTTCACACAAACACGTTATGTATGGTCATATGATGATACTTTCTTTAGTGGACTATGGTGGAAATCCAGGGAACAGATAATGCAACACTACCTCCTGGTGGCAGCACATCCATTAAAACACTCACTTAACTTCAAGTGATTTTTTTTACTTTCAATGTCTTTAAAATCTTTAATTGCTGATGCAAAAATTTTGATTTGAATTCAAGATTTTTCACCTAAACACTGTAAAAAATGACGCGTACCCACGTTTAAACCAACGGGGTGTAACAACTCTTCCGAGCCACAGCCTGGCTTACCTTTCAACTCCCCACAAAACAAAAAACAAAACAAAAAAACAGTTGTTTTTTTTAAACCACATTCATGAATAGAGAAAAAATACACTTAATTATTCTGGGGTATTTTTTTTTGTTTTTATTCTGGGGTATTTCTAGTTCTTTTTATATAACAGCAGCTGTTGCACTTTTACCTATTCTCACGCTGCCAAATAAATCTTACAGAAAATAATGAGAATAATGAGAATAATGAGAATAATAACTGTAATAATAATAATTAATCAAATCAGAAGTAATCAAAATCAGTACATGTTTTAGCACCAACTCTGCTGCTACACTATACAGTTTGTGCCCGTCAATAATACGTAAAAATAAAAATAAAATAATTCTGTGATTAACACAGAAAGCAAATTTCGATAATCACTGTGAAGATTGTAGAAAATGCCGTGGGACCTTTTCCCCCCTCTGTTAAATCCATAGTGGCACCTCTGGGCTCAAACACACACTTGATTACAGCTCTCACCAGACACATGTGCTTTAACGTGGAATTACCAGCTTCAAGTGGAATAGTGAAATCATATTGTGGATGTTTGTATCCCTATTTTGGCCACAGTTTCAGAATTGTTATACCCCTCATAAACAGAAATATCATTTAGCAGCATACATACCAATCAACAAAGAACTCCAAATAGCCCTCGGCTGGCACCGTTGGCCTTGGTTTTCCAATCTCTGCCTTAACACCCACAAGAACCGCTGTGTGCCCCTGAAAGAGAGACAAACCATGGAGTGATATAAAAAGGTTGGTCTGACAGTGGAACCTGGAAATGAGCTTCAACAGCACTCTGACTTCTGAAAAGCGTACTCATGCCTTCACTTCATCTCAGCTTTACTACTAACAGTTTTCATTCATCTGCCAAGTCATTCAGGTTTTGCTTTGCTGACTGTAGCTGGACTAAAACCCTGTGGGAAGCCTCTTAAGTGACAAGTGAGATCACATATCAGCCATTGTGGCTTCTTTACACTGGCTCCAAGTCAAATTTAGATGTGATTTTAAGAATTCGTTTTTGCGTAAATCGTTTAATGATCATTAAATTTCAGTCTTTCAGCTGTTCACACATGCTGCCTGATTTAATTACCAGCGTGACTTTGGCGGATCCGTCTGTGTTGGAAACCACATCGGTCTCTATTTCCATGTGTCTGTAGTCCTCGCAGCCTCGTCCATCCACCCTTAAGTCATCCTGAAGACCAGGAAGAAACATGTCAACAGAGACAGTGCTAATGCAGCTAGCTTCCTATCGCTAAAGCTCATAAATACATTTAAAATGATTTTAACAGAATAAACAAAAGTCTGGTGCTGTATTTTTTTAACATGTTTGTTAACAACTTACTCGTATGCCGTGTAGTATGTACACTTTTTCAGCCTCACTAACTTGCACTGTTGCCATTTTTCAGAAACACTTTCAGCATGTGTGTGTATGTCTGTCGCTTTACCCCTGCGTCATCAGAAGACGACAATGGGGGAAAAATCCGAAGGGCATGCTGGTTGTTTGAGTTTTCTAATAATCTTTACAGGTAAACGCCCCACCCAACAAACACAAGACAGTGACCTCCTAAAAACAAAGATATTCCACTGATGTTGACACGAAAAGCAACTTAAAGTTTGAACAACCCTTTACAACAATTTTTCTGCACGTGCTTTAACTTATGCCACGTATTTTTGGTAATTTTTTTCTTGTGATTTTTTTCCACGAAATCTGTGAATTTTGTACCCTATGTATTTTACTTGTAAATTTGTTGTTTTATATTATTAAGTTTCTATTTCCTATTTTATTAAAGAAATTTGGTATTTTTTTAATAAATAGATGAGTGTTTTCTCAACAGCTGCCCATTTTTGCGTGTAAATTTACTTTTTGTGTCATAGACTGACATTTTTTTGTTTTTGTTTGTTGCTTAAAATATTGTAATTTTTTGGGGTTATTTGCCACTTTTTTTCCTCTCATTTTTTCCTTGTAACTTTTTTTGGAAATTTTTCTCCCCTAGTACAATCCCTTATTTATTTATTTATTTATTTATTCATTCATTCATTTATCTATTTTCCTTACAGACTTACTCACTTTAACCTTCAGCAGCCCTCACCATCGTAAGGGGGGTGGTAGGATTTTGCAAGGTTTTGATCTCAGCCCGGGTGAAAGTACCACCTAGAAGTCAACGCTCAGGGTTAAGCGGCCCATTACAGACAGGAGAGGGTGTCTGACTTCCTGGTTGGATCTGCATTTTGTTGTCCCGCTGCCCGCAGAGCTTTCTGGATCTGACGGGAGGAGCGGCAGTTCGACAGCACCTTGTGTCAGGTCACGTTTAGCTGACTGTTAGTGAGGATAATTAACACTTCTTTGAAAACGAGACAGCAACGAGAGCGGGAGCCGAGTCGCTGGGGCCGTGGAGGGCAACTGCCCGAAGATCGGTGAGGTTAGCTGGGATTGAGCTAACGGACGCAGCGGAGGGGCAGACAGGCGTGTGTGGATAGTTTGGGGTGTCTGAACTCTACAAGCCTCTAAACTACACAAAGAGTTCAAGAAGCGTCCGTCGAGAAAGGCAAGAGAGTGCGAGGTAGGCTGTGAAAACCCAGTTTCACTCTGGAAAATGGTTTTGTAGATTTTAAGTGTTTCCATTTATCAACTACTGGAAAACCAGTCATCCCGCTCTGTTTCAGCTACCAGTTAACTTCCTGGTTTGGTTTATTACTGCACTTTCCAAAAGATGAGTAGTTATGTCCTATACATCATATATGTTACCATATACGATACTCATCATATCTTTGTGGTGGTTAGTTTACCTGAAATACAGCAAACCGTGCTCAAAAGCACTTCAGCCGTATACATGAGCCCAGAACACACGCTTATTTTTTTTCCTCCTTAGTGCCTCTCAGGTTATTCAACATATTTTAGCAGATGTCTGTTTTTTATCCTCGAAATCAAATCGGCCAAAGACGAGCTGGAAGGACCAGTCAGTGAATCTTGTTGTGGATAAACAAGTAATGAAACTGCTGTCTTGCAGTTGCCATAACATTAAATGCAACCATTATTAAAATAGCTTATTTCATTATGAATGGCTTAATAAAATCAATGTCATATGATAAAACAAGATAGCTCAATAAGATACAAAAAAACACAGTTAGATAAGAAATTAATGATATAATATAAGAGTGAAACCAAAGACAGGTGACTGAAATGAAAAAAGGTGATCATCTCCTCAGAGTTGCACTTTGTCGTGGAGTCAGATATATTGGTGAACAATCTGTTCTTGATGATTTATTGGAAGGAGGATTGACTTAAATGTTTGAGATTTTATACTCCTACTGACAACTCGCATTCACCCAGGGTCTTATTCTGTTCCACCTTTAACTCTTTTCGTAGCTCATATCCTCGCCTTTGATGTATTTAGAGTCACCAATTAAACATACATTAGGTATAAATGAGAGCAGCTAAATAAAAATACACAACAACAGAAAGAGCAGGTTAACTCCACACAGAGAGCATCCAGGAAGTCTTGAACCCAGGAGCCTCTTGCTCTGAAGCAGTTGGGTCACACCAGATCCAAAGAGGGCAGGTTTTGAGACTTTTACCTACCAAAAGTGGTCCAAAAACAGGACAACAAGTGATAGGTGCTCAAGCGTAATGAGGGCTGTGATAGAAAGTTGAAAGAATACAGAGTGCATCCTGATCTGTGGCCACAAACACCTGAGTGTTAGTATAGGACTACAGTGCAAAGGAGAGATGTTTTATTAAACACAAACAGTGTGTGTTAATGAATGTAGATGTGAACATGCCACATATTCAGTTTACAAATGTAATTAAAATTTAATTCTTAAGTGTAATAAAGTGTTTCAAAGTGAAACAAATAAACAACCTGAGGTGAACTTGAGAAAAACGGGTGTAGTGTTCTACGTCTTTATGTTTAAACCATGTCTAGATCTCGAAATACTTTCAACTCACCATTCGTTTCACACCTGTACAATAAACATGACATCAGTAAAATGATTAACAATTCATTTTTTACTGAAAAAACTGGACAAATTAATGGCTTCTGTGCAATTTTCACTCTTTGTAAAGCCATCTAGTGGGCCAGACTGGACCCTGGACCTGCTTTAGCCAGTAGAGAGTTCGCTCTGTCAGTTTAAAGACCATCAACAGCTACTCCGTGAGCAGTTTGTCGTGTCTAATGTGTCTCTTCTGCCACTCTGCTTCAATACAGGGACAGCAGTATCTATGTGATGATAAATAAAACAATGTGTATCGGTGTCATATTCAGGTCATGTTTGTTTTTGCAATAATAATCCCTGAAGCATCACATTAGTCTTGAGTGAAACAACCATTTTCAGTTTTTTAAGTGGCCCGATGAGACTATCAGTAAAGTGGAACAACATCAGCATGTTAACTGGCTGTTTATCGCAGCAGGAGGTCCTCGTGCCGCCTGCCCGCTCAGCTGCCTCCTTCACTCGGTGGTGTAATTTATTTTACAGCAGGGTATCAAAAATGCCTGTGAATCGTGGAGTGTTTTAGTGTGCTGCATGCATTTTAAATGAACTTACCTTTACCGTGTTAAACATTTTCACATACTGTATCTACTGTATCTTCCGGATCGTCTTAGACAAGATTTTGTTGTGTAAAGTGTTTCTGTTCCATTCATGTTGGTTTTCCTCTCTATACAAGCAGCTATTCACTGACAGAAATCTATAGACTCATTCTGCAGGAGGAACTATTTGCTTAATTGTTAATGAACTCAGCATCAGTAGTTAGTTTCACTCCAGGGCTTTCTTGCCTATTTCATTGTCTTGAGTTTCTGTCTTTTTTCATCATCTCCATTTTCACTCAACACTGGTTTCATTGCTGTTTCTAGCTGTTGTTTCTAATGAAGGGAGTCGTTTTCAGTGACACACCGGCCATGTGTAAGCTTCCTGCATCCTGAAGCAAGTTTTACTTGAAACTCGACAGGTGGACTTCCTCCACCCGTCGAGCCAAATACGCGTCAAGTGAGTCACACGAGTAAACAACACGTGGTTATTACAGGGACACTAGCATGTGTACTCAAAATTCATTTAGTACTCCAATAGAACACTTAAAAACAATCGTTCATCTAACCAGAGTGAAGTAGGTGAACTTACAGCTTATTTGCAGCGGGGGAAGTAATCTGAAACTTGAACTTTAAAGCAAACAGTTCCCAAAAATGCTTCAGCTTTTTTTGTGTGTGTCGCTTTGGAACACACTGTGTTGCTACACCTTTGCAGCCACAGTTACAACATACTGTAATATAGGAAGTTGAATATTGAATATAAATCATGAGAAAAAAGCAAGTGGTTGGTCTGGAGTTGTTTCTGGAGCAAGCTAAAGACCCAGAACATTAGGAAATACCTGAATGGTAGGTTTTAAGTGAACATCGGGCCAGTTTGTCGTGAACGGCATATTTGTGTCAATTCTTGCTGACCTCAAGAGCCCTGGGAATAAATCTGCTAAACATAATTTTTGTAGCATTATAGAAAAAATACAACAAGTGTATTTGGCTACTGAATGAGTCTTTTTAGATTCTGTGATTTCATTTTATTAATTCATTTATTTTTCGGAACAAAGTTGTATTATTTACCAGTTTCAGTGTACACTTTGTGTCTTTTGTCCTGTATTCGTCATTTCACCCCCAGCCAGTTGCAGCAGATGGACACCCCTCCCTGAACCTGGTTCTTCCTGTTACTGGTTTCTTGCTGCTAAAAAGGAGTTTTCCCTTCCACTGTCACCAAGTGCTTTCTTACAAGGGGGTTGTCTGATTGTTGGGGTTTTCTCTGTATTATTGTGGGGTCTTTACCTTAAAATTTAAAGTTGTGATTTGACACTATATAAATCAAATTGAATAAATTTTCAGTAACAGCTGGAACAAAAATTGACTTCTTTTGACTGGTAGTTTACGGTGACAGATTAGTATTATCTGATGACCACGTTGAAATAAATCGCTCAAAAAATTATTTATTCAAATAAAGAGTAAAAATTAGAATAGCCCAAATGAGCGCACAAAACTGTTTTAAATACTTTGTGCTGCTTAAAAATGTCACTGCTGATAGATGCTGTGTGACATTCTTGGGAAATGTAGATGTGCTGGGATTCTTTCCTTTATTGTGATCCACAGCTTGACATGGTGGTGAATGTTGGGTACAGAGTTTTGTTTGTCACCATGCCATCTATGCCGCTTGACATCTGTCCAACTTTGGCTTTAGACGGATTGATCCTTCCAGGAAGCTTTTATTTCACTTGCAGTAATGTAATGACTTGTTGTCAACTTGAGTGATGTTAAATTCTAGCCTGGGCTCATTGCGAAATGGTCATGAAAATGATTTTGTGTGGGGTGTTTTTTTTTGTTTTTTTTTTTGGTAAGTGTTTTTCTTTTTCTTCTCACATGCACGGAGACAAACTGTCCACTTTACTTTGTTATGTTGCAGTCAGCAAGACTTTGGCCAGTCCTGAGTAAGCGGGATCAACTTTGAAACCAGTATGTTTCACATTTGTGCTGCCTCTGTTTTTGAGCGTCCTGAGTAGCATGTGTCGCCATGCCAACCTAGAAAACTGAGCATCCTTTTGAAACGTCCGACTTGTGTACTTTAACCCAGATGTGATCTTTTTCTAAACCTAATCAAATAGTTTTCTTTCCTAAACTGAACTAGGTCATTTTTGGTATGTAAACAGAACTAATGCTACAGTCACACTGGGGAAAACGGTGATCTGCTCTGTCTGGACCCTCCCTCACACATAGACATGGTGAAACAACGAGCATAGGAGAAGAAACTTTGGCACCAAAATGTAGTAAAAACTGATCCTATTAAAAGGTTAAAAATCATAAATCCATTTTGGTTTTGATTTAATTTTGCTTTCCTTCTGGACAGTGATGGAATCTGAGATTTTGTCCCAGATGTGCTGTATGTTTTTATTCTGATTAAATTTCTGTCCTCTGGGAAGCCTGTGTAACTGTCAGGATCATTGGACAAGCCTTAATTAATGTGGACATAAAAGTGAGATTAGACTATCATTCAGTTAAGTCTAATGGATAGATCGAATCCTTAGTTACACCCAAGCAGTTTGATTGCTCTAATTTTAATCTTAAGTTTCAGTGAGGAGAAGGGCATCAAGGTTCCTGTATCCTACAGGAATCAGCTGTTTTATTTTAGCCTTCATGTAATACTGAGATCTAGTTATTTTTGACAGTTTGGCCCCTTTCAAGTCACATCAGATTTTTGTCTACACACACACACAAACCTGCTTGATGACTTATTTATGAGCCTCGTCTCCAGACGGATCTGGATACACACACGCTTAAGCCCCAAGCAGAGCAGGACAGCAGTGTAGTCTGTTTTGTGGTGAAGCATTGTTTTGTGTTACCTTTAAGGCCAAATGCTGAAACTTTGCTGTGAGAGGATGCATGGATTTTCTTGGCGTTGTGGGATCAGAGCGGTTAGTGTTTGTTCCTCCTCCAGTTAATGCGTCCTCTTGAGCGTTTACTCCAACATTATTTGCTGATTCACTGTGCCTTAATGGCTCCTGCCTTTATTTATATTCCTCGAGGACCATGCAGATTCTGTTATTAGTCTGTTTACACTGACTCTTAATTGCTGTGGGACACCACTGTTACAGCGAAGTATCAAAGTAATACAGTCAGAGCAGAAAAAAATAGTTGTTTGATAGAAAATGAATCCAAAAAATAAATCAAACGTTGTTTTGTTCAGCTTCTCTCCTGAGATAATTTGAATTTCTGTGTGTGACAGAGAGAATAATCCATATTGAAGGTGATGGAAGTGAAAATAACTGTATGGCAACTGTGTACCATCCCTCGCATAAGTCCCTAATTCCTCCTCTTCTTTCATTTTCTTCCCACCGCTCTGTCCCCCCCTCTTCCTCACCATCTGTCTCGTCACTCCTCGCAGTATGTGGTTGGAGCCACAGGCGCTTTAGGATGAAGAGCCCGGCGCACCGCACCAGGGACATTGAGCGCCAAGCTGGCTACCTGAAGCGCGAGCACTGCACCCCTCCTCCACCGCGCACCGGCTCCGACACCATGTGGTTCATCCGCGACAGCTGCGGCATCGTGTGTGGCATCATCACCTGGCTCCTGGTCTTCTACGCCGAGTTTGTGGTGGTGTTCGTCATGCTGCTGCCTGCCAAGAACGTGGCCTATAGCCTCTTCAACGGGGTGCTGTTCAACGGCCTCGCCTTCCTCGCCCTTGCTTCCCATGCCAAGGCGATGTGCACAGACCCGGTCAGTCAGAGCTTTATTGGTCCACTTTATTTGCTTGTAGGATGCGATACTGACTGTCTGACTAGCACTATTTATCCTCTCTCGATTTATTACTACAATAATTTAAGAATGTGTTCCTGTTGGTGTGCTCATAGTAAATATTTGACTTGCAACAGTTGCATGGGGTACTAAACTTTTATTTCTGTGCTCTTTTACTTTAAACTTCCACAAATTCCTCCACACTTCTCTGACACGTACTTTGCAAATTATATCTACATTTTATTAGGTACACTGGCAGCTAGGAGTTTATAATATATGCTTATGAAATGCAGCGCTCTCCAAACTTTGTGGTTTTGTATCCTTTAATGTATAGCTGGAGCCTATGGTATGACTCACATGCTTTTATTTAAAAAAAAAAAAAAAAAATCTAAACTACCTGTAACTTGCAGCAGAAATAGAAGTAAAAAATAAAATAAAAAATTGATCAGATTTCTGTTATAGAACCAATTTAATTCTTATTTTCCACCACATTAATCATCCCCTCAGTGGATCCCTGATCCTTAGGTTGTGAGCCCCTTAATTATTCAACAGAATTTAAACTGTAGTCATATCAGATATAATAAAAATGTCATTCACGTCATTCATGTCTAAAATGTCATTAGATACATTTTTCTTATAACATCCCACAAACATTACCTTTTTTTTTCTCTCCTTTTTTTTTTTGTTGCCCATCTGGCTTAGTTGTATCACAGTCCATTGACTTTCTTGGATATCAGGTGCAAAATAAATTATCTTGGGTTCTCTCCTAGTTTTTGACTCTGAGGAAACTCTTCTTTGTTTCCCTTATTAGGCTCTTGGATAGTCTCACATAACCCATAAAGCCCTACTGAAAAATTTGACACTTTAAAATGAGTTTAAGGCCCCACCCGTGAGGGCTTGCATGCACTTTAGTCTGGGGTGGGCTTTGTTTTAAGTCTAATCTCATTTTTAATCTTCCGTTACTGTGTTTTAGTAATTTTTTATTTGTACTCTTCTTTATGGATTCAGCAGCTTTTTTTGTTTATCCCTTTCAGTCTAGCTTTACTATTTCTGCAAACCTTTTTTCTAGCATACTCTTAATTTACTTCTAATTGTTACATAGATTTGGATTTGTTTTCTCTATGTGCTTTGTTTGTTTTTTGGTTTTTTAAAAATGCTTTTGTGTTTGTCATGTTTTGTCTATCCTGGGCTTGGAAGCCTCTTGAGTCAACTCCAGCATTTGTAATACAAAGAAAGTTCAACATAGCCACAATATCTATTCCTTATCTGGTTTCACTTCCCCTAAAATCCGCAGACAGGCTAAGCGGGTCACATGAAGGTGATTACCAACTCGATAAGTCAGCCCAGGGTTTCCCAATCTAGCTATAAGTGCGGTCACATAAAAGAGAGTGTGCGTTTGGCTGGAGAAGCACTTTTTAAATGCACTTTATAAAATAAAAGCCATCTTGCCGTCAAAGGAAATCATGTACCCCCGAAAGAAATCATGTACCACATGTAGAGTGACAGAGCAGAGCTGACTTCTCTTTTCATCCCACTCCTCCTCAGGGTGCTGTGCCTAAAGGAAACGCAACCAAAGAGTTCATTGAAAGTTTGCAGCTCAAACCAGGACAGGTGGTGTACAAATGCCCCAAGTGCTGCAGCATCAAGCCAGACAGAGCTCACCACTGCAGGTACAGCACTGTATGAATCTGTGTAGTATAAGAAAGGGTACACTTCTCATTGCAGACTGCACATTTTGGGAACAAAACAAACAGGAATCTGCTGAAGTCTGCACCTCACAGAGGAAAGTCCTGATGCGACTCTCCGGCTGGGAACGCCACTCCTCCTCTGTGTTTGTGCCTAGACTGGCTCTCCTGCGTCTTTCAGCTGTGTCGCATTTCCCTGCAGACTCTGCAAGTTGATAATAATAAGGACTTCCCTCTGTGGTTGCTCAGTGGTTTCTCTGGGATCTCAAGGCATGAAAAGTGCAAAAACACCTCCGATTAATTGAATTGTGAAGCCAGTGAGTCAGCCCGTCTCAGAAGCAAAAATGGCAGTCAGTTTGATTCTTTTCAAGCTGAATATTATGAGTCATTCTTGAGGGTGCTTCAGATGATACAGTGCAGTGACACAGTTATCTCTAACAACCCAAACAAACAGTATCTTACACACAGAATGGCAGCTTTTTAAAAAGCGATTTCCCCATAAAACAAAGCGCCCAGGCAGCTCGAGTGTGACTCTCTGCTTTGTCTTATGATAAATTATGAGTTTCTGGCTTTTACTTGAGTTGTCAGCCTGCTGCAGTTTTGACAGATAAATAACCCCCAGTCTGCAGCTGCTATGACTGAGAGCAGCCTGTTCATTTTCTCACAGTTGACTGAATTATGCTCCTTAAGGTGTTTGTGTGTGTGTCTTTTAGTGACAGTTGTTGTGACATACCAACACCCACATTTGTGCATTGCATGACTCCCTCAGGTGTGCCTATGATTAATTTATTTTGTCTCCACAGTGTGTGTAAACGCTGCATCAAGAAAATGGACCATCACTGCCCCTGGGTGAATAACTGTGTCGGAGAAAGCAACCAGAAATACTTTGTCCTCTTCACAGTGAGTCTTTAACAGCAAAACGAATATTAGAATCCACTTGGAAATATTCATAATAACTCCCTCTTTCATTATCATGCTCACACTTATACTTGCTCTTGGGTCGAATGTCATAATATATAGGGTGCACCCACCGGCTACTTTAGTAGGTACACTGGCTTGGACCCAGTTTTGCCATCAGAACTGGCCTAATTTTTCATTGCACATATTCAGCAAACATAGGAAACATTGGATAGAAATTTTGGTCTATATTGACATGATAGCATCACATTGTTACTGCAGATTTGTTGGCTTCACATCAGTGATGTGTATCTCTTGCTCCACCACACCCCAAAGGTAATCTATTGGAGTGGGAAATGGCACTGAAGGCCATTTGAGCACACTGTAACTCATTGTCATGTTCAAGAAACCAGTTTGAGGTGATATGAGCTTTGTGACATGGTCACATTGTTAACTCTGCTCTAAGCCTACCATCCATATATGACAGCAGAAATTGAGACCAAGACTAAGCAAAGTCTTTCCAATCTGTCTGTCCAATTTTGATGAAGACATGTAAATTGTAATCTTAGTTTCCTGTTTTTAATAAAAGTGGCACCCGGTGTGGTCTTCAACTGCTGTAACCCATGTTGTGCATTCAGAAATGCTCTTCTGCACAACTTGGTTGTAACCAATCGGTGTCCATTTGTGGTTATTTGAGTTAAAGACCTTTAGACATCGGAAAATCCAGACTCCCTTTTTCTTAATCCAGCTGTTCACACTGACTGCGTAATTTTGTTTAGACGAATTTGTGGCAGGTTTTTTTTTTTTTTTTTTGAACATAGTTTGATTTTTTTTCTTCTTCTTCTTCCCCCAATTTGCCTGTACGCCTAAATGCATTTTATTTTGGCTTTCCAAATTAAGACCATAAATGAATATGAAGATTATAAAAATGAGATGACTGACATTACATTTGTGTTTGTTTTCAGATGTACATTGCACTAATATCTTTCCATGCGTTATTCATGGCGGCCTTCCATTTCGTTTTCTGCATTGAAGAAGACTGGGCGAGTAAGTGTGTGTCCTGTAATATAGTAGTTTAGTATAGGAACCAATCCAATCAGTAAAGCTTGTGACTAAGATGTAAAATGTTATGCATTAGAAGACTAATGTGGAACTCTTTTCATAGTTGATTTATTGTCTAAGCAAACTTGACACATTCTCTGCACTGACAAGCTATGACTTCTCTATTTTTATGCAAAATGTGAGGGGCAAGCCTCTGATTGGGCTAAGTGAGGGAACAGGGAACCTTGACGCTTAAGTCTTTAAGTCTGTTTAATATCCTTTCTGGTTTCCAAATTTTAGGTTATTTACTTGGTTTAACATAAAAAAAAAACTCCCTTTCTTTCCAGAGTGCAGCAACTTCTCTCCACCAGCAACTGTCATCCTCCTCATCCTCCTCTGCTTTGAAGGTCTCCTCTTTCTGATCTTCACTGCAGTCATGTTTGGGACTCAGGTCCACTCGATCTGCACTGATGAAACGGTGAGTAAATCCAGCAGGGAATTTCACCACCTTACCTCTCCTCTGCACACCTCTTGAAAACTGAATTTCAGCTACTGCCGTGTCAGCAGTCTGACATGAGGTTAAGTTCTCATGTCAGAAACTTCCCACCTTGCTGAAGAGCCTTTAAAAAGAAAGATACTAGATCCTTTTCAGCTTGATGTGGAGAAAGTGCTGGCCTGGCTCTGACCCTTGTTTCTGCAGTTTCTACTTCACCTCACAGAGAACATTTCTCTGTATAAAACTGCAGTTAGACTCTTTTTTAAAGTTTGACTCAACCAGAAACATTTTGTTGTTTGTCTTCACAAAGTTAAGTGGAAGTAATCATTACATCAGTCGCAACTGATGTAAGTGTAGGCGACCTCATTGACCACATCTTTGTTATTAAGGAAACATGAATATTTTTTATCAATTGTAATGTTTTAGAAGAAAAACAGCAACCGTTTATTGCATGAGATTATATTTATTGATTGTGCTCTCTAAAGCTACTTATGATCAGTACATTTACTCTCAAGAAGAGAGAAAAGGTTTTATTGTCCATACTCTTAAAAAAGGAAGTATTTTCTCAATCTGTAAAATGTAATATTAGAAATTAGAAAAATACTGTACACTAGTCTTAAAAACCCCCATAAATTCATGATACAAAGTTTATTTTGTCATATACTGGACCTTAGTTTAGCCCCTCAGTTCATCCTCTGTGAAACAGTTGTTTTTTTTAGTTTTTTTCCCTTTAAGCTAACTTTCTTGTGATTGGTTGCTCCTTGCAAACAGAAAATTTAAAGTCAGACCTGTGTGCTTGAGGGACTGTACGAGGAGATCTGCTCTCACTGACATGATATGAGAGTTTAAAGAAATTACTAAAACCAGAGATTTAGAGCAGTCTCAACTCTGAGCGTAAACTGACCTCATTATTTGAAACTCTGGCCATGTTTGATATCCGTCACTCTTAAGAGTACAGAAAATAAGGAAAAGCATGTCTGGTCCTTTAAAGAAAAAATGTTTCTTAACAGTATGAAGACCAGCACCAGACTCGGGTGTTTTAGTTTGCAGTTTGGGGTCGAGCCTCCATAAGATTTCCCAATGTATATATTATGTATATAATGTTCTTCCTCTACCCCCTCTTCCTATAACTATGCATTTGACAAATAAAGAACCTTGAACCAAAATAAACTAAACCTGTTCGTCCTCCAGGTGGGTTCAGAGTAATGCATTTTCTGCTCAAGACACCCACAGCTCTGACTCAGACTTATCACTACAAAGAACTGTCAATTGTAGTGTTATATGGCCTCCATTTGTTGACTGTGTTGGTTTATCCTGGGAGCTTTCTTAATCGTCAGGAACCACTGAGAGTGAGTCACCTAAGACCTGTGAAAGGAAAACAAAAGAATACAAATTGTGATTCATTTTTAATCCCTCATTCAGCAGCTGCATGTTTCGATGTTTTGTATCAGGGCTGAATTTAACTCGCACTGCGTTGCTTTACCTTTTTTGCAGGGTATCGAGCAGCTGAAGAAGGAGGAGAGGAGATGGGCCAAAAAGTCTAAATGGATGAACATGAAGGTGGTGTTTGGCCACCCATTCTCTATAGCCTGGCTGAGCCCCTTTGCAACACCTGACCATGGAAAGGCAGATGTGTATCAGTATATAGTGTGAAAGCTGGATTCTAAGTGTCTGTGGACATAGACTGATCACTCTTGCCTGGAGCACAAACTTCTCTTAACCACTTCTAAATTTTCTTTCTTCTAGGAACTATTGATATTTCAGGGTGTTTTGCTGTAAAATGTGTTTTTCCTTTTTAAATTTTGCCGTTGCCCTTTCCCTGTTTTGGTGCTGACTGAGATTAACGAGGTGTAGCTGCACAATACAGCACTCTTAAGCTATGCAGCAGCATCTTGACAAGAAGCATCTAATGAGACTCTGGCAAAACACAACAAGAGACTAAGTTTTGCATTCGCTGGAGTGAATATGCCTGCAGTATCTTCAATCATCTCCTACTTCTAAGACTACACAATGTGAACTCAAGTCCTGAATGTTTCTACTCAAAGAAGCGCAGCATGGTTGCCACAATGAACACCTGGTTTTGTCTTCCTGTAAAAAATGATCCTTTTTCCTTCATTTGCTTTATTAATGTAGTCGCGGTAGTCTTTTTGCTGAATGCTGCGGATGATTTGCCTTAGAACAGAGCATTAGCGAGCAGTGGAATCTGCTTTTTGTAAAGCTATTTCTATTTATTTGCCTTAATGTGACAGTTCAGGCTCACACTTGTTAATGCTACTTGTTTCCTCTTTTTGATGCCAGAGAAAAGTAGGTTTGTCCATTTCATTTTTCTTTTTCTTGCATTACTGCAATCAAAAGACAAATGTAACGCCTAACCTTTCTGGCAAGAAATCACATTTTGGAAAAGTTTTAAGTGTTTTTCAAGAGGACTCTGAAAATGGAGAACAGCAATAACCTCACGGTGGCTGGTTAAAGTTATAACCCTTAAGATTTCTGTGCTACTTGGTCAGTTTATATTGCACTAAACGCTCACTGAGCAGTGTTTGTATGTGCCCACAGAGCATCCAGGTAAAACAAGGTTTCTTTTCATTTTCCACAAGTAACCCGAGTCTTGCAGCGCCTATCTTCTTATGATTTTTTTTTTTTTAAATTTAAAACCAATCCAGCGTCACAACATCTAGAAAAAGTCTGATCGGGTCGTGAAGGTTAGATCATAAAATGCTAAGCCAAAGGCAATTTGAAGATTAAACTCTGACAATCACTTTGCGTTAGCTTCACAATAAAACTTCCTTTGTGTTTGGCCAGCAGAGCATGTAAGAAATGTTGCATTAGATGCAGCTTAAACAGCTGGTACAGATGCTAGCACTGACTGAATTAAGCACTTCCACTTGCTTATGCTGGCAGTTTAAATTGTGCATGATTAATTGCGTAATCTAAGACTAACAAAAAATCTGCAGCTCTGCCGTAAATATTACCTTAACCTTTCAAGCCTTTTGTTTTTTGATGACCTTCATAGAAATCATCAATATGTGTCTTACAGAGATGAGATTTAAAGGAGGAATATTGGGAAATTTATGTTTTTAAATACTTTTCCCCCCCTTTCTTTGAACAAGTAATGAATGCCGAAAGTTTAAACTAAACATTCAGATCACCTTCTAATATTGTGAAGGTCCTCCTCGTGTTGCCAAAAATGCTCTGACCCATTGAGGAATTAATACATGACCTTTAAGGTGGATCTTGTGGCGTCTGGCAGGACAGCATTTGGGTCCTGTTGGGTTTCAGGGTGTGGCCTCCATGGATTGGGCTTGTTCCAGTCACATGATTGGATGCTTGATCCACTTCTGATCTGGGGAGCTTGGACTCCAGGTCAATGCTTTGGGCTCTTTGTTGTGTTCATCAAGCTGTTCCTGAATGGTTTTTACAGAGGGCTCGGGCACGTTGGCATGTTTGTGGAGGCTGTTTTGCTGTAACATTTAAGTGGGTGGTAGATGGGAAAGTAACAGCCATGTGAATGCCAATCTTCCCGGGTGCCCAGCAGATCATCTCACGTTAATAAAATGAGCAATGCTAATTACTTGGTCTCTCAGTGATTTTAATGTTGTGACTGATTGGATTATAATTGAATAGCTGTGTAGAATTTTATGGCAGAGCTGTGTTTAATTACATTAGACTACCTAATAAGGTGGCTATGTAGAAAAGCAGTTAGAGAACGTAAATAAACTGGATGTCAAAATGTTGTCCAAAAATGCTAAAAGTGTAAAAACCAAAAGAGTTCAATTTCCTGAAAAGCTTAAGGGTTATAACTTTCAAGTCTGATACTAGGTAGGTAAAAGTGTAAGATACTTACAGTGACTTCCTGGTCGAATATAAAACTGAAGTTAAACCAGCATCCTTTTGAACTTTAGTTTCATTTGCTTTGTAACAATCACCAGCTGAGACAGAAAGTCAGGGAATCAAGCAATACACGTTGCTCTGTGTGTGTTGACACTAAGTGTATTTTACTTGCTCTCAGTTGATGGAATTCGCTTGTGGTCTGGTTTGTCACAGATTTTCATTGTAATTATGTTTTTTGGAGGCGGGAGCTCAGAGAAAATGTTCACTCGTGCTGGAAGTGTGTAACTGTCACAACTGTGGATTTTAATGGAACACAGGAAACTTCAGATTTTACTTTTGAGGATGAGAATCTGATGCAGATAAGAAATGGGCATCTTCAAAGCATTTAACACTTAAATGCCTTTGCCAGAACGTGTTATTAAAAGCCTTACTCGAGTTAAAACAAAAAACATGATTTAGAGGATGATGAAAAGATATTATAAATATATGTATTGCCAAATTGAAGGCTAAAGGAGGGGAGGCAAGGATGTAGCCATTAAAACAGTTGTCAGAAATTAGATTTTCTTAGGTTTTTAAATGTCGTAACCATTATGTGGACACGGAACAGGTTTACACATACAGCACACCAGCTTTTTTTTTTTTTCTTCTTCCTCTCAAAAATGTTCTGTGGTCGGTATGCAAACTTATTTGTCTTATTTACTGTGGGCCACGTGGTTTTTATTTTGTTTTTCTGATCATTGTATTTGTTTCAAAGGATATGAAATAAAATGTATGACTATGGATATTTTATTTACGGTTTGTGTAAGCTTGTAGACATTTTTGATGCAAAGATGTTAGTGATCGATGATATTGATGCCACAATCATTATTTAACAGCTGATTCGTCATTATAGAAGCTTCTATCTAAGGCTAAAAAACATTTTCAAAATTGGGTTTAACATTAAAACAGCATAACCTCACACACAAATACTGTAAAAGCGTAGACCTAAAATCTCATATTGTATCTAAACTGTAATGTGTAATTATATCAACAAAGTTGAAGTTACAAACTTGATTTGCATTTATTTAATTAGAATTCACTTTTTTTTTTTAATTATTTGTTTATAGCTCAGTATTTTGGGAAGGGTTAGTGTGGAAAAACAATGGAGGAAAAAGTGGTGACAAAGTATTGGATATTTGGTTTGAAAAGAAGTCCTGCCACTTATCAGTTATGTATACATTTTCATGGTCCAGCTTTAATTATCCTTTCATCACGGTCAGATATTTTATATAATTTATATCTAATGGTGTCATACAAATATACATTAAGAATTTACTCACTAAACTATAAACTGTCTTTTCAATTAAAATGTATTCATATAAATTTGAATAGAAACATTCAAATTCCCCTATTGTTATATAGCGCCAACTTAAAACAGTCGTCAGCTCAAGGCACTTATAACAGCGGTCGGTTCCGTAAGTCGTTTGGTACCGGGCCGATAGAGTTGAGGCTTAGCTGTGAAACTTATGTTTTTCAAGGGTTTTGTCAGTTTTTATCGTTAAATCTGTTTCCCTGGGTCTTTTCCCATGAATTATAAGTAAATTTTCTTTTGGTTGGTACCGGTAATGGTTTTATTTTGTTGTATTTACCCGCGACACCTTAAAGGCCGGTCCGCGAAAATATTGTCGGACATAAAACGGTCCGTGGCGCAAAAAAGGTTGGGGACCGCTGACTTATAATGTATAATAAAGTAAAGACTCTAACATATTAGAAAGAAACTCCCAACAATCAGACAGTTCTTCATTAGCAGCACTTTGCAAAAGTGAAAGAAGAACTCCCTTTTGACAGGAAGGAGACCTCAATTTGTGCAATCTGTGTAGAATTACAGATTTTCATCATTTCAAAACCTTCAAAGGATGAATCACATCCATTGAATCACAATCTGAATGGTTGCTGCCTTTAAGTTTTGAGCGTACTTTTGCAGATTTCATGAAGGGCTGTTTTCCATTTTTACTGGAACAAGACTACTTAAAGAAAGGAGGCCAGTCTAACAGAGCACACATCTCATTGTGTAATTAGATGTAAACTAGCTCAAGGACAGCACTTTCTCCAGCCCCATTATCAACAGTAATGCTGTTTTTTATCGGACACTGCTGTGGTTGAATTTCCTCTTTTCTTCATGAAAACGTACACTCCCATTCAATGTGAATTAACCGGAAACAGCAGAGCTTCAGATTTACAAAGAGCATCTTACTACAACACAGTAATGAGTCAACAATCCGTTTGTTAGATGAGATGTTTAATAGGTTGGGTGGGACTTCTCTCAATGGAGTTCTTACTTTACACATTTTTCTATATTAACAATATATTTACACTTTTACAAATGTTTGTTCCACATAATCTGTAATGCATTTTAATAATGATTCATATCAGAGCAATCTAATCAAACTGTCTCAATGCATATTAAAAAGTTATTTTGGTGTAGCAGCTTTCAGATTAAAGCGATGACTGAGCTGCTTATAGCAGGAGCCGGAGTACAACAGACACAAAATCAGTCTGTTTTCCTTCAGGTCTTCAGTGAGCTCCCCTTATCTTGTTTTCAAACATGAACTCTACAATTTCCAGCACACAGTAGAAGAGTCATGTTTTGTCACTATTTGAAATATTCTGTTTTAAATCAAAGAGCTGCCTGGATAGAGCATGCAGAATGCAGCATCTTGCCTGTAGTGAAATCACCAGAAAATGACCCATTCTATTATCATTTGGGTTCAACAGCTGCATCATATAGTTGCATTACGGAGCTACCAAGTTAAACACTGTTTAAGACCATTTTAGTTTTCTTGCAGTGCAGCATATTAACTTGTCATTGTGACATGCAGCTTGTCAGGTCAAAGCCCTACTATAGTGATTTTCTAAACACTTTGGACACCCACGGATAGAAATGCATGCCACTTCAATACCATGCTGCTCTCACAAAGCTATAATTTTTGCTACTGCAGAATCTCTGGATGCTTATCTTACAGTGAGAGTGGCTTCACAGGAACATGGTTTCCCATATCATGCCGTTAACTGGAGAAAAGCCAGGCAGATATTAAAGGCAGATTAAAGAAATACATCAGCATTTAATTTCTTGCTGTGAGCCAGATGAGATCATTACCACAGCCAAGAACCCCATAGATAGGCCTAACATTAAGATTGCAAATGGGAGAAGGAGGATCTATCAAAAAGACCCCTCTAAAACTCACTGACATATTACTTTGTTAACATTTAAACTCTCTAGGTGTAAAAATGTAAAGTCATTATGATACGGGGTCTAGAAGCAAAGTCTCTGAACACTGATACTAATCAGACAATGAATGAGTTTGACATTTTTAAGAATTGATGTTATCTAAATTAGCTTGCAGCCGTTTGTAGTCTTTATGCCAGCTGCAAGCTGGTTAGTTTAGGTTAGGTTGTAAATGGTTTGGCATATGGATTTATGTAACAATTTTTAAATCATGCTAAGCTAACTAACTAGGTTAGCTACTTGATTAGCTTAGCATAGGATATAAATCGAATTGTTATTTACTAGCAATCTTCTTTTTAGTCTTTTTAGTCTTAGGCTAACCAACAGCTTAGCTTGTAATTTCAAATGTATTGGTATTTACAGTCCATTTAAAATATTTTTGGTGAGCTAAGCTAACTAACAGTTACTGATTAGCTTAACTTAGCATATAGGCACTCTTCTAGTCTTGCTGACCACTTAAAGCTTTTTTACAGAGTGGTATAATGATCTCATCAGGCTCCTGTTAAAATATCTTACTGTTACTTTTAAATTAAAGCAAAACATTGAGGCATAAACACCTGATGATGCTTCATGTACATCCCTGCTATGAAATATTGTTCGGCGTGCCTTGAATATGAGAAGATAATATTATAGTCACATTTTCACTGCAGTCACATTAACTGGGATGCAAATCACATGGTACAAAACCTTCACAGCAGCACTTGGAAGGACATTTGATATATTTGTGCGTTACTGCTGTGAGATACTACAGACAAGTACCATAGCTACCATTATGCATTTATATTATGATATGTATCCAAACAACAGCAAAATGTGATTTGTTCATTAAAGCAGCCTTTGATGTCTTGTTCAGGCAAATCCCTGTAGCTGATTATACTAAGAGAACCTCCCTCTGGTAGCATATATTGACATTTTCTCTCTTCATTTATTAATGTTCACAGCTCCCTCCGTAACACACGTCACAGTGTATGAGAAAATACGTTATTGCACTCTCACCGACTCATCCAGAGATGTTGATGGAAGCTGTTAGCGAACAGAGATGTCTATGAAGCCCAAAGAAATAATGAATTATTATTCAAGATGTGCGACAGACTAATATGAGAATTTAAATTCAGGTCAAAGAAGCTAAACTGGCAATCGCAAGGCCTGGCACTGGAGAGATAGCGGGGGACACTTAAGTCACAAGTTTAATGAAGCGGTTCACAAAGGGGACGTCACTCTGATTCTGAGTGGATTGTAGATGCAGGAGGATGCTTTGGTGTGATTTATCTGAGTTCAGGCCCTCTTGATAATATGCACACATCTATCATGAAATCGAAAATCAGCTGCCTCTGAATCAAAATATGTGTCATGCTCATATCTCGAGGTTAAGGTTCAAGCTGTCAAGAAAGGCAGATAAAAATAAATAAATTCAGGCAGAGAGAGAATTCCTCTCGGGGGGATAAGCCTTTGAGTGCTACATCAGAAGCATTATTACTTGTGAAAATATAAGCACACTTCATTAGCTAAGGACTTCACTTATAAAACATTGCCTTGAGCATGCATAAAATGCAATGTTGGTGCTGGATGTTGTGGTGAGTGTTTTAGTAACTTAAGGAAATGGGAGAATTAAGAGAGCTTTTTGGAATACAATACCTAATGCACAGGCTGAGTGATGCACAGAGCAGAAGATGTTATTTGTCCATTGCTAATGATGACACATGGAAATCAAATATGTGCAGAAATTCTTAAATTATCCTTCTGTATTATTTGAGTTTTCCTATAAAGATTTCCATTTACAGTAATGTATCTATTCCTTTCCTGCAGACAGCCAGATGAAAAGATTGATTACTCTCATGTCTATACAGTTAATGGTGGTGGACAAAGTCTGTCTAATGGCTCAGTCACACTAGAGTAAAATATGATGGTGACTTACTTGCACCTGGGAAAAATTGGTTGTTGCCAGATGACTAGTTGTGGCAACCAACTGGTCACTCAGAGACTGAGCATCTAACACTTTCAGTCTCTGCAGTTACTCTCAGTTGCAAGACAATTGCACAGGTTGCCTGGTGGGAGGCAACCTGTCTCCAGAAAATCGGAGTCTGACTCAGAGTGACAGCAACTGCTCTCAGACAGGTTGACAAGGGTTTGAAAATATTATTGCCAACATGATGCAATCAATCTGAGTTTGTCTGTGCTGATGAGTGCAACTTGTCTGCCATGTCTCTTTGCATTAGTCATCTCAACTCAACTAGTTGCCAACTGGGTGGTTTCTGGTTATATTCCTTAGAAAAGCAAGGTTGATAAGCACCTACGTCACTTTACAGTTATACTGCTGTCCTATAGTAACTACATTACTAATTGTGGAGGAACTTCTCTTTCAAATCTACAAGATTCTGGTTGGACTCTGAGTGCAAGTAGTTAATGTGATTTTTCTGTATATGCAGATGGCAACAGATTTGCAAATTTTCACCAATTTATTTAATCATTGGATTACCACAACAGGTCGCATGTAGTTGCCAATTTGGACCCATTCAATAGCAAACTGATAGCAGAGTTGCTCTTATTGCCTGAAGACAGCAACTGCAAATGATCACAGACTCAGTTCCGTCTTTGAAGCAACTGTTTCAAAGGCAACAAGATCGCAGGTTTATAGCACAGTTAAAATAATTTTGGTCATTTATGGTCTCCAATCACTTTTCCCCTAATAATCTAGTAACTCCCAGCTTGTGTTCTGTGTCAAAAACCAAAGAGTAAAATCAACACCTTGGTTTTAATGACTCCCTTTATCAGGAAGGAAGTCACTACCCTTAGTTAGAAAGTAGTTTCACAAATATTGACCTACAAAGACAATAAATGTCATTTTTGCAGTTCTGTTTGTGAATATATTACACAAACATGACATAATGCATTAATTATTTAAATAAAATGTGTTTAAAAGGAGATTTGGTTATCTTGACACTGAGCCAGGCCAGCTACCCTTTGATTTCCAGTCAGACTAAATTATGCCAGATGAGGCTTCATAAAGTATGTCTCTAAAGACATGTTAGTGGTATCAATCTTCTCATGTAACTCTCAAAAAGAAATCAAACAGATGCATTTCCCAAAATATCTAACAACCTTTTTATTTATCTTCCTTTTTATATTTTCCATTAGCTCAGAAGCTGTTGTGCTATTGTTGACTTTCCAAAAAGTAATGTAAAGCTAGTATAATTTTTGCTTCTTCTTTGTGGACAGAGATGATTTCAGACTTAGCCATCCATTATTTTGTCTCTACTAGCCAGACTTTGGATGTGCTCTGGTTTGACTGTCTGAAAGCCAACATCTCCTCTGATTTTAGGAAAGGGCTAAACAAGGCTGCACCACAGCTGAACCAGCAGGGTTTTACATCCTGCAGGGCTACAAACAGCAACCTGTAAAACAGATATTGATTTCAATAAAGCAATCTTTTTTTAAGTATGTTGATTAATAATTTCACTTTAGGCTAAACAGGTGAAACTGAATTTTGTTATATGACTGGAAGAAAACAACTATTTCTACTTGCTCTTTAACAAGTGGAATAATAACTTTTCCAGGTGTGCCCAGATTAAAGAAGAAAACACTTTAAATTCAACTGCTGTTTCAGATTTTACTGCTCTTTGGCTCTGAAGTCAGAGAAGATGTCTGCCAAAACAGACCACAAGCCACAGCCAGCTGGTAGAGACAGGTCACATTATTCATCTTTTTTGGCAACCGTGTTCTGTTGTCCATCCTGCGGCGAAACCCTCTGCAGTACCAACAAACCAGAGAAGGTCAGAGAGATCCCAACCCACCACAATGTTATCTGGGCTTCCCCAAAGATCAGCTGGCCCAGGAAAGCCTGCAAAGAAAAAAACATCATGCCTGTTTTTAGAAACAAATTGCCAATAAAGGTGCCCTAATGGCCAATATCCCTGCTGAGCTTAACAATGAAGAGCCATAAATCACAGTGACAAGTTATTTCTGAATACAGTCTAGCCTATTTTCTAAAATAAATCAGGTTACATAAGAAGGAAGGACGTTAAGGTCAACGTGAAAATATTTTCACCCTCTACTGTCTGATGTAAAGGATTTCACTCAGAGGACATGAAGTAAGAGCTATAAGAGACAGATCGTCACTTACGGAAGATATGAAGTTGGAGGCAGTGGTGGTCACAGTGGTTCGGGTGGAGGACGAGGAATACCTGAGTGCTTTGGCAAGGAAGGTCCACATCACAGCATTGCAGGTGAAAAGCAGGCCGCCACACAGCAGCCTCAGAGGGATATGAAGCTGAAAGACGAGAGAAGAAACTTATTAAAGATGCTCTTGACAAATTTTTCTCCCCCACTGAAGGGAGGAAGTATCTAATCTGCACAGTTTTTTTGTTTGTGTGTTTCTCTGTTTGTTAGTGGTCTAGTGTCCACAGTTTTCAAGATATCATTTTCAAAATTAATGTGATGGTATATACTCATAACTGATTTCATTTTTGTGAAAATTGGGTCAAGGTCACACCAAATGTGAAATTAAAATTTTATATTACCCACAATTTCTTTTTGATCATCTTTAAATATCACAACAATGTACTAGGTATTGGGCAGCATGGATACCTAGTTTGGCTAACATTTGACTTTCACCTTCATGGTTAGCACCCACGGTCAAAGTTAACCTTGTAAAAAAAATTTCAAGCAACCACATCGAGTAATGTGCTATATGAAAGGCGACGGAGAGAGCTGCACAACACACTTTTTCCAATACAAAGTCCAACAACGTCACATTGATGCCATAACGGGTTGATGTCATCATATTGGAATAAAAACGTCATAAAACATCAAAGTTCTTTGTACAGCCCATGCCCTTTGGGGGAAGTTGCACTCTCTGAGAGCTCCAACAATGAGAGAGACCCCTAGCTCTTTCCCGACAGTGGGAAAGAAAAACTCCCTTTTAACAGAAAGAAACGTCCAGCAGTATCATGCTCATAGAGGGGCCAGTGGCCAAAGGTAGTCACTTAGTTCTAACATTTACTTTCCAAAGCTTCACAGTGCATTGTGGCAAATCTCGTGGTGCAAAGTAACAGCCTTTACATACGCTTTGCATCCACCTGCAATCCTAATTTGCAATTCTGTCAATTCATTTGTGCCTTAAATCACTGCTTTCCACGTTTCTACAGTTTAAGGCTTTAGACAGCCGCCTGCAGATGTTTCTGACATCACTGTGTGACGTATGTAGGCAGCTTGAAGGTCATTCACAGAAAAACTTGACATCCTCACCATCAGATACCAGCCGTTCAGCTTATTATCTACACGCAGAGATAATTTTTACGCTTATAGAATAAAACAACGCCTAAATACAAGTAACTGTAGTGGTGTGCTTCGGGGGCGCGGGTACGCCACGAGCGCGCCGCTGCCTGCGCGGGCTCCCCCAGTGTGATGCCGCAGATGGTGCTGATGCTGAGGGAGGCGGTGAGGAGAGGCGGGCGGGGATAACCCCCCTAACTTCCCTCGTGAGAAATCACCCCGCTCGCAGGCGAGCATTATTATTCACCCTCACTGTGTTAATAATTAAAGCGAGTTTAACTGCGGCAATGCCTCACCCGGTCACAGGCGGTAGTTTCGTCCGCCTGTCTGAATTTCCGCTGTTCTCCCCATGTCCGGAGTCCGGTTTCACAGACACCCTTCAGGTAGTCGGCTCCCAGCGACAGTTTGGCCGAGGACGACGCCACGGCCCCGAGGAAACCCGCCAGCAGTGCATAGAAAACTCCCGGGAACATGGTAGTGGTGATGATGGTGATGATAGGCGAGGGACATTATTTTCTAATCCATCTTTTTACATGTCTGCTGCTGAAGCTGGTCGGCGCTGAGCTGCGTGCATGCTTGTATGACTGTCACTGAGCACGTTTTCCTGCACTTTCCATCGACAGCCGTCCGGTGGCAGTCACACAACTCGTGGCCGTGGCTCTCCGAGGCATTCTGGGAATTGCAGTTCCGTAATATTAGTTCCGATATTTTAGTTTCGTATTATCTATTTTTTATATTTATATCATTTTGACTCTTAGTTTTTAAGTCAGTCTAGCTTCAGTTAGTTTCCATGGTGTTTTTTTTAGTTAATTTATTATTATTATTATTTTCAGAGTTGGTTTTAGTCTTTTTAATTGTTATTTAACATGTTGTATATTATAGAGGCAAGATTTCGGACAATCAGTAAAGGAATTACAACAAAAACACAACTTTTTGGAAGCAGTGGACTCTCAGTCTTGTAGGGATGCAAAGTCTCCATAAACATGTTCATTTAAATCCCCATCAGGCAAGTTGTAATACCATTTTTTATACCAAACCAACAAATATTTAAAGTAAGGCTATTTCCTTTATATTATTTTTCATTTTATTTTAGTTAAGAGAAGTGACAATTACAGGTAAAGTCACACTTTTGTATAAATCACATAATATATCCCACATTAGTGAATACATGCCTTAAGTTTTTTATTAAAACATTGTGAGGTTAAGAAGAGTTTGAACTGAAGTCCCTTCACATTATTTTGTACTATAAATCCTGGGTGGAGCAGAGGGCAGTCAATACTAATGTAATGTTCTTGAGTGTGGGTGGAGAGCACTGACTCCACTTGATCCAGGGACAAACCTTGGTTTGCTTTTAGCATACTGATGAGCTGCAGTATAAAGGTTCATTACATTAACCCACACAGGGTATAAGTTAAGTGAGTGAGAGGCGTATGAATGTGTGTTGGTCACTTATGGTCCTTCGGTGGTCCTTATAGAGAGAGGACCCTGTAAGAGAGGTGGAACCAGAGCAAGACTAAATGAGTCTCCTAATTAGAGGCAGAAAATTGAGCAACAGCTCAGCTCCATGGGTCTGTAATGAGAGTATTAATCAGAGTGTTGTAATAGAGACAAGAGTCATCAGACAGATGTCCGTCTCTTCATCGGACTCTGCAGCTGAACATCTGGTTGTAGATGGATGAGAGACCATTCAGTCAGCATTTGGCTATTAATTTGGCTTTTCATGTGGAGCAGCATGAATCAGTGCTTCATACACCAGTGTAGTGAACTCAGCATAGCGCACACTGCCTGGCCTTTATAGTAAAACACAAGACTGTGCATGGGAAATAGAAAGAACACAAACAGAGATGCATAAACTCGCCGTAATTACTTTACTTTCAAATGTAGGTGAATACATTTGAACGTGTGATGTCTGCTCTTACAACTGATTGACTTATTGCAAAGAAGGGAGACATGACCTTTTCAAAAAAGAAAAAAAAAAGTCAAAATTTGAATAAATACTGATCTTTTGGTAAAATGGTACAACAGATTGACACTGTTATTCAAAAATTGATTATATCAGTGAAGATAATTCAGGTTGCCTTGGAACTGTTCGCAGCCGAGTGTGAAGTGGTGGGAATGAGAATCAGCACCTCCAAATCTGAGGCCATGGTCCTCAGCCGGAAAAGGGTGGAGTGCCCACTGCGGGTCAGGGACAAGTTCCTGCCCCAAATGGAGGAGTTTAAGTATCTCGGGGTCTTGTTCACAAGTGATGGGAGAAGGGAGCAGAACCTCGACAGACGGGTTGGTGCAGCGGCTGCAGTAATGCGGACGCTGTACCGGTCTGTTGTGGTGAAGAGAGAGCTGAGTGTAAAAGCGAAGCTCTCAATTTACCGGTCGATCTATGCCTCTACCCTCACCTATGGTCACGAGCTGTGGGTATTGACTGAAAGAACGAGATCGCGAATACAAGCGGCGGAAATGAGCTTCCTCCGAAGGGTGGCTGGCCTCTCCCTTAGAGATAGGGTGAGAAGTTCAGCCATCCGGGAGGGGCTCAGAGTAGAGCAGTTGCTCCTCCACATCGAAAGGAGCCAGTTGAGGTGGTTCAGGCACCTGACAAGGATGCCTCCTGGGTGAGGTTTTCCGGGCATGTCCCACCGGGAGGAGGCCCTGGGGGAGACCCAGGACAGGCTGGAGAGATTATATCTCTCGGCTGGCCTGGGAACGCCTTGGTATCCCGCGGACAAGCTGGAGGAGGTGGCTGGGGAGAGGGAGGTCTGGGCTTCTCTGCTTGGGCTGCTGCCACCGCGACCCGGCCCCGGATAAGCGGAAGGAAATGGATGGATGGATGGAGATAATTCAGGTTACTGAAGCAACCAGCTTATTTTTGTAGTTCTGGTTGATTTCTACGTTTCTTATGTATTTTAAAAAGTTTTCTCAACAAAAAAGTTTGATTTATTTATATAAAATCATTTTAAGATGCACTTTAAGTGGTCTAACCATGAGAAATTATATAAAAATACTCGAAGTAGTTTTAGTCTAAGGCAGAGGTGGAGGTTTCTTCTGCTAAGCCAGCATGGTTTAGTCTAAATTTAACATCAACACTTTAATTTGTCTGATATAATAATTAAATGAAGCAACCAGCTTATTTATGTGGAAAAATATCTTAAATTACTGTGATTAAAGTTTACCAAACACAGTGTTAACTACAGGGAGGCAAAAAGAAAACGTCACCTAGCTTATATTTAGACTTAAAACTGTTAGGATGCCTGGGTCGTCGACCCAGGGTTTTTGAGTTTATGATATTATTTATACTGTCTAGTTTATCATTATTACAGCTATTTTAGCTGATTTAAGGCTCCTTTGACAACGTATTTGAAGCTCTCATACAAGAGAGTTAAGAAAAAACTGTAACAAATAAATAAATAAGTCAATAAAACAATAATATACTTATAATAAATGTCTGTCTATAATATAGACAGACATTTACAAGCATGTTTTTAGATTGTTGGAGAAATCAGAATCAGAATACTTTATTCATCCCGAGGGAAATTAGGGGTTACAGCAGGCAGCACGCTAATGGCGCATGCGCACTCACAAAGGAACCTTCTGACCAACTTTACACAAACATCACATTGGGCAGACATGTCAGAAGGTAGGCTGATAGGAAAAAAACAACGAAAATACACTACATGAGGTAAGAGGAGGAGAAAAAAAACCTCCACTCAGACTGAGCTCCTGGTGGGAGAACAGTTTGATAAAAGAAAAAACACCTCAGCACAAAAGCACATGACTATCAATACACCATAGAAACACAAGACAAGCAACAGGGCGGGTAAAGGGTAAGAGAGAGCCGGCGTAGACAGCGCATCCGGTCCTGCAGCATCTGTGCTGGTCCAGTTGACTGCTATCATCCCCGGTAGGGCACAAGCATCGAAGGCGTTGGAAAGGGAGGGGGATGAGTGAGTGCTTATCAGTGTAAGTGTGTGTGTGTGCGTGTCCATAGTTTAGCTGAGACAGTGTCCTTCGGCCTATCAGGCTAAGTAAACAGTCCTCCAGCCAATCCAGGTGTCCTTCATGGGGCGGGAAGAATAGTCATCACACAGTCGTTATCAGGGAGTTGTTTTGGTGGGCTCCAGCCTTGGGCCTGCAGCTGGAGCCGTGGTGTCCAAATGTTGAATATTGTTGATTTCTCCTTTGTGAGCAGCTCGAATTCTAGCACTCCGAGGCTGGTCTCTCGATCTCCCGTTGAAGAGCTGCGAGCCTCCCCATGATGGTATCAAACTTCTGTTCCGTGGTGTTGTCAGTCTTTTGATTCTGAGACCTCACAACTGCAGTGATCCGTTCCGCGATGTTTTCCAACTGTCGCTCAAGGGTCTCATTTTGAGCAGGCCTCTCTCTGATGTTTCCCCTCATACGCTCAATGGTGTTGTTTTGAGCCAGAGAACATGCAAACATCCACACCGAAAGGAATCAGCCAGCAGATTCAAACCCAGATCCCCTTTGGAGTGAGGTGATAGTGCTAAACGCTGCACCAATGTGCCACCACTTCTGAATGTGTATGTGTGTAAACACACATTAACAGTGATGAAGTGGTAAGTCATGACAGTAAATCAGCAACCACAAATAGCAGGATTTTAAAGTAGTGAAGCAGGTAAACGTCACTCAGTCTTCGTTAATCTAATTTAAACCTGCGTCTTTCCATCTGTAACATACTGAAATGGTTATTTGGCAAAAGATTTAGCATATCACCTGGTATTTCCTAAGAAATTATGTGTTACCCTCGTCATACTCAGCTCAGTTCTGGACAGGTTTGGGGTGGCCTACTTTGCTAAGACCAAGTCTACTGTTGCCATTGTTTATAAATCCGGAAAATTACATCATTACTTGGCACAACTTCCCCAACCACATCTTTACTGGCCAGCAGAGGTCTCTAGTGTTCTGCAGAAATATAGACATCGACTACAAACCTGCTGTGGATGTAAATCATTGACTTGCTGCCTGCATGCTGTTGATTCAGGTAACAATTAGGTTGAAATACAACCTATTTTCACTGTTTATGCTTTGATAAGTTGTTTCCACATCTGCCCATTGCTTTTCCATCTTGACATTTGGAAGTAATAACATTTTGATTATTCCATAAAGAAGTTATTATGACAGCATTGCTGCTGTCAGTGCCTTTGTATGTTAGCTTACAAGAATTTAGCTAAGAAGCAAATCATAGAGTTCTCAAAGGAAATTAGAGTCACAAAACATGGGCAGTAATAAAACCTGAAGCTCATAACAGTGCAGGTTGTTTGTGTGTGTAGTTTGCATGCAGTATGTGTGTGTGTTTTCCTGTTGCCCATGGAAGAGGAAATTAAAGTGGTGAGCAATGACAAGGCAGAAGACAAGTAAGGTGTCCTCTGCATTGATTTCAGTGAAACAAGCTTCAGAGGAACCATTGTCCTCACTCCATCACATTTAGACTTTTGACACAGTCATCCTTTTGGCTTAGAAGCAAAAATCTTCTCATACTGAGTTTCCAGCCTGAAGCCCCTCTGACAAACACAAGTGTCAAGTTAGACCACTAATTGGGGTCCTTCTGCTTCTGTTCAAATGAGGGATAATTGAGCCCACAGAGAGCCTTAGTGACAGTTTTGCTTAAGGTCTGCCGCTGCTGTCTAGTATCTTTGTCCGCCTTTTATGCTTTCGGTCCTCCAGGGTGATCTAATAATGAAAAAATATGTATGTCTTCAAACTGTAGGGTTCATTAGTGTAATGGCTTTAACTCTGACATTTAACTCTGGCAAACGATTGATGACTAAAATAGATTATAATGAAATTTGATAAGCAAAAAGTCTTTGAAGTGTCTTTTTTTTTATTACCTTTCTATTTTGAATAATTTTTCATGGAAACTAGGGATTTTTATATATGATGTGCAAATAGTTTAACTTCATGATGGAGAAAATGAATTCACAGCTGCAGCTTGCGTTTTCAGTACTGACTAAAGGACTAAAGTGGTCCTAAGGTGCTGGCATTTTTTGATATGTGAAATCTTGCACTGTTGCCAGCCAGATACTTTCCAGATGGTATTACATGGTGGATCAAAAATCTTTCAGGTCCTGTCCATGTGAAATATTTGTGAATCCCTTGAGCCAAAGGGCCCAACTTTCACTCTGTAGGAAAACTCCATTATTGATTTGTGTGGCAATTTTCAGTTTCACTACAGCCTGGAGAGTTGTTTGTCACTGGCCAGTCAGTAAATCAGTCACTTCCGTTCACAAAAATATGCTAAAGAACAGAACAATCATATGGAATTTCTCTGCCAACTGACTGGGGAATACACATTTTTCCCTAGTGACAGGTGGTTGCCAGGGGATCACTGAACAGTTTGTAAGTCAATTTTGCAATTATTATAATACTATTTTTTTCCTTGCAATTGTTGGTTGCCAGATGGTTGGGGAGCAGTCTTTAGGTGCTTTATTCACTTGACTCTACATTTCACCATTTGGTCACACGTCCAAAATGGCGGATTTGTTAATGTCACATGGTTAGTGGTCATGTGTCTGCAAACCTGTTTGTTTTCTTGGGGGGTTTTTAACCAGTGGAGTTGCCCCCTGCTGGCAGTTAGAAATAATGCTGGTTTGTGGCATTTACTTATGCACCTTTGTAACTGAAGAGACTTCCTTAAACCTGCAGTAGATTCAGTTTTCATAGACAAAAGCTATATCTATCTTTTATATGCCCTCTACTGCATTAACAGCAATGAATTAACGAGCTTTAAATTAGTTGCGATAAGGTTATCAGAAGGTTATTTCATCAATTTCACTTAAAATATGTTATGTACGGACCTGGATTTTTGATATTATGAAGGCCATCTCTGATACATTTGTGTTAATTTCCTGGTCTTAATTGTCTTCATTCTTGTACAAGTATTGGTATTAAAAAGAATCATACAAAGTGCTGCCTCCATATTTAGCATCACGCAGGCTTATTTCTAAGCCTCCTAATGAATATGCATGGCTTCATCTTACACCTGTGCATGGAAAGAGGCAGTAGGGAGAGAGATACAGTGAAATATTCGGTCAAAGGCAGAGATCCAATAAAATCCCTCTCCTTTGCTTTTAGCTTCTCTTTCCTGTTTCTGTCTGACTTACACACACAAATACACACACAGTCGAATAAACATAGTCAGCTGACCTTGTCAGCATACAGGGTCAATAGCTCCCCTCTAGTTCATTAAGTAGTTAGTGGCGAGGTTGTGAATAATGCAGGCTGGTGTGCAAACATATGCAATCTTTTGGCAAGCTGAGCACTGCTGCATGCCACTTATATAGGCTGTACTCAGTTATACATCTCACTCACAAATTAAATAAAGAGAAAAATGTTTTGACTCAAGATGACATGATGTCATAATTTTAAGATTACGGTAGAGTAAAACCAAAGTAAGAGCTGTCAGAAACAATAAGGTTTTTTTACATATCAGATAAGAGAGACATTTCATGGAGCCATCTTGGTGGGTAGCAAAGTTTGCACTAAACAGATAAAATGCTCCATAAACAAACTGGCTCAAAATTATCTCAGTTCTCATGGTTGCCAGAAACAATTAGATGATGTAAAATGCTAATCTAATCCAACTTTTCGTTGAACATGCAGTGTCGGCTGAGCAAACGAAGGTTACTGTGTCTGTCTATTTCTATGTTATTACATGGCTTTGATTTGAACTCTGAATCTGCTAGGAGCAAAATGCTGAGGGACATGCAGATTATGAGTGTGAATAGGTGCACAAAGTGATTGGCAGTGTAACATTATGTAGAAGTACCAGGAACAGGGACAGCCAAGCTCACAGATCTAAATAATAATACGATCACTGATGTAATACATCAGTTATTCAAATTCTGACAGCCATCTCTAAATTGAGCCTTGTTATTCATTAGTTTTCCCTGTAACCTTTCAAATGTGCACAGACTGAACAACAATCTTTTTTTTTTTACATCTACAGTGGGGCAAAAAAGTATTTAGCCAGCCACCGATTGTGCAAGTTCCCCCACCTAAAATGATGACAGAGGTCAGTAATTTGCACCAGAGGTACACTTCAACTGTGAGAGACAGAATGTGAAAAAAAAATCCATGAATCCACATGGTAGGATTTGTAAAGAATTTATTCGTAAATCAGGGTGGAAAATAAGTATTTGGTCAATAACAAAAATACAACTCAATACTTTGTAACATAACCTTTGTTGGCAATAACAGAGGTCAAACGTTTACTATAGGTCTTTACCAGGTTTGCACACACAGTAGCTGGTATTTTGGCCCATTCCTCTATGCAGATCTTCTCAAGAGCAGTGATGTTTTGGGGCTGTCGCCGAGCAACACGGACTTTCAACTCCTGCCACAGATTTTCTATGGGGTTGAGGTCTGGAGACTGGCTAGGCCACTCCAGGACTTTCAAATGCTTCTTACGGAGCCACTCCTTTGTTGCCCGGGCGGTGTGTTTTGGATCATTGTCATGTTGGAAGACCCAGCCTTGTTTCATCTTCAAAGTTCTCACTGATGGAAGGAGGTTTTGGCTCAAAATCTCACGATACATGGCCCCATTCATTCTGTCCTTAACACGGATCAGTCGTCCTGTCCCCTTGGCAGAAAAACAGCCCCATAGCATGATGTTTCCACCCCCATGCTTCACAGTAGGTATGGTGTTCTTGGGATGCAACTCAGTATTCTTCTTCCTCCAAACACGACGAGTTGAGTTTATACCAAAAAGTTCTACTTTGGTTCCATCTGACCACATGACATTCTCCCAATCCTCTGCTGTATCATCCATGTGCTCTCTGGCAAACTTCAGACGGGCCTGGACATGCACTGGCTTCAGCAGCGGAACACGTCTGGCACTGCGGGATTTGATTCCCTGCCGTTGTAGTGTGTTACTGATGGTGACCTTTGTTACTTTGGTCCCAGCTCTCTGCAGGTCATTCACCAGGTCCCCCCGTGTGGTTCTGGGATCTTTGCTCACCGTTCTCATGATCATTTTGACCCCACGGGATGAGATCTTGCGTGGAGCCCCAGATTGTGGGAGATTATCAGTGGTCTTGTATGTCTTCCATTTTCTGATGATTGCTCCCACAGTTGATTTTTTCACACCAAGCTGCTTGCCTATTGTAGATTCACTCTTCCCAGTCTGGTGCAGGTCTACAATACTTTTCCTGGTGTCCTTCGAAAGCTCTTTGGTCTTGGCCATGGCGGAGTTTGGAGTCTGACTGTTTGAGGCTGTGGACAGGTGTCTTTTATACAGATGATGAGTTCAAACAGGTGCCATTCATACAGGTAACGAGTGGGGGACAGAAAAGCGTCTTACAGAAGACGTTACAGGTCTGTGAGAGCCAGAGATTTTCCATGTTTGAGGTGACCAAATACTTATTTTCCACCCTGATTTACGAATAAATTCTTTACAAATCCTACCATGTGAATTCATGGATTTTTTTTTTCACATTCTGTCTCTCACAGTTGGAGTGTACCTCTGGTGCAAATTACTGACCTCTGTCATCATTTTAGGTGGGGGAACTTGCACAATCGGTGGCTGACTAAATACTTTTTTGCCCCACTGTACAAATAAAACCCTCCTTTTGCCACTTGCTACAGGTACCTTTCAGATGTCTGGATCAGAAAAAAAAATTGTAGGGCATGGTTCAGAGTTCAAAATTGGGAAACATCTCTAAAGTTCTGAAACAAGAACTCCAGAAACAAAAAGCTGGCAGCACAACATGTGATTGTTTTTCATTAAAGAGGTAGTTTGACATTTTGAAAAGTATGCGTATGCACTTGGATGCATGTATAAGGTGCACATATACTTAAAAATTAAAGGAACAATTTTTTAATCCGAGTATAGCATCATCTATTATCCTTTTGAAGCCTAACAACTCAGTAGCGAAGAAAGATGTTTCCCAACACTTTTTAAAAACATCTATAACTCCTAAAACTGCTAAACCATTTGCTCAATTAAAATAATTCCAACACTTCTAGAAAACAGCGACCCTACACTTTACAGTGATATTAGTGTTATTACTATAATCCCACACACGGTGTCACATCAGCCCCATGAAGACGAAGGTTGGCTGAGAGAGTTAGTGAGAGAGATGAGCTCTCAAGAAAACAGCTGGTTTATTGGACCTTTGGGTTATGTTTAACATGTTTTTTAATTGTTTTGTTGATGCTTTTTGTTGTTGTTTTTTCTGTAAAAACCGGATAATCACTGAAAAAGACAGAGTTGATGCTTTCAGGAACCATTGGAATTTTTTGATCAAGCTAATGGTTCAAGAGTTATGGTGGTTTGACTTTTGTTTTAATAATTTAAATTCCTAGGATATTAATTTAGTCTGGTATATACCAGACAAGACTTTTGACAGTTTGACCTAATTTGATGTTAAGGAAATTATCAACAGGTACACTAGAGTGGAAAAAACCCTGAAACAAGTGGCACTGGCAATTTTTCCATCCGTGTCATATCTCAAATCAAATCAAATCAAATCAAATCAAATCACTTTGATTATCACATCACATGTGCTATTACACTGGTACAGCACATGTGACTGAAATTGCTTCACAAGCAACAGTGGTGAGAAAAAGTACAGAACCATAAGATACAAGCCAAATATAGGAACAGGAATGTGACAATTGTAAGAAAAGTAAAAATATAAGAATGTATGCACATTACTAGATACATATATATATATATATATATATATATATATATATATATATATATATATATATATATATATATGTATATGTGTGTGTGTGTGTGTGTGTATGTGTGTGTGTGTGTGTGTGCACGTATCTACATATATCTAAAATAAAATATGAAGAGGTCAGCAGTATGAATAATGTGCAAAAGAAATGGCAATATGTACAAAATGGAATGCATAAATGTCGAAGTACCAATGAGTGTTTGTGTGTTAAACTCAACAAAGTGCGGCTTGTTGAGGTAGCTGTAGGGTTGCTGTGAAATCAGCTTTGCAGGTTATAGGAACTTTTGTAGTGAAGAGCTTTCGTTAACATGACAGAGCTCTGCTTTCTAAGTGGAAGCCTGAATTGAAATCCCGCTTGTATCTGGCATTTTTGTCATGGAATACCAGAATTGCCACCTCCACCACTGGCACCCTGTGCTTTTCACAGAGGACAGCGGATTTAACCTTAGAACATATAACACATGTGAAAGCTTCCCGAGAAGTCGTGGGGAACGTTATGCTGAATGTAACATCCTTGATTATGAGTGCTTTGCTGGTGGGTCAGTGATGGTCTGGAGAGGCACATGCACTGAGGTATGCACAGGCCTCTACAGGCAAGGCAACGGCACAATGAGTGCAGTTAGGTATGGGCATGAAATTCTCCGACCCACTGTCAGACCCTACGCTGGTGCAATGGCTCTTGGCTTTCTTCCTGCTTCCCGGCCTCATCCGACAAGAGTATGCAGGCAGTTTGCGTGGGGACTGATACCGCTGACCGACACTCCCCACCCCCCAACCCTATATTGGCCTACTTGACCAAAATTCAATACAACACCCCTGGGACATTTAGCTTTGGTCCATCTGACACCACCAGGTTGGAACTCAGACTGTCCAGGAGCTCAGTGATGCCCTGGTCCAGATCTGGGGAGAAGATTCCCCGGGAGACATTCAGTCGTCTCAATCGGAGCATGCCCCGTGGTGTGGCATGCATACAAGGACATAAGAGCTTGAATGGATGATAGAAAAACTTGAAAGTAGCCTGTGCTTTCTTTGCCTGCGCTTGAAATGCTAGTCAACCTCCCCCAGCTATAAGAACCTGTGTCCATCTTAAAGCCTTGCTGCTGAAGAAGCCCAGCTAGCTCAGTCGGGAGAGCATGAGACTCTTAATCTCAGGGTCGTGGGTTCGAGCCCCACGTTGGGCGAGGGGACTTTTGTGCAAATGCCCGCAAGAGCGAAAACACGTGTGTATAGAGAACAGCAAATGGCGTGTTGTGCAAAGGAAGATGAATGTATGGTAACAGAAACCAAAGTTACACCGTCGTGTCTGCACAAGTCCACATCTCCACCATTTAATTTGATGATTCTGGACTAAATTTCAAGAGAGCTTAGCAAAAAAGCAACACTCTAGGTTTACCAGCATCCCTACTCTCACCTAGGGTCACAAACTATGGGTAGTGAATGAAAGCATGAGCTCACAGATATAAGCAGCGCAATGAGTTTTCTCCGTCGGGTGGCAGTGCTCGGCCTCGGAGATTGGATGACAAGCTTAGTATTTCAGGAGGAACTCAGATTACAGCTGCAACTCCTCCACATCGAAAGGAGCCTGCTGAGGTGGTTCGGACATTTGAACATCCAGGATGACTTTGAAGAGGTCGTTGGTCAACTCGTCAGGATGGCCGAGTGGTCTAAGGCGCCAGACTCAAGGATAGGCTCCTTCCAGACAAAAGGGACTTCTGGTCTCCAAATGGAGGCGTGGGTTCAAATCCCACTCCTGACATCTACTTTCTTTACTTAAACATATGTTTTCAAGAGCTTCATCAACCTTTGTGTGTTAAACTCAACAAAGTGCGGCTTGTTGAGGTTGCTGTGAAATCAGCTTTGCAGGTTATAGGAACTTTTGTAGTGAAGAGCTTTCGTTAACATGACAGAGCTCTGCTTTCTAAGTGGAAGCCTGAATTGAAATCCCGCTTGTATCTGGCATTTGTCATGGAATACCAGAATTGCCACCTCCACCACTGGCACCCTGTGCTTTTCACAGAGGACAGCGGATTTAACCTTAGAACATATAACACATGTGAAAGCTTCCCGAGAAGTCGTGGGGAACTTTATGCTGAATGTAACATCCTTGATTATGAGTGCTTTGCTGGTGGGTCAGTGATGGTCTGGAGAGGCACATGCATTGAGGTATGCACAGGCCTCTACAGGCAAGGCAATGGCACAATGAGTGCAGTTAGGTATGGGCATGAAATTCTCCGACCCACTGTCAGACCCTACGCTGGTGCAATGGCTCCTGGCTTTCTTCCTGCTTCCCGGCCTCATCCGACAAGAGTATGCAGGCAGTTTGCGTGGGGACTGATACCGCTGACCGACACTCCCCACCCCCCAACCCTATATTGGCCTACTTGACCAAAATTCAATACAACACCCCTGGGACATTTAGCTTTGGTCCATCTGACACCACCAGGTTGGAACTCAGACTGTCCAGGAGCTCAGTGATGCCCTGGTCCAGATCTGGGGAGAAGATTCCCCGGGAGACATTCAGTCGTCTCAATCGGAGCATGCCCCGTGGTGTGGCATGCATACAAGGACATAAGAGCTTGAATGGATGATAGAAAAACTTGAAAGTAGCCTGTGCTTTCTTTGCCTGCGCTTGAAATGCTAGTCAACCTCCTCCAGCTATAAGAACCTGTGTCCATCTTAAAGCCTTGCTGCTGAAGAAGCCCAGCTAGCTCAGTCGGGAGAGCATGAGACTCTTAATCTCAGGGTCGTGGGTTCGAGCCCCACGTTGGGCGAGGGGACTTTTGTGCAAATGCCCGCAAGAGCGAAAACACGTGTGTATAGAGAACAGCAAATGGCGTGTTGTGCAAAGGAAGATGAATGTATGGTAACAGAAAACAAAGTTACACTGTCGTGTCTGCACAAGTCCACGTCTCCACCATTTGATGATTCTGGACTAAATTTCAAGAGAGCTTAGCAAAAAAGCAACACTCTAGGTTTACCAGCATCCCTACTCTCACCTAGGGTCACAAACTATGGGTAGTGAATGAAAGCATGAGCTCACAGATATAAGCAGCGCAATGAGTTTTCTCCGTCGGGTGGCAGTGCTCGGCCTCGGAGATTGGATGACAAGCTTAGTATTTCAGGAGGAACTCAGATTACAGCTGCAACTCCTCCACATCGAAAGGAGCCTGCTGAGGTGGTTGGGACATTTGAACATCCAGGATGACTTTGAAGAGGTCGTTGGTCAACTCGTCAGGATGGCCGAGTGGTCTAAGGCGCCAGACTCAAGGATAGGCTCCTTCCAGACAAAAGGGACTTCTGGTCTCCAAATGGAGGCGTGGGTTCAAATCCCACTCCTGACATCTACTTTCTTTACTTAAAAATATGTTTTCAAGAGCTTCATCAACCTTTGTGTGTTAAACTCAACAAAGTGCGGCTTGTTGAGGTTGCTGTGAAATCAGCTTTGCAGGTTATAGGAACTTTTGTAGTGAAGAGCTTTCGTTAACATGACAGAGCTCTGCTTTCTAAGTGGAAGCCTGAATTGAAATCCCGCTTGTATCTGGCATTTGTCATGGAATACCAGAATTGCCACCTCCACCACTGGCACCCTGTGCTTTTCACAGAGGACAGCGGATTTAACCTTAGAACATATAACACATGTGAAAGCTTCCCGAGAAGTCGTGGGGAACGTTATGCTGAATGTAACATCCTTGATTATGAGTGCTTTGCTGGTGGGTCAGTGATGGTCTGGAGAGGCACATGCACTGAGGTATGCACAGGCCTCTACAGGCAAGGCAACGGCACAATGAGTGCAGTTAGGTATGGGCATGAAATTCTCCGACCCACTGTCAGACCCTACGCTGGTGCAATGGCTCCTGGCTTTCTTCCTGCTTCCCGGCCTCATCCGACAAGAGTATGCAGGCAGTTTGCGTGGGGACTGATACCGCTGACCGACACTCCCCACCCCCCAACCCTATATTGGCCTACTTGACCAAAATTCAATACAACACCCCTGGGACATTTAGCTTTGGTCCATCTGACACCACCAGGTTGGAACTCAGACTGTCCAGGAGCTCAGTGATGCCCTGGTCCAGATCTGGGGAGAAGATTCCCCGGGAGACATTCAGTCGTCTCAATCGGAGCATGCCCCGTGGTGTGGCATGCATACAAGGACATAAGAGCTTGAATGGATGATAGAAAAACTTGAAAGTAGCCTGTGCTTTCTTTGCCTGCGCTTGAAATGCTAGTCAACCTCCTCCAGCTATAAGAACCTGTGTCCATCTTAAAGCCTTGCTGCTGAAGAAGCCCAGCTAGCTCAGTCGGGAGAGCATGAGACTCTTAATCTCAGGGTCGTGGGTTCGAGCCCCACGTTGGGCGAGGGGACTTTTGTGCAAATGCCCGCAAGAGCGAAAACACGTGTGTATAGAGAACAGCAAATGGCGTGTTGTGCAAAGGAAGATGAATGTATGGTAACAGAAAACAAAGTTACACTGTCGTGTCTGCACAAGTCCACGTCTCCACCATTTGATGATTCTGGACTAAATTTCAAGAGAGCTTAGCAAAAAAGCAACACTCTAGGTTTACCAGCATCCCTACTCTCACCTAGGGTCACAAACTATGGGTAGTGAATGAAAGCATGAGCTCACAGATATAAGCAGCGCAATGAGTTTTCTCCGTCGGGTGGCAGTGCTCGGCCTCGGAGATTGGATGACAAGCTTAGTATTTCAGGAGGAACTCAGATTACAGCTGCAACTCCTCCACATCGAAAGGAGCCTGCTGAGGTGGTTGGGACATTTGAACATCCAGGATGACTTTGAAGAGGTCGTTGGTCAACTCGTCAGGATGGCCGAGTGGTCTAAGGCGCCAGACTCAAGGATAGGCTCCTTCCAGACAAAAGGGACTTCTGGTCTCCAAATGGAGGCGTGGGTTCAAATCCCACTCCTGACATCTACTTTCTTTACTTAAAAATATGTTTTCAAGAGCTTCATCAACCTTTGTGTGTTAAACTCAACAAAGTGCGGCTTGTTGAGGTTGCTGTGAAATCAGCTTTGCAGGTTATAGGAACTTTTGTAGTGAAGAGCTTTCGTTAACATGACAGAGCTCTGCTTTCTAAGTGGAAGCCTGAATTGAAATCCCGCTTGTATCTGGCATTTGTCATGGAATACCAGAATTGCCACCTCCACCACTGGCACCCTGTGCTTTTCACAGAGGACAGCGGATTTAACCTTAGAACATATAACACATGTGAAAGCTTCCCGAGAAGTCGTGGGGAACGTTATGCTGAATGTAACATCCTTGATTATGAGTGCTTTGCTGGTGGGTCAGTGATGGTCTGGAGAGGCACATGCACTGAGGTATGCACAGGCCTCTACAGGCAAGGCAACGGCACAATGAGTGCAGTTAGGTATGGGCATGAAATTCTCCGACCCACTGTCAGACCCTACGCTGGTGCAATGGCTCCTGGCTTTCTTCCTGCTTCCCGGCCTCATCCGACAAGAGTATGCAGGCAGTTTGCGTGGGGACTGATACCGCTGACCGACACTCCCCACCCCCCAACCCTATATTGGCCTACTTGACCAAAATTCAATACAACACCCCTGGGACATTTAGCTTTGGTCCATCTGACACCACCAGGTTGGAACTCAGACTGTCCAGGAGCTCAGTGATGCCCTGGTCCAGATCTGGGGAGAAGATTCCCCGGGAGACATTCAGTCGTCTCAATCGGAGCATGCCCCGTGGTGTGGCATGCATACAAGGACATAAGAGCTTGAATGGATGATAGAAAAACTTGAAAGTAGCCTGTGCTTTCTTTGCCTGCGCTTGAAATGCTAGTCAACCTCCCCCAGCTATAAGAACCTGTGTCCATCTTAAAGCCTTGCTGCTGAAGAAGCCCAGCTAGCTCAGTCGGGAGAGCATGCGACTCTTAATCTCAGGGTCGTGGGTTCGAGCCCCACGTTGGGCGAGGGGACTTTTGTGCAAATGCCCGCAAGAGAGAAAACACGTGTGTATAGAGAACAGCAAATGGCGTGTTGTGCAAAGGAAGATGAATGTATGGTAACAGAAAACAAAGTTACACTGTCGTGTCTGCACAAGTCCAAATCTCCACCATTTAATTTGATGATTCTGGACTAAATTTCAAGAGAGCTTAGCAAAAAAGCAACACTCTAGGTTTACCAGCATCCCTACTCTCACCTAGGGTCACAAACTGTGGGTAGTGAATGAAAGCATGAGCTCACAGATATAAGCAGCGGCAATGAGTTTTCTCCGTCGGGTGGCAGTGCTCGGCCTCGGAGATTGGATGACAAGCTTAGTATTTCAGGAGGAACTCAGATTACAGCTGCAACTCCTCCACATCGAAAGGAGCCTGCTGAGGTGGTTGGGACATTTGAACATCCAGGATGACTTTGAAGAGGTGGTTGGTCAACTCGTCAGGATGGCCGAGTGGTCTAAGGCGCCAGACTCAAGGATAGGCTCCTTCCAGACAAAAGGGACTTCTGGTCTCCAAATGGAGGCGTGGGTTCAAATCCCACTCCTGACATCTACTTTCTTTACTTAAAAATATGTTTTCAAGAGCTTCATCAACCTTTGTGTGTTAAACTCAACAAAGTGCGGCTTGTTGAGGTAGCTGTAGGGTTGCTGTGAAATCAGCTTTGCAGGTTATAGGAACTTTTGTAGTGAAGAGCTTTCGTTAACATGACAGAGCTCTGCTTTCTAAGTGGAAGCCTGAATTGAAATCCCGCTTGTATCTGGCATTTGTCATGGAATACCAGAATTGCCACCTCCACCACTGGCACCCTGTGCTTTTCACAGAGGACAGCGGATTTAACCTTAGAACATATAACACATGTGAAAGCTTCCCGAGAAGTCGTGGGGAACGTTATGCTGAATGTAACATCCTTGATTATGAGTGCTTTGCTGGTGGGTCAGTGATGGTCTGGAGAGGCACATGCACTGAGGTATGCACAGGCCTCTACAGGCAAGGCAACGGCACAATGAGTGCAGTTAGGTATGGGCATGAAATTCTCCGACCCACTGTCAGACCCTACGCTGGTGCAATGGCTCCTGGCTTTCTTCCTGCTTCCCGGCCTCATCCGACAAGAGTATGCAGGCAGTTTGCGTGGGGACTGATACCGCTGACCGACACTCCCCACCCCCCAACCCTATATTGGCCTACTTGACCAAAATTCAATACAACACCCCTGGGACATTTAGCTTTGGTCCATCTGACACCACCAGGTTGGAACTCAGACTGTCCAGGAGCTCAGTGATGCCCTGGTCCAGATCTGGGGAGAAGATTCCCCGGGAGACATTCAGTCGTCTCAATCGGAGCATGCCCCGTGGTGTGGCATGCATACAAGGACATAAGAGCTTGAATGGATGATAGAAAAACTTGAAAGTAGCCTGTGCTTTCTTTGCCTGCGCTTGAAATGCTAGTCAACCTCCCCCAGCTATAAGAACCTGTGTCCATCTTAAAGCCTTGCTGCTGAAGAAGCCCAGCTAGCTCAGTCGGGAGAGCATGAGACTCTTAATCTCAGGGTCGTGGGTTCGAGCCCCACGTTGGGCGAGGGGACTTTTGTGCAAATGCCCGCAAGAGCGAAAACACGTGTGTATAGAGAACAGCAAATGGCGTGTTGTGCAAAGGAAGATGAATGTATGGTAACAGAAAACAAAGTTACACTGTCGTGTCTGCACAAGTCCCCGTCTCCACCATTTGATGATTCTGGACTAAATTTCAAGAGAGCTTAGCGAAAAAGCAACACTCTAGGTTTACCTGCATCCCTACTCTCACCTAGGGTCACAAACTGTGGGTAGTGAATGAAAGCATGAGCTCACAGATATAAGCAGCGGCAATGAGTTTTCTCCGTCGGGTGGCAGTGCTCGGCCTCGGAGATTGGATGACAAGCTTAGTATTTCAGGAGGAACTCAGATTACAGCTGCAACTCCTCCACATCGAAAGGAGCCTGCTGAGGTGGTTGGGACATTTGAACATCCAGGATGACTTTGAAGAGGTGGTTGGTCAACTCGTCAGGATGGCCGAGTGGTCTAAGGCGCCAGACTCAAGGATAGGCTCCTTCCAGACAAAAGGGACTTCTGGTCTCCAAATGGAGGCGTGGGTTCAAATCCCACTCCTGACATCTACTTTCTTTACTTAAAAATATGTTTTCAAGAGCTTCATCAACCTTTGTGTGTTAAACTCAACAAAGTGCGGCTTGTTGAGGTAGCTGTAGGGTTGCTGTGAAATCAGCTTTGCAGGTTATAGGAACTTTTGTAGTGAAGAGCTTTCGTTAACATGACAGAGCTCTGCTTTCTAAGTGGAAGCCTGAATTGAAATCCCGCTTGTATCTGGCATTTTTGTCATGGAATACCAGAATTGCCACCTCCACCACTGGCACCCTGTGCTTTTCACAGAGGACAGCGGATTTAACCTTAGAACATATAATACATGTGAAAGCTTCCCGAGAAGTCGTGGGGAACGTTATGCTGAATGTAACATCCTTGATTATGAGTGCTTTGCTGGTGGGTCAGTGATGGTCTGGAGAGGCACATGCACTGAGGTATGCACAGGCCTCTACAGGCAAGGCAACGGCACAATGAGTGCAGTTAGGTATGGGCATGAAATTCTCCGACCCACTGTCAGACCCTACGCTGGTGCAATGGCTCTTGGCTTTCTTCCTGCTTCCCGGCCTCATCCGACAAGAGTATGCAGGCAGTTTGCGTGGGGACTGATACCGCTGACCGACACTCCCCACCCCCCAACCCTATATTGGCCTACTTGACCAAAATTCAATACAACACCCCTGGGACATTTAGCTTTGGTCCATCTGACACCACCAGGTTGGAACTCAGACTGTCCAGGAGCTCAGTGATGCCCTGGTCCAGATCTGGGGAGAAGATTCCCCGGGAGACATTCAGTCGTCTCAATCGGAGCATGCCCCGTGGTGTGGCATGCATACAAGGACATAAGAGCTTGAATGGATGATAGAAAAACTTGAAAGTAGCCTGTGCTTTCTTTGCCTGCGCTTGAAATGCTAGTCAACCTCCCCCAGCTATAAGAACCTGTGTCCATCTTAAAGCCTTGCTGCTGAAGAAGCCCAGCTAGCTCAGTCGGGAGAGCATGAGACTCTTAATCTCAGGGTCGTGGGTTCGAGCCCCACGTTGGGCGAGGGGACTTTTGTGCAAATGCCCGCAAGAGCAAAAACACGTGTGTATAGAGAACAGCAAATGGCGTGTTGTGCAAAGGAAGATGAATGTATGGTAACAGAAACCAAAGTTACACCGTCGTGTCTGCACAAGTCCACATCAGCACCATTTAATTTGATGATTCTGGACTAAATTTCAAGAGAGCTTAGCAAAAAAGCAACACTCTAGGTTTACCAGCATCCCTACTCTCACCTAGGGTCACAAACTATGGGTAGTGAATGAAAGCATGAGCTCACAGATATAAGCAGCGCAATGAGTTTTCTCCGTCGGGTGGCAGTGCTCGGCCTCGGAGATTGGATGACAAGCTTAGTATTTCAGGAGGAACTCAGATTACAGCTGCAACTCCTCCACATCGAAAGGAGCCTGCTCAGGTGGTTCGGACATTTGAACATCCAGGATGACTTTGAAGAGGTCATTGGTCAACTCGTCAGGATGGCCGAGTGGTCTAAGGCGCCAGACTCAAGGATAGGCTCCTTCCAGACAAAAGGGACTTCTGGTCTCCAAATGGAGGCGTGGGTTCAAATCCCACTCCTGACATCTACTTTCTTTACTTAAACATATGTTTTCAAGAGCTTCATCAACCTTTGTGTGTTAAACTCAACAAAGTGCGGCTTGTTGAGGTTGCTGTGAAATCAGCTTTGCAGGTTATAGGAACTTTTGTAGTGAAGAGCTTTCGTTAACATGACAGAGCTCTGCTTTCTAAGTGGAAGCCTGAATTGAAATCCCGCTTGTATCTGGCATTTGTCATGGAATACCAGAATTGCCACCTCCACCACTGGCACCCTGTGCTTTTCACAGAGGACAGCGGATTTAACCTTAGAACATATAACACATGTGAAAGCTTCCCGAGAAGTCGTGGGGAACTTTATGCTGAATGTAACATCCTTGATTATGAGTGCTTTGCTGGTGGGTCAGTGATGGTCTGGAGAGGCACATGCATTGAGGTATGCACAGGCCTCTACAGGCAAGGCAACGGCACAATGAGTGCAGTTAGGTATGGGCATGAAATTCTCCGACCCACTGTCAGACCCTACGCTGGTGCAATGGCTCCTGGCTTTCTTCCTGCTTCCCGGCCTCATCCGACAAGAGTATGCAGGCAGTTTGCGTGGGGACTGATACCGCTGACCGACACTCCCCACCCCCCAACCCTATATTGGCCTACTTGACCAAAATTCAATACAACACCCCTGGGACATTTAGCTTTGGTCCATCTGACACCACCAGGTTGGAACTCAGACTGTCCAGGAGCTCAGTGATGCCCTGGTCCAGATCTGGGGAGAAGATTCCCCGGGAGACATTCAGTCGTCTCAATCGGAGCATGCCCCGTGGTGTGGCATGCATACAAGGACATAAGAGCTTGAATGGATGATAGAAAAACTTGAAAGTAGCCTGTGCTTTCTTTGCCTGCGCTTGAAATGCTAGTCAACCTCCTCCAGCTATAAGAACCTGTGTCCATCTTAAAGCCTTGCTGCTGAAGAAGCCCAGCTAGCTCAGTCGGGAGAGCATGAGACTCTTAATCTCAGGGTCGTGGGTTCGAGCCCCACGTTGGGCGAGGGGACTTTTGTGCAAATGCCCGCAAGAGCGAAAACACGTGTGTATAGAGAACAGCAAATGGCGTGTTGTGCAAAGGAAGATGAATGTATGGTAACAGAAACCAAAGTTACACTGTCGTGTCTGCACAAGTCCACGTCTCCACCATTTGATGATTCTGGACTAAATTTCAAGAGAGCTTAGCAAAAAAGCAACACTCTAGGTTTACCAGCATCCCTACTCTCACCTAGGGTCACAAACTATGGGTAGTGAATGAAAGCATGAGCTCACAGATATAAGCAGCGCAATGAGTTTTCTCCGTCGGGTGGCAGTGCTCGGCCTCGGAGATTGGATGACAAGCTTAGTATTTCAGGAGGAACTCAGATTACAGCTGCAACTCCTCCACATCGAAAGGAGCCTGCTGAGGTGGTTCGGACATTTGAACATCCAGGATGACTTTGAAGAGGTGGTTGGTCAACTCGTCAGGATGGCCGAGTGGTCTAAGGCGCCAGACTCAAGGATAGGCTCCTTCCAGACAAAAGGGACTTCTGGTCTCCAAATGGAGGCGTGGGTTCAAATCCCACTCCTGACATCTACTTTCTTTACTTAAAAATATGTTTTCAAGAGCTTCATCAACCTTTGTGTGTTAAACTCAACAAAGTGCGGCTTGTTGAGGTAGCTGTAGGGTTGCTGTGAAATCAGCTTTGCAGGTTATAGGAACTTTTGTAGTGAAGAGCTTTCGTTAACATGACAGAGCTCTGCTTTCTAAGTGGAAGCCTGAATTGAAATCCCGCTTGTATCTGGCATTTGTCATGGAATACCAGAATTGCCACCTCCACCACTGGCACCCTGTGCTTTTCACAGAGGACAGCGGATTTAACCTTAGAACATATAACACATGTGAAAGCTTCCCGAGAAGTCGTGGGGAACGTTATGCTGAATGTAACATCCTTGATTATGAGTGCTTTGCTGGTGGGTCAGTGATGGTCTGGAGAGGCACATGCACTGAGGTATGCACAGGCCTCTACAGGCAAGGCAACGGCACAATGAGTGCAGTTAGGTATGGGCATGAAATTCTCCGACCCACTGTCAGACCCTACGCTGGTGCAATGGCTCCTGGATTTCTTCCTGCTTCCCGGCCTCATCCGACAAGAGTATGCAGGCAGTTTGCGTGGGGACTGATACCGCTGACCGACACTCCCCACCCCCCAACCCTATATTGGCCTACTTGACCAAAATTCAATACAACACCCCTGGGACATTTAGCTTTGGTCCATCTGACACCACCAGGTTGGAACTCAGACTGTCCAGGAGCTCAGTGATGCCCTGGTCCAGATCTGGGGAGAAGATTCCCCGGGAGACATTCAGTCGTCTCAATCGGAGCATGCCCCGTGGTGTGGCATGCATACAAGGACATAAGAGCTTGAATGGATGATAGAAAAACTTGAAAGTAGCCTGTGCTTTCTTTGCCTGCGCTTGAAATGCTAGTCAACCTCCCCCAGCTATAAGAACCTGTGTCCATCTTAAAGCCTTGCTGCTGAAGAAGCCCAGCTAGCTCAGTCGGGAGAGCATGAGACTCTTAATCTCAGGGTCGTGGGTTCGAGCCCCACGTTGGGCGAGGGGACTTTTGTGCAAATGCCCGCAAGAGAGAAAACACGTGTGTATAGAGAACAGCAAATGGCGTGTTGTGCAAAGGAAGATGAATGTATGGTAACAGAAAACAAAGTTACACTGTCGTGTCTGCACAAGTCCAAATCTCCACCATTTAATTTGATGATTCTGGACTAAATTTCAAGAGAGCTTAGCAAAAAAGCAACACTCTAGGTTTACCAGCATCCCTACTCTCACCTAGGGTCACAAACTGTGGGTAGTGAATGAAAGCATGAGCTCACAGATATAAGCAGCGGCAATGAGTTTTCTCCGTCGGGTGGCAGTGCTCGGCCTCGGAGATTGGATGACAAGCTTAGTATTTCAGGAGGAACTCAGATTACAGCTGCAACTCCTCCACATCGAAAGGAGCCTGCTCAGGTGGTTCGGACATTTGAACATCCAGGATGACTTTGAAGAGGTGGTTGGTCAACTCGTCAGGATGGCCGAGTTGTCTGGAAGGCGCCAGACTCAAGGATAGGCTCCTTCCAGACAAAAGGGACTTCTGGTCTCCAAATGGAGGCGTGGGTTCAAATCCCACTCCTGACATCTACTTTCTTTACTTAAAAATATGTTTTCAAGAGCTTCATCAACCTTTGTGTGTTAAACTCAACAAAGTGCGGCTTGTTGAGGTAGCTGTAGGGTTGCTGTGAAATCAGCTTTGCAGGTTATAGGAACTTTTGTAGTGAAGAGCTTTCGTTAACATGACAGAGCTCTGCTTTCTAAGTGGAAGCCTGAATTGAAATCCCGCTTGTATCTGGCATTTGTCATGGAATACCAGAATTGCCACCTCCACCACTGGCACCCTGTGCTTTTCACAGAGGACAGCGGATTTAACCTTAGAACATATAACACATGTGAAAGCTTCCCGAGAAGTCGTGGGGAACGTTATGCTGAATGTAACATCCTTGATTATGAGTGCTTTGCTGGTGGGTCAGTGATGGTCTGGAGAGGCACATGCACTGAGGTATGCACAGGCCTCTACAGGCAAGGCAACGGCACAATGAGTGCAGTTAGGTATGGGCATGAAATTCTCCGACCCACTGTCAGACCCTACGCTGGTGCAATGGCTCCTGGCTTTCTTCCTGCTTCCCGGCCTCATCCGACAAGAGTATGCAGGCAGTTTGCGTGGGGACTGATACCGCTGACCGACACTCCCCACCCCCCAACCCTATATTGGCCTACTTGACCAAAATTCAATACAACACCCCTGGGACATTTAGCTTTGGTCCATCTGACACCACCAGGTTGGAACTCAGACTGTCCAGGAGCTCAGTGATGCCCTGGTCCAGATCTGGGGAGAAGATTCCCCGGGAGACATTCAGTCGTCTCAATCGGAGCATGCCCCGTGGTGTGGCATGCATACAAGGACATAAGAGCTTGAATGGATGATAGAAAAACTTGAAAGTAGCCTGTGCTTTCTTTGCCTGCGCTTGAAATGCTAGTCAACCTCCCCCAGCTATAAGAACCTGTGTCCATCTTAAAGCCTTGCTGCTGAAGAAGCCCAGCTAGCTCAGTCGGGAGATCATGAGACTCTTAATCTCAGGGTCGTGGGTTCGAGCCCCACGTTGGGCGAGGGGACTTTTGTGCAAATGCCCGCAAGAGAGAAAACACGTGTGTATAGAGAACAGCAAATGGCGTGTTGTGCAAAGGAAGATGAATGTATGGTAACAGAAAACAAAGTTACACTGTCGTGTCTGCACAAGTCCAAATCTCCACCATTTAATTTGATGATTCTGGACTAAATTTCAAGAGAGCTTAGCAAAAAAGCAACACTCTAGGTTTACCAGCATCCCTACTCTCACCTAGGGTCACAAACTGTGGGTAGTGAATGAAAGCATGAGCTCACAGATATAAGCAGCGGCAATGAGTTTTCTCCGTCGGGTGGCAGTGCTCGGCCTCGGAGATTGGATGACAAGCTTAGTATTTCAGGAGGAACTCAGATTACAGCTGCAACTCCTCCACATCAAAAGGAGCCTGCTGAGGTGGTTCGGACATTTGAACATCCAGGATGACTTTGAAGAGGTGGTTGGTCAACTTGTCAGGATGGCCGAGTGGTCTAAGGCGCCAGACTCAAGGATAGGCTCCTTCCAGACAAAAGGGACTTCTGGTCTCCAAATGGAGGCGTGGGTTCAAATCCCACTCCTGACATCTACTTTCTTTACTTAAAAATATGTTTTCAAGAGCTTCATCAACCTTTGTGTGTTAAACTCAACAAAGTGCGGCTTGTTGAGGTAGCTGTAGGGTTGCTGTGAAATCAGCTTTGCAGGTTATAGGAACTTTTGTAGTGAAGAGCTTTCGTTAACATGACAGAGCTCTGCTTTCTAAGTGGAAGCCTGAATTGAAATCCCGCTTGTATCTGGCATTTGTCATGGAATACCAGAATTGCCACCTCCACCACTGGCACCCTGTGCTTTTCACAGAGGACAGCGGATTTAACCTTAGAACACATAACACATGTGAAAGCTTCCCGAGAAGTCGTGGGGAACTTTATGCTGAATGTAACATCCTTGATTATGAGTGCTTTGCTGGTGGGTCAGTGATGGTCTGGAGAGGCACATGCACTGAGGTATGCACAGGCCTCTACAGGCAAGGCAACGGCACAATGAGTGCAGTTAGGTATGGGCATGAAATTCTCCGACCCACTGTCAGACCCTACGCTGGTGCAATGGCTCCTGGCTTTCTTCCTGCTTCCCGGCCTCATCCGACAAGAGTATGCAGGCAGTTTGCGTGGGGACTGATACCGCTGACCGACACTCCCCACCCCCCAACCCTATATTGGCCTACTTGACCAAAATTCAATACAACACCCCTGGGACATTTAGCTTTGGTCCATCTGACACCACCAGGTTGGAACTCAGACTGTCCAGGAGCTCAGTGATGCCCTGGTCCAGATCTGGGGAGAAGATTCCCCGGGAGACATTCAGTCGTCTCAATCGGAGCATGCCCCGTGGTGTGGCATGCATACAAGGACATAAGAGCTTGAATGGATGATAGAAAAACTTGAAAGTAGCCTGTGCTTTCTTTGCCTGCGCTTGAAATGCTAGTCAACCTCCCCCAGCTATAAGAACCTGTGTCCATCTTAAAGCCTTGCTGCTGAAGAAGCCCAGCTAGCTCAGTCGGGAGAGCATGAGACTCTTAATCTCAGGGTCGTGGGTTCGAGCCCCACGTTGGGCGAGGGGACTTTTGTGCAAATGCCCGCAAGAGAGAAAACACGTGTGTATAGAGAACAGCAAATGGCGTGTTGTGCAAAGGAAGATGAATGTATGGTAACAGAAAACAAAGTTACACTGTCGTGTCTGCACAAGTCCAAATCTCCACCATTTAATTTGATGATTCTGGACTAAATTTCAAGAGAGCTTAGCAAAAAAGCAACACTCTAGGTTTACCAGCATCCCTACTCTCACCTAGGGTCACAAACTGTGGGTAGTGAATGAAAGCATGAGCTCACAGATATAAGCAGCGGCAATGAGTTTTCTCCGTCGGGTGGCAGTGCTCGGCCTCGGAGATTGGATGACAAGCTTAGTATTTCAGGAGGAACTCAGATTACAGCTGCAACTCCTCCACATCGAAAGGAGCCTGCTGAGGTGGTTGGGACATTTGAACATCCAGGATGACTTTGAAGAGGTGGTTGGTCAACTCGTCAGGATGGCCGAGTGGTCTAAGGCGCCAGACTCAAGGATAGGCTCCTTCCAGACAAAAGGGACTTCTGGTCTCCAAATGGAGGCGTGGGTTCAAATCCCACTCCTGACATCTACTTTCTTTACTTAAAAATATGTTTTCAAGAGCTTCATCAACCTTTGTGTGTTAAACTCAACAAAGTGCGGCTTGTTGAGGTAGCTGTAGGGTTGCTGTGAAATCAGCTTTGCAGGTTATAGGAACTTTTGTAGTGAAGAGCTTTCGTTAACATGACAGAGCTCTGCTTTCTAAGTGGAAGCCTGAATTGAAATCCCGCTTGTATCTGGCATTTGTCATGGAATACCAGAATTGCCACCTCCACCACTGGCACCCTGTGCTTTTCACAGAGGACAGCGGATTTAACCTTAGAACACATAACACATGTGAAAGCTTCCCGAGAAGTCGTGGGGAACTTTATGCTGAATGTAACATCCTTGATTATGAGTGCTTTGCTGGTGGGTCAGTGATGGTCTGGAGAGGCACATGCACTGAGCTATGCACAGGCCTCTACAGGCAAGGCAACGGCACAATGAGTGCAGTTAGGTATGGGCATGAAATTCTCCGACCCACTGTCAGACCCTACGCTGGTGCAATGGCTCTTGGCTTTCTTCCTGCTTCCCGGCCTCATCCGACAAGAGTATGCAGGCAGTTTGCGTGGGGACTGATACCGCTGACCGACACTCCCCACCCCCCAACCCTATATTGGCCTACTTGACCAAAATTCAATACAATAAATGTCCCCTGGGACATTTAGCTTTGGTCCATCTGACACCACCAGGTTGGAACTCAGACTGTCCAGGAGCTCAGTGATGCCCTGGTCCAGATCTGGGGAGAAGATTCCCCGGGAGACATTCAGTCGTCTCAATCGGAGCATGCCCCGTGGTGTGGCATGCATACAAGGACATAAGAGCTTGAATGGATGATAGAAAAACTTGAAAGTAGCCTGTGCTTTCTTTGCCTGCGCTTGAAATGCTAGTCAACCTCCCCCAGCTATAAGAACCTGTGTCCATCTTAAAGCCTTGCTGCTGAAGAAGCCCAGCTAGCTCAGTCGGGAGAGCATGAGACTCTTAATCTCAGGGTCGTGGGTTCGAGCCCCACGTTGGGCGAGGGGACTTTTGTGCAAATGCCCGCAAGAGAGAAAACACGTGTGTATAGAGAACAGCAAATGGCGTGTTGTGCAAAGGAAGATGAATGTATGGTAACAGAAAACAAAGTTACACTGTCGTGTCTGCACAAGTCCAAATCTCCACCATTTAATTTGATGATTCTGGACTAAATTTCAAGAGAGCTTAGCAAAAAAGCAACACTCTAGGTTTACCAGCATCCCTACTCTCACCTAAGGTCACAAACTGTGGGTAGTGAATGAAAGCATGAGCTCACAGATATAAGCAGCGGCAATGAGTTTTCTCCGTCGGGTGGCAGTGCTCGGCCTCGGAGATTGGATGACAAGCTTAGTATTTCAGGAGGAACTCAGATTACAGCTGCAACTCCTCCACATCGAAAGGAGCCTGCTGAGGTGGTTGGGACATTTGAACATCCAGGATGACTTTGAAGAGGTGGTTGGTCAACTCGTCAGGATGGCCGAGTGGTCTAAGGCGCCAGACTCAAGGATAGGCTCCTTCCAGACAAAAGGGACTTCTGGTCTCCAAATGGAGGCGTGGGTTCAAATCCCACTCCTGACATCTACTTTCTTTACTTAAAAATATGTTTTCAAGAGCTTCATCAACCTTTGTGTGTTAAACTCAACAAAGTGCGGCTTGTTGAGGTAGCTGTAGGGTTGCTGTGAAATCAGCTTTGCAGGTTATAGGAACTTTTGTAGTGAAGAGCTTTCGTTAACATGACAGAGCTCTGCTTTCTAAGTGGAAGCCTGAATTGAAATCCCGCTTGTATCTGGCATTTGTCATGGAATACCAGAATTGCCACCTCCACCACTGGCACCCTGTGCTTTTCACAGAGGACAGCGGATTTAACCTTAGAACACATAACACATGTGAAAGCTTCCCGAGAAGTCGTGGGGAACTTTATGCTGAATGTAACATCCTTGATTATGAGTGCTTTGCTGGTGGGTCAGTGATGGTCTGGAGAGGCACATGCACTGAGGTATGCACAGGCCTCTACAGGCAAGGCAACGGCACAATGAGTGCAGTTAGGTATGGGCATGAAATTCTCCGACCCACTGTCAGACCCTACGCTGGTGCAATGGCTCTTGGCTTTCTTCCTGCTTCCCGGCCTCATCCGACAAGAGTATGCAGGCAGTTTGCGTGGGGACTGATACCGCTGACCGACACTCCCCACCCCCCAACCCTATATTGGCCTACTTGACCAAAATTCAATACAACACCCCTGGGACATTTAGCTTTGGTCCATCTGACACCACCAGGTTGGAACTCAGACTGTCCAGGAGCTCAGTGATGCCCTGGTCCAGATCTGGGGAGAAGATTCCCCGGGAGACATTCAGTCGTCTCAATCGGAGCATGCCCCGTGGTGTGGCATGCATACAAGGACATAAGAGCTTGAATGGATGATAGAAAAACTTGAAAGTAGCCTGTGCTTTCTTTGCCTGCGCTTGAAATGCTAGTCAACCTCCCCCAGCTATAAGAACCTGTGTCCATCTTAAAGCCTTGCTGCTGAAGAAGCCCAGCTAGCTCAGTCGGGCGAGCATGAGACTCTTAATCTCAGGGTCGTGGGTTCGAGCCCCACGTTGGGCGAGGGGACTTTTGTGCAAATGCCCGCAAGAGCGAAAACACGTGTGTATAGAGAACAGCAAATGGCGTGTTGTGCAAAGGAAGATGAATGTATGGTAACAGAAAACAAAGTTACACTGTCGTGTCTGCACAAGTCCAAATCTCCACCATTTAATTTGATGATTCTGGACTAAATTTCAAGAGAGCTTAGCAAAAAAGCAACACTCTAGGTTTACCAGCATCCCTACTCTCACCTAGGGTCACAAACTGTGGGTAGTGAATGAAAGCATGAGCTCACAGATATAAGCAGCGGCAATGAGTTTTCTCCGTCGGGTGGCAGTGCTCGGCCTCGGAGATTGGATGACAAGCTTAGTATTTCAGGAGGAACTCAGATTACAGCTGCAACTCCTCCACATCGAAAGGAGCCTGCTGAGGTGGTTGGGACATTTGAACATCCAGGATGACTTTGAAGAGGTGGTTGGTCAACTCGTCAGGATGGCCGAGTGGTCTAAGGCGCCAGACTCAAGGATAGGCTCCTTCCAGACAAAAGGGACTTCTGGTCTCCAAATGGAGGCGTGGGTTCAAATCCCACTCCTGACATCTACTTTCTTTACTTAAAAATATGTTTTCAAGAGCTTCATCAACCTTTGTGTGTTAAACTCAACAAAGTGCGGCTTGTTGAGGTAGCTGTAGGGTTGCTGTGAAATCAGCTTTGCAGGTTATAGGAACTTTTGTAGTGAAGAGCTTTCGTTAACATGACAGAGCTCTGCTTTCTAAGTGGAAGCCTGAATTGAAATCCCGCTTGTATCTGGCATTTGTCATGGAATACCAGAATTGCCACCTCCACCACTGGCACCCTGTGCTTTTCACAGAGGACAGCGGATTTAACCTTAGAACACATAACACATGTGAAAGCTTCCCGAGAAGTCGTGGGGAACTTTATGCTGAATGTAACATCCTTGATTATGAGTGCTTTGCTGGTGGGTCAGTGATGGTCTGGAGAGGCACATGCACTGAGGTATGCACAGGCCTCTACAGGCAAGGCAACGGCACAATGAGTGCAGTTAGGTATGGGCATGAAATTCTCCGACCCACTGTCAGACCCTACGCTGGTGCAATGGCTCTTGGCTTTCTTCCTGCTTCCCGGCCTCATCCGACAAGAGTATGCAGGCAGTTTGCGTGGGGACTGATACTGCTGACCGACACTCCCCACCCCCCAACCCTATATTGGCCTACTTGACCAAAATTCAATACAACACCCCTGGGACATTTAGCTTTGGTCCATCTGACACCACCAGGTTGGAACTCAGACTGTCCAGGAGCTCAGTGATGCCCTGGTCCAGATCTGGGGAGAAGATTCCCCGGGAGACATTCAGTCGTCTCAATCGGAGCATGCCCCGTGGTGTGGCATGCATACAAGGACATAAGAGCTTGAATGGATGATAGAAAAACTTGAAAGTAGCCTGTGCTTTCTTTGCCTGCGCTTGAAATGCTAGTCAACCTCCCCCAGCTATAAGAACCTGTGTCCATCTTAAAGCCTTGCTGCTGAAGAAGCCCAGCTAGCTCAGTCGGGAGAGCATGAGACTCTTAATCTCAGGGTCGTGGGTTCGAGCCCCACGTTGGGCGAGGGGACTTTTGTGCAAATGCCCGCAAGAGAGAAAACACGTGTGTATAGAGAACAGCAAATGGCGTGTTGTGCAAAGGAAGATGAATGTATGGTAACAGAAAACAAAGTTACACTGTCGTGTCTGCACAAGTCCAAATCTCCACCATTTAATTTGATGATTCTGGACTAAATTTCAAGAGAGCTTAGCAAAAAAGCAACACTCTAGGTTTACCAGCATCCCTACTCTCACCTAGGGTCACAAACTGTGGGTAGTGAATGAAAGCATGAGCTCACAGATATAAGCAGCGGCAATGAGTTTTCTCCGTCGGGTGGCAGTGCTCGGCCTCGGAGATTGGATGACAAGCTTAGTATTTCAGGAGGAACTCAGATTACAGCTGCAACTCCTCCACATCGAAAGGAGCCTGCTGAGGTGGTTGGGACATTTGAACATCCAGGATGACTTTGAAGAGGTGGTTGGTCAACTCGTCAGGATGGCCGAGTGGTCTAAGGCGCCAGACTCAAGGATAGGCTCCTTCCAGACAAAAGGGACTTCTGGTCTCCAAATGGAGGCGTGGGTTCAAATCCCACTCCTGACATCTACTTTCTTTACTTAAAAATATGTTTTCAAGAGCTTCATCAACCTTTGTGTGTTAAACTCAACAAAGTGCGGCTTGTTGAGGTAGCTGTAGGGTTGCTGTGAAATCAGCTTTGCAGGTTATAGGAACTTTTGTAGTGAAGAGCTTTCGTTAACATGACAGAGCTCTGCTTTCTAAGTGGAAGCCTGAATTGAAATCCCGCTTGTATCTGGCATTTGTCATGGAATACCAGAATTGCCACCTCCACCACTGGCACCCTGTGCTTTTCACAGAGGACAGCGGATTTAACCTTAGAACACATAACACATGTGAAAGCTTCCCGAGAAGTCGTGGGGAACTTTATGCTGAATGTAACATCCTTGATTATGAGTGCTTTGCTGGTGGGTCAGTGATGGTCTGGAGAGGCACATGCACTGAGGTATGCACAGGCCTCTACAGGCAAGGCAACGGCACAATGAGTGCAGTTAGGTATGGGCATGAAATTCTCCGACCCACTGTCAGACCCTACGCTGGTGCAATGGCTCTTGGCTTTCTTCCTGCTTCCCGGCCTCATCCGACAAGAGTATGCAGGCAGTTTGCGTGGGGACTGATACTGCTGACCGACACTCCCCACCCCCCAACCCTATATTGGCCTACTTGACCAAAATTCAATACAACACCCCTGGGACATTTAGCTTTGGTCCATCTGACACCACCAGGTTGGAACTCAGACTGTCCAGGAGCTCAGTGATGCCCTGGTCCAGATCTGGGGAGAAGATTCCCCGGGAGACATTCAGTCGTCTCAATCGGAGCATGCCCCGTGGTGTGGCATGCATACAAGGACATAAGAGCTTGAATGGATGATAGAAAAACTTGAAAGTAGCCTGTGCTTTCTTTGCCTGCGCTTGAAATGCTAGTCAACCTCCCCCAGCTATAAGAACCTGTGTCCATCTTAAAGCCTTGCTGCTGAAGAAGCCCAGCTAGCTCAGTCGGGAGAGCATGAGACTCTTAATCTCAGGGTCGTGGGTTCGAGCCCCACGTTGGGCGAGGGGACTTTTGTGCAAATGCCCGCAAGAGAGAAAACACGTGTGTATAGAGAACAGCAAATGGCGTGTTGTGCAAAGGAAGATGAATGTATGGTAACAGAAAACAAAGTTACACTGTCGTGTCTGCACAAGTCCAAATCTCCACCATTTAATTTGATGATTCTGGACTAAATTTCAAGAGAGCTTAGCAAAAAAGCAACACTCTAGGTTTACCAGCATCCCTACTCTCACCTAGGGTCACAAACTGTGGGTAGTGAATGAAAGCATGAGCTCACAGATATAAGCAGCGGCAATGAGTTTTCTCCGTCGGGTGGCAGTGCTCGGCCTCGGAGATTGGATGACAAGCTTAGTATTTCAGGAGGAACTCAGATTACAGCTGCAACTCCTCCACATCGAAAGGAGCCTGCTGAGGTGGTTGGGACATTTGAACATCCAGGATGACTTTGAAGAGGTGGTTGGTCAACTCGTCAGGATGGCCGAGTGGTCTAAGGCGCCAGACTCAAGGATAGGCTCCTTCCAGACAAAAGGGACTTCTGGTCTCCAAATGGAGGCGTGGGTTCAAATCCCACTCCTGACATCTACTTTCTTTACTTAAAAATATGTTTTCAAGAGCTTCATCAACCTTTGTGTGTTAAACTCAACAAAGTGCGGCTTGTTGAGGTTGCTGTGAAATCAGCTTTGCAGGTTATAGGAACTTTTGTAGTGAAGAGCTTTCGTTAACATGACAGAGCTCTGCTTTCTAAGTGGAAGCCTGAATTGAAATCCCGCTTGTATCTGGCATTTGTCATGGAATACCAGAATTGCCACCTCCACCACTGGCACCCTGTGCTTTTCACAGAGGACAGCGGATTTAACCTTAGAACACATAACACATGTGAAAGCTTCCCGAGAAGTCGTGGGGAACTTTATGCTGAATGTAACATCCTTGATTATGAGTGCTTTGCTGGTGGGTCAGTGATGGTCTGGAGAGGCACATGCACTGAGGTATGCACAGGCCTCTACAGGCAAGGCAACGGCACAATGAGTGCAGTTAGGTATGGGCATGAAATTCTCCGACCCACTGTCAGACCCTACGCTGGTGCAATGGCTCTTGGCTTTCTTCCTGCTTCCCGGCCTCATCCGACAAGAGTATGCAGGCAGTTTGCGTGGGGACTGATACCGCTGACCGACACTCCCCACCCCCCAACCCTATATTGGCCTACTTGACCAAAATTCAATACAACACCCCTGGGACATTTAGCTTTGGTCCATCTGACACCACCAGGTTGGAACTCAGACTGTCCAGGAGCTCAGTGATGCCCTGGTCCAGATCTGGGGAGAAGATTCCCCGGGAGACATTCAGTCGTCTCAATCGGAGCATGCCCCGTGGTGTGGCATGCATACAAGGACATAAGAGCTTGAATGGATGATAGAAAAACTTGAAAGTAGCCTGTGCTTTCTTTGCCTGCGCTTGAAATGCTAGTCAACCTCCCCCAGCTATAAGAACCTGTGTCCATCTTAAAGCCTTGCTGCTGAAGAAGCCCAGCTAGCTCAGTCGGGAGAGCATGAGACTCTTAATCTCAGGGTCGTGGGTTCGAGCCCCACGTTGGGCGAGGGGACTTTTGTGCAAATGCCCGCAAGAGAGAAAACACGTGTGTATAGAGAACAGCAAATGGCGTGTTGTGCAAAGGAAGATGAATGTATGGTAACAGAAAACAAAGTTACACTGTCGTGTCTGCACAAGTCCAAATCTCCACCATTTAATTTGATGATTCTGGACTAAATTTCAAGAGAGCTTAGCAAAAAAGCAACACTCTAGGTTTACCAGCATCCCTACTCTCACCTAGGGTCACAAACTGTGGGTAGTGAATGAAAGCATGAGCTCACAGATATAAGCAGCGGCAATGAGTTTTCTCCGTCGGGTGGCAGTGCTCGGCCTCGGAGATTGGATGACAAGCTTAGTATTTCAGGAGGAACTCAGATTACAGCTGCAACTCCTCCACATCGAAAGGAGCCTGCTCAGGTGGTTGGGACATTTGAACATCCAGGATGACTTTGAAGAGGTGGTTGGTCAACTCGTCAGGATGGCCGAGTGGTCTAAGGCGCCAGACTCAAGGATAGGCTCCTTCCAGACAAAAGGGACTTCTGGTCTCCAAATGGAGGCGTGGGTTCAAATCCCACTCCTGACATCTACTTTCTTTACTTAAAAATATGTTTTCAAGAGCTTCATCAACCTTTGTGTGTTAAACTCAACAAAGTGCGGCTTGTTGAGGTAGCTGTAGGGTTGCTGTGAAATCAGCTTTGCAGGTTATAGGAACTTTTGTAGTGAAGAGCTTTCGTTAACATGACAGAGCTCTGCTTTCTAAGTGGAAGCCTGAATTGAAATCCCGCTTGTATCTGGCATTTGTCATGGAATACCAGAATTGCCACCTCCACCACTGGCACCCTGTGCTTTTCACAGAGGACAGCGGATTTAACCTTAGAACACATAACACATGTGAAAGCTTCCCGAGAAGTCGTGGGGAACTTTATGCTGAATGTAACATCCTTGATTATGAGTGCTTTGCTGGTGGGTCAGTGATGGTCTGGAGAGGCACATGCACTGAGGTATGCACAGGCCTCTACAGGCAAGGCAACGGCACAATGAGTGCAGTTAGGTATGGGCATGAAATTCTCCGACCCACTGTCAGACCCTACGCTGGTGCAATGGCTCTTGGCTTTCTTCCTGCTTCCCGGCCTCATCCGACAAGAGTATGCAGGCAGTTTGCGTGGGGACTGATACCGCTGACCGACACTCCCCACCCCCCAACCCTATATTGGCCTACTTGACCAAAATTCAATACAATAAATGTCCCCTGGGACATTTAGCTTTGGTCCATCTGACACCACCAGGTTGGAACTCAGACTGTCCAGGAGCTCAGTGATGCCCTGGTCCAGATCTGGGGAGAAGATTCCCCGGGAGACATTCAGTCGTCTCAATCGGAGCATGCCCCGTGGTGTGGCATGCATACAAGGACATAAGAGCTTGAATGGATGATAGAAAAACTTGAAAGTAGCCTGTGCTTTCTTTGCCTGCGCTTGAAATGCTAGTCAACCTCCCCCAGCTATAAGAACCTGTGTCCATCTTAAAGCCTTGCTGCTGAAGAAGCCCAGCTAGCTCAGTCGGGAGAGCATGAGACTCTTAATCTCAGGGTCGTGGGTTCGAGCCCCACGTTGGGCGAGGGGACTTTTGTGCAAATGCCCGCAAGAGCGAAAACACGTGTGTATAGAGAACAGCAAATGGCGTGTTGTGCAAAGGAAGATGAATGTATGGTAACAGAAAACAAAGTTACACTGTCGTGTCTGCACAAGTCCAAATCTCCACCATTTAATTTGATGATTCTGGACTAAATTTCAAGAGAGCTTAGCAAAAAAGCAACACTCTAGGTTTACCAGCATCCCTACTCTCACCTAGGGTCACAAACTGTGGGTAGTGAATGAAAGCATGAGCTCACAGATATAAGCAGCGGCAATGAGTTTTCTCCGTCGGGTGGCAGTGCTCGGCCTCGGAGATTGGATGACAAGCTTAGTATTTCAGGAGGAACTCAGATTACAGCTGCAACTCCTCCACATCGAAAGGAGCCTGCTGAGGTGGTTGGGACATTTGAACATCCAGGATGACTTTGAAGAGGTGGTTGGTCAACTCGTCAGGATGGCCGAGTGGTCTAAGGCGCCAGACTCAAGGATAGGCTCCTTCCAGACAAAAGGGACTTCTGGTCTCCAAATGGAGGCGTGGGTTCAAATCCCACTCCTGACATCTACTTTCTTTACTTAAAAATATGTTTTCAAGAGCTTCATCAACCTTTGTGTGTTAAACTCAACAAAGTGCGGCTTGTTGAGGTAGCTGTAGGGTTGCTGTGAAATCAGCTTTGCAGGTTATAGGAACTTTTGTAGTGAAGAGCTTTCGTTAACATGACAGAGCTCTGCTTTCTAAGTGGAAGCCTGAATTGAAATCCCGCTTGTATCTGGCATTTGTCATGGAATACCAGAATTGCCACCTCCACCACTGGCACCCTGTGCTTTTCACAGAGGACAGCGGATTTAACCTTAGAACACATAACACATGTGAAAGCTTCCCGAGAAGTCGTGGGGAACTTTATGCTGAATGTAACATCCTTGATTATGAGTGCTTTGCTGGTGGGTCAGTGATGGTCTGGAGAGGCACATGCACTGAGGTATGCACAGGCCTCTACAGGCAAGGCAACGGCACAATGAGTGCAGTTAGGTATGGGCATGAAATTCTCCGACCCACTGTCAGACCCTACGCTGGTGCAATGGCTCTTGGCTTTCTTCCTGCTTCCCGGCCTCATCCGACAAGAGTATGCAGGCAGTTTGCGTGGGGACTGATACCGCTGACCGACACTCCCCACCCCCCAACCCTATATTGGCCTACTTGACCAAAATTCAATACAACACCCCTGGGACATTTAGCTTTGGTCCATCTGACACCACCAGGTTGGAACTCAGACTGTCCAGGAGCTCAGTGATGCCCTGGTCCAGATCTGGGGAGAAGATTCCCCGGGAGACATTCAGTCGTCTCAATCGGAGCATGCCCCGTGGTGTGGCATGCATACAAGGACATAAGAGCTTGAATGGATGATAGAAAAACTTGAAAGTAGCCTGTGCTTTCTTTGCCTGCGCTTGAAATGCTAGTCAACCTCCCCCAGCTATAAGAACCTGTGTCCATCTTAAAGCCTTGCTGCTGAAGAAGCCCAGCTAGCTCAGTCGGGCGAGCATGAGACTCTTAATCTCAGGGTCGTGGGTTCGAGCCCCACGTTGGGCGAGGGGACTTTTGTGCAAATGCCCGCAAGAGCGAAAACACGTGTGTATAGAGAACAGCAAATGGCGTGTTGTGCAAAGGAAGATGAATGTATGGTAACAGAAAACAAAGTTACACTGTCGTGTCTGCACAAGTCCAAATCTCCACCATTTAATTTGATGATTCTGGACTAAATTTCAAGAGAGCTTAGCAAAAAAGCAACACTCTAGGTTTACCAGCATCCCTACTCTCACCTAGGGTCACAAACTGTGGGTAGTGAATGAAAGCATGAGCTCACAGATATAAGCAGCGGCAATGAGTTTTCTCCGTCGGGTGGCAGTGCTCGGCCTCGGAGATTGGATGACAAGCTTAGTATTTCAGGAGGAACTCAGATTACAGCTGCAACTCCTCCACATCGAAAGGAGCCTGCTGAGGTGGTTGGGACATTTGAACATCCAGGATGACTTTGAAGAGGTGGTTGGTCAACTCGTCAGGATGGCCGAGTGGTCTAAGGCGCCAGACTCAAGGATAGGCTCCTTCCAGACAAAAGGGACTTCTGGTCTCCAAATGGAGGCGTGGGTTCAAATCCCACTCCTGACATCTACTTTCTTTACTTAAAAATATGTTTTCAAGAGCTTCATCAACCTTTGTGTGTTAAACTCAACAAAGTGCGGCTTGTTGAGGTAGCTGTAGGGTTGCTGTGAAATCAGCTTTGCAGGTTATAGGAACTTTTGTAGTGAAGAGCTTTCGTTAACATGACAGAGCTCTGCTTTCTAAGTGGAAGCCTGAATTGAAATCCCGCTTGTATCTGGCATTTGTCATGGAATACCAGAATTGCCACCTCCACCACTGGCACCCTGTGCTTTTCACAGAGGACAGCGGATTTAACCTTAGAACACATAACACATGTGAAAGCTTCCCGAGAAGTCGTGGGGAACTTTATGCTGAATGTAACATCCTTGATTATGAGTGCTTTGCTGGTGGGTCAGTGATGGTCTGGAGAGGCACATGCACTGAGGTATGCACAGGCCTCTACAGGCAAGGCAACGGCACAATGAGTGCAGTTAGGTATGGGCATGAAATTCTCCGACCCACTGTCAGACCCTACGCTGGTGCAATGGCTCTTGGCTTTCTTCCTGCTTCCCGGCCTCATCCGACAAGAGTATGCAGGCAGTTTGCGTGGGGACTGATACTGCTGACCGACACTCCCCACCCCCCAACCCTATATTGGCCTACTTGACCAAAATTCAATACAACACCCCTGGGACATTTAGCTTTGGTCCATCTGACACCACCAGGTTGGAACTCAGACTGTCCAGGAGCTCAGTGATGCCCTGGTCCAGATCTGGGGAGAAGATTCCCCGGGAGACATTCAGTCGTCTCAATCGGAGCATGCCCCGTGGTGTGGCATGCATACAAGGACATAAGAGCTTGAATGGATGATAGAAAAACTTGAAAGTAGCCTGTGCTTTCTTTGCCTGCGCTTGAAATGCTAGTCAACCTCCCCCAGCTATAAGAACCTGTGTCCATCTTAAAGCCTTGCTGCTGAAGAAGCCCAGCTAGCTCAGTCGGGAGAGCATGAGACTCTTAATCTCAGGGTCGTGGGTTCGAGCCCCACGTTGGGCGAGGGGACTTTTGTGCAAATGCCCGCAAGAGAGAAAACACGTGTGTATAGAGAACAGCAAATGGCGTGTTGTGCAAAGGAAGATGAATGTATGGTAACAGAAAACAAAGTTACACTGTCGTGTCTGCACAAGTCCAAATCTCCACCATTTAATTTGATGATTCTGGACTAAATTTCAAGAGAGCTTAGCAAAAAAGCAACACTCTAGGTTTACCAGCATCCCTACTCTCACCTAGGGTCACAAACTGTGGGTAGTGAATGAAAGCATGAGCTCACAGATATAAGCAGCGGCAATGAGTTTTCTCCGTCGGGTGGCAGTGCTCGGCCTCGGAGATTGGATGACAAGCTTAGTATTTCAGGAGGAACTCAGATTACAGCTGCAACTCCTCCACATCGAAAGGAGCCTGCTGAGGTGGTTGGGACATTTGAACATCCAGGATGACTTTGAAGAGGTGGTTGGTCAACTCGTCAGGATGGCCGAGTGGTCTAAGGCGCCAGACTCAAGGATAGGCTCCTTCCAGACAAAAGGGACTTCTGGTCTCCAAATGGAGGCGTGGGTTCAAATCCCACTCCTGACATCTACTTTCTTTACTTAAAAATATGTTTTCAAGAGCTTCATCAACCTTTGTGTGTTAAACTCAACAAAGTGCGGCTTGTTGAGGTAGCTGTAGGGTTGCTGTGAAATCAGCTTTGCAGGTTATAGGAACTTTTGTAGTGAAGAGCTTTCGTTAACATGACAGAGCTCTGCTTTCTAAGTGGAAGCCTGAATTGAAATCCCGCTTGTATCTGGCATTTGTCATGGAATACCAGAATTGCCACCTCCACCACTGGCACCCTGTGCTTTTCACAGAGGACAGCGGATTTAACCTTAGAACACATAACACATGTGAAAGCTTCCCGAGAAGTCGTGGGGAACTTTATGCTGAATGTAACATCCTTGATTATGAGTGCTTTGCTGGTGGGTCAGTGATGGTCTGGAGAGGCACATGCACTGAGGTATGCACAGGCCTCTACAGGCAAGGCAACGGCACAATGAGTGCAGTTAGGTATGGGCATGAAATTCTCCGACCCACTGTCAGACCCTACGCTGGTGCAATGGCTCTTGGCTTTCTTCCTGCTTCCCGGCCTCATCCGACAAGAGTATGCAGGCAGTTTGCGTGGGGACTGATACTGCTGACCGACACTCCCCACCCCCCAACCCTATATTGGCCTACTTGACCAAAATTCAATACAACACCCCTGGGACATTTAGCTTTGGTCCATCTGACACCACCAGGTTGGAACTCAGACTGTCCAGGAGCTCAGTGATGCCCTGGTCCAGATCTGGGGAGAAGATTCCCCGGGAGACATTCAGTCGTCTCAATCGGAGCATGCCCCGTGGTGTGGCATGCATACAAGGACATAAGAGCTTGAATGGATGATAGAAAAACTTGAAAGTAGCCTGTGCTTTCTTTGCCTGCGCTTGAAATGCTAGTCAACCTCCCCCAGCTATAAGAACCTGTGTCCATCTTAAAGCCTTGCTGCTGAAGAAGCCCAGCTAGCTCAGTCGGGAGAGCATGAGACTCTTAATCTCAGGGTCGTGGGTTCGAGCCCCACGTTGGGCGAGGGGACTTTTGTGCAAATGCCCGCAAGAGAGAAAACACGTGTGTATAGAGAACAGCAAATGGCGTGTTGTGCAAAGGAAGATGAATGTATGGTAACAGAAAACAAAGTTACACTGTCGTGTCTGCACAAGTCCAAATCTCCACCATTTAATTTGATGATTCTGGACTAAATTTCAAGAGAGCTTAGCAAAAAAGCAACACTCTAGGTTTACCAGCATCCCTACTCTCACCTAGGGTCACAAACTGTGGGTAGTGAATGAAAGCATGAGCTCACAGATATAAGCAGCGGCAATGAGTTTTCTCCGTCGGGTGGCAGTGCTCGGCCTCGGAGATTGGATGACAAGCTTAGTATTTCAGGAGGAACTCAGATTACAGCTGCAACTCCTCCACATCGAAAGGAGCCTGCTGAGGTGGTTGGGACATTTGAACATCCAGGATGACTTTGAAGAGGTGGTTGGTCAACTCGTCAGGATGGCCGAGTGGTCTAAGGCGCCAGACTCAAGGATAGGCTCCTTCCAGACAAAAGGGACTTCTGGTCTCCAAATGGAGGCGTGGGTTCAAATCCCACTCCTGACATCTACTTTCTTTACTTAAAAATATGTTTTCAAGAGCTTCATCAACCTTTGTGTGTTAAACTCAACAAAGTGCGGCTTGTTGAGGTTGCTGTGAAATCAGCTTTGCAGGTTATAGGAACTTTTGTAGTGAAGAGCTTTCGTTAACATGACAGAGCTCTGCTTTCTAAGTGGAAGCCTGAATTGAAATCCCGCTTGTATCTGGCATTTGTCATGGAATACCAGAATTGCCACCTCCACCACTGGCACCCTGTGCTTTTCACAGAGGACAGCGGATTTAACCTTAGAACACATAACACATGTGAAAGCTTCCCGAGAAGTCGTGGGGAACTTTATGCTGAATGTAACATCCTTGATTATGAGTGCTTTGCTGGTGGGTCAGTGATGGTCTGGAGAGGCACATGCACTGAGGTATGCACAGGCCTCTACAGGCAAGGCAACGGCACAATGAGTGCAGTTAGGTATGGGCATGAAATTCTCCGACCCACTGTCAGACCCTACGCTGGTGCAATGGCTCTTGGCTTTCTTCCTGCTTCCCGGCCTCATCCGACAAGAGTATGCAGGCAGTTTGCGTGGGGACTGATACCGCTGACCGACACTCCCCACCCCCCAACCCTATATTGGCCTACTTGACCAAAATTCAATACAACACCCCTGGGACATTTAGCTTTGGTCCATCTGACACCACCAGGTTGGAACTCAGACTGTCCAGGAGCTCAGTGATGCCCTGGTCCAGATCTGGGGAGAAGATTCCCCGGGAGACATTCAGTCGTCTCAATCGGAGCATGCCCCGTGGTGTGGCATGCATACAAGGACATAAGAGCTTGAATGGATGATAGAAAAACTTGAAAGTAGCCTGTGCTTTCTTTGCCTGCGCTTGAAATGCTAGTCAACCTCCCCCAGCTATAAGAACCTGTGTCCATCTTAAAGCCTTGCTGCTGAAGAAGCCCAGCTAGCTCAGTCGGGAGAGCATGAGACTCTTAATCTCAGGGTCGTGGGTTCGAGCCCCACGTTGGGCGAGGGGACTTTTGTGCAAATGCCCGCAAGAGAGAAAACACGTGTGTATAGAGAACAGCAAATGGCGTGTTGTGCAAAGGAAGATGAATGTATGGTAACAGAAAACAAAGTTACACTGTCGTGTCTGCACAAGTCCAAATCTCCACCATTTAATTTGATGATTCTGGACTAAATTTCAAGAGAGCTTAGCAAAAAAGCAACACTCTAGGTTTACCAGCATCCCTACTCTCACCTAGGGTCACAAACTGTGGGTAGTGAATGAAAGCATGAGCTCACAGATATAAGCAGCGGCAATGAGTTTTCTCCGTCGGGTGGCAGTGCTCGGCCTCGGAGATTGGATGACAAGCTTAGTATTTCAGGAGGAACTCAGATTACAGCTGCAACTCCTCCACATCGAAAGGAGCCTGCTGAGGTGGTTCGGACATTTGAACATCCAGGATGACTTTGAAGAGGTGGTTGGTCAACTCGTCAGGATGGCCGAGTGGTCTAAGGCGCCAGACTCAAGGATAGGCTCCTTCCAGACAAAAGGGACTTCTGGTCTCCAAATGGAGGCGTGGGTTCAAATCCCACTCCTGACATCTACTTTCTTTACTTAAAAATATGTTTTCAAGAGCTTCATCAACCTTTGTGTGTTAAACTCAACAAAGTGCGGCTTGTTGAGGTAGCTGTAGGGTTGCTGTGAAATCAGCTTTGCAGGTTATAGGAACTTTTGTAGTGAAGAGCTTTCGTTAACATGACAGAGCTCTGCTTTCTAAGTGGAAGCCTGAATTGAAATCCCGCTTGTATCTGGCATTTGTCATGGAATACCAGAATTGTCACCTCCACCACTGGCACCCTGTGCTTTTCACAGAGGACAGCGGATTTAACCTTAGAACACATAACACATGTGAAAGCTTCCCGAGAAGTCGTGGGGAACTTTATGCTGAATGTAACATCCTTGATTATGAGTGCTTTGCTGGTGGGTCAGTGATGGTCTGGAGAGGCACATGCACTGAGGTATGCACAGGCCTCTACAGGCAAGGCAACGGCACAATGAGTGCAGTTAGGTATGGGCATGAAATTCTCCGACCCACTGTCAGACCCTACGCTGGTGCAATGGCTCTTGGCTTTCTTCCTGCTTCCCGGCCTCATCCGACAAGAGTATGCAGGCAGTTTGCGTGGGGACTGATACCGCTGACCGACACTCCCCACCCCCCAACCCTATATTGGCCTACTTGACCAAAATTCAATACAACACCCCTGGGACATTTAGCTTTGGTCCATCTGACACCACCAGGTTGGAACTCAGACTGTCCAGGAGCTCAGTGATGCCCTGGTCCAGATCTGGGGAGAAGATTCCCCGGGAGACATTCAGTCGTCTCAATCGGAGCATGCCCCGTGGTGTGGCATGCATACAAGGACATAAGAGCTTGAATGGATGATAGAAAAACTTGAAAGTAGCCTGTGCTTTCTTTGCCTGCGCTTGAAATGCTAGTCAACCTCCCCCAGCTATAAGAACCTGTGTCCATCTTAAAGCCTTGCTGCTGAAGAAGCCCAGCTAGCTCAGTCGGGAGAGCATGAGACTCTTAATCTCAGGGTCGTGGGTTCGAGCCCCACGTTGGGCGAGGGGACTTTTGTGCAAATGCCCGCAAGAGCGAAAACACGTGTGTATAGAGAACAGCAAATGGCGTGTTGTGCAAAGGAAGATGAATGTATGGTAACAGAAAACAAAGTTACACTGTCGTGTCTGCACAAGTCCAAATCTCCACCATTTAATTTGATGATTCTGGACTAAATTTCAAGAGAGCTTAGCAAAAAAGCAACACTCTAGGTTTACCAGCATCCCTACTCTCACCTAGGGTCACAAACTGTGGGTAGTGAATGAAAGCATGAGCTCACAGATATAAGCAGCGGCAATGAGTTTTCTCCGTCGGGTGGCAGTGCTCGGCCTCGGAGATTGGATGACAAGCTTAGTATTTCAGGAGGAACTCAGATTACAGCTGCAACTCCTCCACATCGAAAGGAGCCTGCTGAGGTGGTTGGGACATTTGAACATCCAGGATGACTTTGAAGAGGTGGTTGGTCAACTCGTCAGGATGGCCGAGTGGTCTAAGGCGCCAGACTCAAGGATAGGCTCCTTCCAGACAAAAGGGACTTCTGGTCTCCAAATGGAGGCGTGGGTTCAAATCCCACTCCTGACATCTACTTTCTTTACTTAAAAATATGTTTTCAAGAGCTTCATCAACCTTTGTGTGTTAAACTCAACAAAATGCGGCTTGTTGAGGTAGCTGTAGGGTTGCTGTGAAATCAGCTTTGCAGGTTATAGGAACTTTTGTAGTGAAGAGCTTTCGTTAACATGACAGAGCTCTGCTTTCTAAGTGGAAGCCTGAATTGAAATCCCGCTTGTATCTGGCATTTGTCATGGAATACCAGAATTGCCACCTCCACCACTGGCACCCTGTGCTTTTCACAGAGGACAGCGGATTTAACCTTAGAACACATAACACATGTGAAAGCTTCCCGAGAAGTCGTGGGGAACTTTATGCTGAATGTAACATCCTTGATTATGAGTGCTTTGCTGGTGGGTCAGTGATGGTCTGGAGAGGCACATGCACTGAGGTATGCACAGGCCTCTACAGGCAAGGCAACGGCACAATGAGTGCAGTTAGGTATGGGCATGAAATTCTCCGACCCACTGTCAGACCCTACGCTGGTGCAATGGCTCTTGGCTTTCTTCCTGCTTCCCGGCCTCATCCGACAAGAGTATGCAGGCAGTTTGCGTGGGGACTGATACCGCTGACCGACACTCCCCACCCCCCAACCCTATATTGGCCTACTTGACCAAAATTCAATACAACACCCCTGGGACATTTAGCTTTGGTCCATCTGACACCACCAGGTTGGAACTCAGACTGTCCAGGAGCTCAGTGATGCCCTGGTCCAGATCTGGGGAGAAGATTCCCCGGGAGACATTCAGTCGTCTCAATCGGAGCATGCCCCGTGGTGTGGCATGCATACAAGGACATAAGAGCTTGAATGGATGATAGAAAAACTTGAAAGTAGCCTGTGCTTTCTTTGCCTGCGCTTGAAATGCTAGTCAACCTCCCCCAGCTATAAGAACCTGTGTCCATCTTAAAGCCTTGCTGCTGAAGAAGCCCAGCTAGCTCAGTCGGGAGAGCATGAGACTCTTAATCTCAGGGTCGTGGGTTCGAGCCCCACGTTGGGCGAGGGGACTTTTGTGCAAATGCCCGCAAGAGAGAAAACACGTGTGTATAGAGAACAGCAAATGGCGTGTTGTGCAAAGGAAGATGAATGTATGGTAACAGAAAACAAAGTTACACTGTCGTGTCTGCACAAGTCCAAATCTCCACCATTTAATTTGATGATTCTGGACTAAATTTCAAGAGAGCTTAGCAAAAAAGCAACACTCTAGGTTTACCAGCATCCCTACTCTCACCTAGGGTCACAAACTGTGGGTAGTGAATGAAAGCATGAGCTCACAGATATAAGCAGCGGCAATGAGTTTTCTCCGTCGGGTGGCAGTGCTCGGCCTCGGAGATTGGATGACAAGCTTAGTATTTCAGGAGGAACTCAGATTACAGCTGCAACTCCTCCACATCGAAAGGAGCCTGCTGAGGTGGTTCGGACATTTGAACATCCAGGATGACTTTGAAGAGGTGGTTGGTCAACTCGTCAGGATGGCCGAGTGGTCTAAGGCGCCAGACTCAAGGATAGGCTCCTTCCAGACAAAAGGGACTTCTGGTCTCCAAATGGAGGCGTGGGTTCAAATCCCACTCCTGACATCTACTTTCTTTACTTAAAAATATGTTTTCAAGAGCTTCATCAACCTTTGTGTGTTAAACTCAACAAAGTGCGGCTTGTTGAGGTAGCTGTAGGGTTGCTGTGAAATCAGCTTTGCAGGTTATAGGAACTTTTGTAGTGAAGAGCTTTCGTTAACATGACAGAGCTCTGCTTTCTAAGTGGAAGCCTGAATTGAAATCCCGCTTGTATCTGGCATTTGTCATGGAATACCAGAATTGTCACCTCCACCACTGGCACCCTGTGCTTTTCACAGAGGACAGCGGATTTAACCTTAGAACACATAACACATGTGAAAGCTTCCCGAGAAGTCGTGGGGAACTTTATGCTGAATGTAACATCCTTGATTATGAGTGCTTTGCTGGTGGGTCAGTGATGGTCTGGAGAGGCACATGCACTGAGGTATGCACAGGCCTCTACAGGCAAGGCAACGGCACAATGAGTGCAGTTAGGTATGGGCATGAAATTCTCCGACCCACTGTCAGACCCTACGCTGGTGCAATGGCTCTTGGCTTTCTTCCTGCTTCCCGGCCTCATCCGACAAGAGTATGCAGGCAGTTTGCGTGGGGACTGATACCGCTGACCGACACTCCCCACCCCCCAACCCTATATTGGCCTACTTGACCAAAATTCAATACAACACCCCTGGGACATTTAGCTTTGGTCCATCTGACACCACCAGGTTGGAACTCAGACTGTCCAGGAGCTCAGTGATGCCCTGGTCCAGATCTGGGGAGAAGATTCCCCGGGAGACATTCAGTCGTCTCAATCGGAGCATGCCCCGTGGTGTGGCATGCATACAAGGACATAAGAGCTTGAATGGATGATAGAAAAACTTGAAAGTAGCCTGTGCTTTCTTTGCCTGCGCTTGAAATGCTAGTCAACCTCCCCCAGCTATAAGAACCTGTGTCCATCTTAAAGCCTTGCTGCTGAAGAAGCCCAGCTAGCTCAGTCGGGAGAGCATGAGACTCTTAATCTCAGGGTCGTGGGTTCGAGCCCCACGTTGGGCGAGGGGACTTTTGTGCAAATGCCCGCAAGAGCGAAAACACGTGTGTATAGAGAACAGCAAATGGCGTGTTGTGCAAAGGAAGATGAATGTATGGTAACAGAAAACAAAGTTACACTGTCGTGTCTGCACAAGTCCAAATCTCCACCATTTAATTTGATGATTCTGGACTAAATTTCAAGAGAGCTTAGCAAAAAAGCAACACTCTAGGTTTACCAGCATCCCTACTCTCACCTAGGGTCACAAACTGTGGGTAGTGAATGAAAGCATGAGCTCACAGATATAAGCAGCGGCAATGAGTTTTCTCAACAAAGTGTGACTTGTTGAGGTAGCTGTAGCGCTGCTGTGAAGTCAGCTTTGTAGGTTATAGGAATTGTGTCTTTCTTCTTTTTCTTATTTCAATAATACATCTAGAATGTCTTAAAATCTACTGTGTATAAGACACTAGAGCACTATCATTCCCAACACGCAACATACTGACGATTTGTCACGGCCTAAGGCGTCTCATAGTTACGCAAAAGGCACTCTTTCACGTCCTCATAATACACTCTGGGTTCTCAGTATATTCCAATATAACCTCACTTGTGGCCGTAAAAGATTCTTAGAGCAGAAGTTCAAACCATCCAGTCGAACATAATCACATCAAGGTGTTTGTGATATTAGTGACAACAATAAAATAGCTTCATGTTTTGGCCATCACATAGTGTATTCCAAACCCAGTCAGGTTTTGAAATTATACAGATTTAAGGTGCTTAATACTTTTTTAGGTTTATTATTTTCATTTCACACGTAGAGCACATGTATAGATTCGTTCCAACCCTCTCTCATTCTTAGAGGCCCACTGTCATTCCCAACATGTAAATTCCCCACGTCTTCACAGTTCCAAGACATAAAATAGTGATGACTTTTCACAATCATCGCAATGTTGCCTGTTGGGATGAGACCCTATTGCCAAGGAACAACATCCGAGATCTCTGTCCAGAAGAGCGCAGTTCTAGGAACAGCTGAGACGCTATATGTGCTGTGTTGTCTTGTGCTTGAGGTGTTTGGAGTACCAACTACAGTTAAGTTGTTACCAGGCCGGGTCACTGCAAGTTGCTCTTCAGTACCACAGTGGTTCTGCTCTCTGTGGACTTTTATTTGCAGGACAGCACATAGACATAAACGCTTTAATTTTTTAGTGAGGAAACCTTGTTTATTCCAGTTCAAGATACAATTAAATAAGCAGGAGCAATCCAGACAAATCTGCACATTGATAAAGTTTATGTACAAAGCAACACACCTGCCATTAACCGTTTCTTATTTAGTTATTCCAATATTTCACTCTTAAAGTAAAAAAGAATGTTGAAAATCTATTTACATTGGTATTCATATGTGTTCTGCTTATTTCATACATCTCCACATATGTATTATAACTATATGTATCAGATAAAAATAGTTCAGAATATCTAAAGAGAGCACTTTTAAGAAATGCTGATTGTGACTTATCAGTGTTTGTTTTTAAAAACATACATCTATCAGAGTCATTTTCATTTGTGCAAAAAATACAACCTGGCAAGAAAAAGGAAAACCAAATGCTTTACAAACAAAAATATAGTGTCAATAATTAATTATTATGACATCTAATGACAAGGTGAATGGTACAACGATTATATTCAACAACAAAAATAAAACATGATTGAAAATAACTGTATGAAGAATGAAAGACAGTTATTGATGGTATCGTAAAACCATTAAAATATATATTCAACTTGTCGTTTCAAAAAGGAGTTTTTCCACAAAAAATGAAAGTTGCTAAAGTTATTCCCATTTACAAAACTGGTGAAAGACATCATTTTACAAACTATAGACCAGTGTCAATACTCTCCCAGTTCTCTAAGATACTGGAAAAACTCTTCATAAAAAGATTTGACAGTTTTGTGGAAAAATATGAATTAATGACAGATAGTCAGTATGGGTTCAGAAGCAACAGATCAACAGCTTTGGCACTGATAGATTTAATGGAAAAGATAACGGAATGTATGGATAATAAGAGGTATGCGCTCGGAGTTTTCTTAGATCTAAAGAAGGCGTTTGATACTGTTAATCATGAAAGTCTATTAAAAAAACTGGAAAAGTACGGGTTTAGGGGAGTGGTTTTGGAATGGTTAAAAAGCTATGTAGGGAATAGGCAACAATATGTACAAATAAATGAATATAAATCTAATTTGATGGATATAGCTTGTGGAGTACCTCAAGGTTCAGTACTGGGTCCAAAAGTGTTTATTATGTACTTAAATGATATCTGCAGAGTATCGGAGATTTTAAAGTTTGTAATATTTGCAGATGACACAAATATACTGTGTTCAGGTGTGGAGTTGCCACAGGTTTTGGAAATGATCACACAGGAATTAACGATATTAAAGAAGTGGTTTGATATAAATACATTATCATTGAATCTAGATAAAACCAAATTTATGTTGTTTGGAAACCAAAAGAAAAACATCGAAGTAGAAATATGTGTTGACAATGTATATTTAGAAAGAGTAAATGAAATAAAATTTCTTGGGGTGATCATTGACCACAAGCTCTGTTGGAAGCCACACATTACTTATGTTCGGGGGAAATTGGCACGGGGCATTGCCGTCCTGGGGAAAGCAAAGCATATGTTGGATCGGAAAGCACTGCACATTTTATACTGTGCTTTACTACTGCCATATATGAGCTACTGTGTAGAGGTCTGGGGAAACACATACAAAAGTAACACACAAACAATAACTATAATACAGAAAAGTGCCATTAGATTAATAAATAATGTAGGGTACAGGGACCATACACATAAAACAGTTTAAAGTAAAATATAAAAACCTAATTTTAAATAAGTATAAGAATGAAGAAAACGGGGTTAACCCAGGACGGTAATGTTGCTGGTAATGGTGTTGCGGTTCTTTTTTGTTTTTTTGTTTTGTTTTGTTTTGTTGTTTTTCCATAACTTGTGTATCTGCAAATATACACATTCTGTATTTTTCATATGAAAGAAACTATACTGTGGTGGGGCTTGCTAATTTCTTGTTTTTGATTTATGTATGTTATGTTTTGTTTTACTTCATATGTTTCATATGTTGTTTGTTTAATTTAAGACAAAAAAAAATTAAATGAATGAGAGGTAAAACTTGAGGGGGTAGGGACAAATAAGTAAATACTTCAGCCTACTCCTTTTCAAACAAATAATGGAATGATATTTTGTAATGATTGTGAAGGCACATGTTTGAAATGTTTGAAATAAAAATGAACTGAACTGAACTGAACTGAAATGCTTGGAAACTGTGACATTAGTTTGTTCATCTTCACCTGTGGCCTGGATCATGTGATCATAGTGTCAGCTTCTCTGTACTGGATTATTCTGTTTTAATGAGATAACTGACAGTTATCCCAGCCAAACGGCACAAGTTTAGCCACTTACTGCCACCTATAGGTTAAAAGAGAGGTTGAATTAAAGCTCAAATATGAATAATTTCTTGTCAAAAGTCTTTAGCAGGAAGAAAGCCTATAAAAGTCACAAGGGGAATTCAACAAACTCCTGCCTCACTTTGTTCACCTGTGTGCTGTATTCCATGGGCTGGTTGGCTGCAGGACCAAACATTTGGCCTGAAATTACAGACAGTGTCCTAAGCATTTTCCTGTATCCGTCAGACAAAGAGGATTGGGAAAGCCACAACTTTTGCCCTGGCAATGTTATGGTAGAAATATGTCTACCAAGTTTATTAATGCAAAATCCTTGAGTAAAGTGTCACTGAAGGTCTGTGTTGAGGCATCTACTCCAGCAGTGTGACAACTCTGACTTTTAGCTAACTACAAAGTGTTGGTATAGATGACCAGTGTTGGAAATGCCACCAAACTAAAGGTACTTTGATACATACCCTCTGGTTTTCCCAGTTTGGAAAACTGTATTGAAATATATGCAGGGATGGACACCTTGTAACTTGCCCATATCACCTAAATTGTGTCCACTAGGAGACAAAGGAGAAGTTCCACATTGGAAGGACTCCCATACTCCAACACTTAAAAAGTGGAAAGAAAGAATGATTGAGACGTTTCTTGCAAAAAAGATGTTGGGAAGGTTACATCACGCGACTGAAGCTTCGGTGGAAAAATGGGACAGTTTTTGCACCTATTTGTCTACCTGAAGCGGACGTTCCAGCTTAATGCAACAGATGTTAAAACCTCACTGTTTTGTTTTGTTTTTTCTTGTTCTTTATTGTTGTATTTTTGTTTTTGTTGTTATAAAATGCAAAATCTAATAATTATTAAAATTATAAAAAAAGATCAATGGACAGGCATCGCTTTAACTTTGGTTTTAATTGATTAACCTGAAAAGCACTGCTTGTCTTGCCTGCCCTGATGCCATCACATCAAAAAGAGAGTTTCCCATTTCTGGCCCATCAAAATTTTGTGATTTTGTCAAAGCTATTAGTTTCACATTAACATAACAGTGTTGTCAGCGCTGTGATGTATAGGATTATGGCACTATGATTGTGGTACTAGTACTGCTACTGTATCATCAACTGTAAAAAAAACAAACAAACAAAAACCCCAACATTGTCAGAATCAAGCCGCCTTGACCTCAAGCACGAGCCTACAACAAAACCATTGACTCTCTGTTGCCCAAGGATTTTTTTTCTCTCTCATATTGGTAAATGGTAAATGGCCTGTATTTGTATAGCACTTTTCTAGTCCTTAAGGACCCCAAAGCGCTTTACACTACATTCAGTCATTCACCCATTCACACACACATTCACACACTGGCGATAGCAAGCTACATTGTAGCCACAGCTGCCCTGGGGCGCACTGACAGAGGCGAGGCTGCCGGACACAGGCGCCACTGGGCCCTCTGCCCACCACCAGTAGGCAAACATGGGGTTAGTATCTTGCCCAAGGATATTTGGCATGCAGCCAGGATGCAGCCTTGGGATCGAACCACCGACCTTCTGATTAGTGGCTGACCTGCTCTGCTTTACAAGCAGCCAGTATCTCTCTGTGCCCTGTTAAGCATCTTGTGGAGATTCATTGCGGCACGCCTTCGATTTCTCAGTGCAATCTCAGTCTCTTCTTAATGGCCTGCAATAGTCTTCAGTCTTGTCTTCATTAAAGTGTCCTTTTCACCCTGGTTGTCATGGTTGTGATTGTGAGGGTATGTGCACAAATAGGTTATATAATGCTTTGATTAGAAATATATCCATGCTTCTATCTCAAGTAATTTCAAACTAATACTTCTTTGGTGTCAAGTCTCTTTTACCATATCTGCTCACAGAAAAAAAGTCTTTCCTCATATTATTTAGTTTCCTGGATTATAAAAATGAAAGTGAGCCATGCAAGTAAAATATAAAGTGACACTATACTATGTAGTCTACTGAGTTGGTTGGATGTAATCTCTCTTCGGGCCACAGAAATTGCAGAGTAAAGCAGAATCTGCAGTTCAAAAAAATGCTATTTGTAGTTGATGTCCATGTCTGTTATCTCTTTAACAGTCTTTCTGCATTTACTGCATGGTGGTTCTTGTGCAATGTTTTTACAGCAATGATTATTAAAAAAAAATACTGTTGCTTGGCATTACTAGTGCTTAAATACCCAGGGCACAATTTTTAAAGTAATAACATCTTAAAATGTAACCTGTGTACCAGTAGTTTTTGTGTATTATACGAGAAAGTTTTACACATAAATGGGTTCCTAACATCCTTTCTCTCATGTAAAAAATGACTCAGCCGTGTATTGTGTTTTAACTTCCTCTGGGAAAAAATAAATAAATCAAAAGCTATCAAATGTTCGCTGAAACACACCTGAATCGTTTCATTCTGGCACATACTGTATACAGAAAGATCTTTTGCGCATCTCTCACAAGGACTTTCCTTTAATAATGAGAAAATTAAATCTCACTCACAGGTAGAATATATGAAGTTTATAGCCAGAATTTTAGTGACTGAAACAGAGTACCAATAATTTTAAAAACTGACACTGAGATCACGGTGAATATTGTTATAACCTTTAGATTTATTTAATGTGCATTTGTGCATATGTATATTTTTTATTGTTTCAGTTTGCAATGTGCAACACCAGCCATTTTCAGCAGAGTTAATCATCTGGTGCCATACATTTAGCTATATAGCTTTCGTGTAACAATACACCAGTCTGGTTCACAATTATAATATTTTTCTACATTTTATTTTAATGTTAATCCAGTTGTAAATACTTGCTTTTTTAAAGTGTAAAGAGTCACCTCACAGGGCCATAATGCTACAAATGAAGCAGTCAAAGAAGAGATCCCCCCGTTCACACTAAACTACATCCTCTCACATGCTTCTCTCTCACAAAGCGACTGTGAAATAAAACAAGCTATCTAGTAAGGGCTTCCTTCCTTTTTCTGCTGCTTGTGTAACTTTTTTGTTGCTTTATTTGGATTGGACCTTTATTCTTAATCATGACTGTGCTGCACTGGCAAGTATGCATTGCACTAGTCTGCTTATGAGTATAAACGTGTGTTGATTGTGACATGTTATTTTATTATCATGAGATTAGGTTAATTTATCATGAATAAGCATGAATTGTTGTTTGTATTTCTTACCTATTCAGGACGTACTTTGCCTCTCATCCCATGACATTTGTGGTATTAATATAGACTATAGATTGAATAATTGCTGTACACTTAGGTCCATAATTTGTTAGGCAAAGACACATTTTTTTAGTTCTTCGTTTTTACACTACCACCACAGTGAATCTTAAATCAAATAAGCCAAAATGTAATTGAAGTGCAGACCTTCAGCTTAAATTCGATGGGCTTAATAACAAAAAAATTATGGAGACTTTTTTTTTTTTTTTAAATACAGAATCACCCATTTTCAGAAGCTCAAAATTAAATTAACACTTGACTGATTGAGCAGATTCGTGGTCAGGTGAGGAAATGTTTCCTTTACTTTTTATTTTATCTGTAAACATGAGTGCCAAAGAGATTTCAGTGCAAGTGAGGGAGGCCACCATTAGGTTGAAAAACTAGAATAAACCTATCACAGAGAGCACTTTAGAGATGGAAAAATCAGCAGGGTACAAACTACTTTAACACTCAGGAACAGGAAGCCAAGATTATTTTTTTTTGAAGAAAACATCTAAAGAAGCCTGCACAGTTATGGGGAAAAAAACAGTTGTAAAGATAAAACCAAGATTAATTTGTACCTTGGTGGGAAATATAAATGATGGTGAAGGAGAAAATCAGCTGATAATCCGAAGCAAACAACATGTCAGCCATGATTGAGGCAATGATATTGCTTTGATATGGTCCTGTCTTCTCTCTCTCTCCCCTGTCCGTTTGAATATGGAGATGGATCTAAACGAACCAGTGTCCTTCAGTGGCAGGTGTGGTCACAGGAAACCCTGAATGGGCACACCTGTCTCTTATCTTCATTCAATGCAGTATTTATACTCCCAAAACCACAACCTGTCACCAAATTGTTAGCCTACTAATGTGGGAACATGTTGGAAAGTCTGTCTCATTCTCAACTGGATATGTGCAGATCTGTCTGATCCACTCTCCCCTTGCTCATTTCAAAGACTTTAGTATTGGATATCCAAGACCTGAACTAGTCCCCTTATTACTGAGCTCTACAACTTGTTGTCGGTTCTGTCTCCCTATCCTCAGCCACAACTAGTGGTGGACTTGGCTGCCCCTTCCTGAGCCTGGTTCTGCTGGTTTTAAAGGGAGTTTTTTCCCTTGCCACTATTACCAAGTACTTGCTTATAGTATATCCTGTAGGTCCTGTACATGTAGTGAACTGCCAATAAAAATCTTTAAAACTGATTGCTGGGGTTTTCTATCTGTTATTGCAGGATTTTACTTTACATTAACAAAGTGTTGTGAGGTAACTGCTACTGTGATTTGGTGCTATAGAAATAAAACTAAATTGAGTTGAACTGTATTAAACTTACCTGAACATCTTACCTCACACTAACCCCTGCTGTAGGGATTCCTAGCTGTTGTTCATCTGCCCATTAAAACTGCAAAACGTTTTGAGCTTGTCCTGTGTTTGTGGCCTTCTGGTGAACTTTGACAGGAATATTCTTCAATGATCAAGTCAGTCACCTGATCCCAACACAATAAAGCATGCTTTTCAGCTATTAAATACAAAACTGAAGGCAGACAGACTCACAAACAAGCTGCACCTCTAAACTCTACACTCTCTTGGTCAAATCCAGACTTTTTAGTTTATCGGCATTTATTTGTCAAAGCCAACACACATTGTTTTATATTTAGACAGACTATCTCCACAGAAGTCCCCCTAAAGTGCGCCTTTAGTGAAGCTTTAGGGACTTTAGGGGGATTTTCTTTCCTATAACATTCCGTCAGTATAGTTGTGTTTTTATTCATCCACAATTATTGTAGTTTAGGCATGCATACATGCACATAGTGAGCTGTCACTGTTCACAAAAAAAGTCATGCGTATCAGCTTAAATATGTGTCATGTGAGGCTTTTCCTGCCCTTTCCAATTTTTTTTTTTGGACGGAGGGGGGGGGTGTCTGACGATACGTTTCATAGGAGAGTGCATAGTAGGTAATATCCGGGGGCAGGTCTAGAGTAGAGTGGGAGTGTCTGCGCTCTGCTGTCCTTCCTACCAGAAAAACGGTGGATGAGACCCACATTGCCACACAGCCGCGCACTGCAGAGGACAGAGCGGGACTCAAACACCATCGAGGAATATGTCAGCTGTGTCACGCACCGAGGGACGCATAAAGCCGCCGCGCAGCGCAGTTTCTGCACATCCACTGCCTCTGCTTTAGTTTAGCAGACAAACACAACCCCGTTTAGCACTTATGCTTTGCTAAAAATCTCTTCTGCTGCTGCTTCTGGTCCATTCCTTTCCCTCCTCCCCTCTCTTCCTGCTCCTCCTCCTGCTGTGTGCCGTCCCGTCGCCAGGATGGACAAGACGCTCTGCAGTCCGCATCCCGGGACCAACAAAACAAACTCTTCCTCCGCGGACCTCCGCGGGAGCTCATCATCGAGGAAGCCCGGTGGGCGGCCCGGGTCGCACAGCCCCGGCTCCGGCTCCCTGGGAGGCTCGGCTGTAGCGGGAGGCAGTCGGGCAACTGTGCTGGGGAACAGCATGAATTTGCAGCAACAGCAGCAGGCGCGCAAGAGGCAGCTGGAAGGAGTCCTGAGCAAATACACCAACCTGATCCAAGGCTGGCAGAACAGGTAAGCACGTGGATGGGGTCGGGGACGTTTGACACATGATTTAGTTTCGGTTCATGCCCCAGGTGAGGCTTCGTGTTGTTATTTGCCCCGTCCACGTTGCACTTTTACCACCACGTCACTGCGAGGGGGAGGGGGTTCAAAATCACACAAGTCTGGACGCCTGCTGATGAATTAGTTTGTTTGATCGCTGTCTTCATGGGCTGACTTACATAATGGGCAAAAGAGATGTTAGAAAACAAAAACTGTCATTAAATAATACTTATAATAATAATCCTCTAAAATTCTTGTAATTTCCAGTATATTATGTTATTATATTAATTGCTAAAGTATTTTCAGAAACATCAGATTTGCTGCTTTTCTTGGTCTGTTCTTATAATAAAGTTAATATCTTTGGGGGTTTTGAAAGCCTGGTTTCCTAACTTGCATTCTCAGAACTCAGAGTAAAAGTTTTAAACTATTTTGGAACACTTGAGCAATAATTTAAAAAATGTATAAATTAAATTAGGATTAGAGATTACTCAACTGAAAACAATGATGGAATTGGAAAATGCCAAAGTAATTAATCATTTGTCAAAGTTGGTGCTGATTCATCATCTGTCAATACATTTTAGAGCTACCGGATTAATTGTTCCCCCTTTAAAATAGCCCTCTTAAATTCTTAACTATCGATCTCATTAAAGATATTGGTTTATTTAAAAAAAAAAAAAAGTTAGCCATCCATCTGTTTTCTGCTACTTATGTGGGTCTGGGTTGTGGGGGCAGCAATCTGAGCAGAGATACTCTTCCATCTCTTCTGGAGGGGAACCCAAGGCATTCCCAAGCCAGCTGAGAGATGAAGTGTCTTCAGTGTTTCATGAGTTTGTATCAGGGCCTCTTCTCAGCATGACATAACATAGGGAGCCATCCTTATGTTGTGGCAGAGTACTGAATGGTTAAGTTGGCGGTAAACATTAGCCTTCATTTTTATTACATGTTATAAGTGCGCTTCAAACAACACGACTGATTACAGCAGTGGTTCTTAAACTTTTGCCACTACACATCCAGTTATAAGAGAAACGGCTACTAAACTAACTAATAAAAGGTGCTTAGATGGTGTTTTTCTTCTCAATTTGACAACTGAAAGTGTCATTCACCTATTAAATCATTTATACAAGTGCTTTTCTATGACTAAGCACTTTAACCTAACATTGGGTCAGGGGAAAACTGGGCTTCGGTATCTTACCCAACAATACTTTGACATGCAGGTTGGTGCCAGGGGTCAAACAACCGACCTTCACATTAATAGACGACACGCTATACCAGGTAGCACAACGCCATCAGCACACTCTTATTTATTTTCCCCAGAAAAATCGAATTAATTCAGCCATAGTTTCTAGTATTTTCCTCCAGCTTGTGCAGGTCTCCACCTTTAGCAGCTCTGTGGCCTTCACTACAACTGAATAGGACTGAAACTGAAGCCAATCAGATATCATGCAGTTTGATTAACGGGAAAGTGCCAAACGACTAACTAACAATCATTGTTACTTTGTTTTAACCAACTGGTGTTTGGCTAATAAAATGTGGATAACACAAAGGTCAAGGTGGACAAAATGAAGTCTTGCTGACATTAAAAAAGATTAGAAAGGACAATGAAAAGTGGCTAACGCGCAAGAATGAGACCCTGCTGCCACAAAGTGTTTGTGTTTCCTGAAACTGTGGACACACTGTACACTTACGCCTGCCCGTCTGTACAGCTTTTTGCAGTTGCTGATCTGTACTGATATTATTCCCATATACTGTGACAATCTGTAATTCCGCTGCTCCTGAATCAGTGCAGGCACTCTTGTAATGAAGTATATAACATCTTCACAGCAGTGCAATTCTCAAAAAGTGCCTGTACCTCATCCAGAATTTATATGCCATCACGCCGCCCTGTCCGATTTCCTCATCTCAGACACAGACAAATACAGAGAGAGGTTTTTATGAGAAGCTGTGTTTTTAATTTTAAGTCAATGTGAGTCACATGTGAAACATCTTCCCCTGGGTTGGACTTTCTTTTCATTCTTGTTTTTCTTCCCCCCGCGGTCCGAACAGCTAACATGAATTATGCAGGATCTCTGCGTTTGGCAGTGCAATTAGTTTTGTGTGTGGGTAAAGAAGAACTAAGCGACTTGGAGCATCCCATTGTGTACAGTGGCACTGCTGCAGAGGAGAGGGAAGCTCACGTTGTGTGGGGTTTGTTTGTGTTGAGGGGCGGTGTAGGAAGGCGGAGGAAAGACTGACTCGTCCCTGCTCTCCCATCAAACTGACAGACGATGCAACGAACTGCATCTTGATACGTACCCGCAGGAACACTTGTGGGACAGCGAGACAAACCTTCATTTCAGAGCGATCAAAGCGAGGTGGCACTGATTAAAGGAAGCCTTAAATGTGCGTGATGTTCTCGTGGGATTTGTCACATGTAGCCTGTGAAGCGCGTTTTAATCAAATAGTACGGTCTGCCATGTGCACGGGTGTGCTGATTTCTGATCTTTGTACAGACGAAAGGGCATTACCAAATTGGTTTGGCCTTTGTGGGTGATGCTGCCTGTCCAGTGTCAATTTCAAAGTGCCTATAGGGTAAAGGTGTAGCTTCGCAGGAGAGAATCCTTTAACTTCATTGACTTGAGCAAGCGCCAAGACCTCAAGCTGAAAGAGTGTTTCAGCACAGACGGGGAGCAGTGACTAAAACATCTTGAAAACATAGCCTGGAGCTGAGATGGCTTTTAGTTTCCATTTAGATTGTCTTTGAAACTATACTAACATGGGTCAGTAGGCTTATTGCTACTGCTCATAGCCCTAACATTAGTAATGACGACAAAATGTACAAAGTAGTTTCATTTGAATTCAAATTCATAATTTTTAAATTGTATTTTTTGGCTCTTGAAGGAGGAAAAGAGTTTAGCAATCAGACTTTGCTTTGCTCTGTTTTTGTTTTTTTCACGTACAGAACACTGCCACGATGTGACTAATCAAAGCAGTGATGATTATCTCTACCTGAAATTCAGTTAAAGCTATATAAGTGAATTAAGGTGATTCCTGGAGTCATCTTATTATCACTACCAAGAAGGACTGTTTGATCCTCTGTTTGCTTGTAGGATAACTTTAAATGAAGAATGTGTTTCCAGAGCTGGGGCTAGAAGTAATAAAGTTTTAGAGTTCTGGATGTGGATTTAGGAATTTTAGTGCACTCTCTTAATAAAAGACGAAAGTTGTCACTGAGAATCCAGAAATTAATCAAGTGCAACATTCAACTAGTAAGACAGATTTTTCTGCTCATGAATGGAAGTAAATAACTTTAATTTAGTGTCTAATCCAAAAAAGAATGCTGTGCATGCCTTTTTTTTATGCTTTTGTTTTTGTCAAACAGTAAATTAGAAAATTCATGGATAACAACAATAACTATATTTTAGCATTAAAACTGTCATTTGGATTAAAGAGCTTGTGCATGCTGGTGGATTAACCATTACAGAAACATAAAAAAATATTTTGGTAATTACCAGTGCTTTTAATTTATGGCAGCTGTGACATGAACCTTACATTGTGTGGTGCTCTAATAAATGTAAGCACTGTAAACACCATGCTGAAGTAAGAACAAATCAGCAGACACTGTCTTAATGTTCTCAGGGAAATATAATCTTCTGGATGTAGGGAGTCCGTTTATGGATGGTGTGGAACACGGTGCAATCTGCCAGGAGCAAATCGACTTTCACTTTCAGTACTTGTGCTTCTGTGACTGTAGAGATAACACTGCGAAGGGGATGATCAGGATCTGATCCATTCCCACATTTCATTGCGTCACCAGGCACCTGTTTCGGTGTAAAAAACAGAGACAATGAAAAGGGGAGTTTTACAGGAGAAAGAAATGATAGAAACAGTCATATGGAGCACTTATGCATCGTCTCCATGAGAATTCCCCACAAAGGTGGGATCTGCAACTTGTTGTTTAAAATCCTTGAACTGTGGTTCAGCTTTGCAGCTGCCGTCTGTGACATCCTGCAGTTGCAAACTCTTAGTATCAAGAAATTATTATGTGCACTTAGGTTTGTTGGCTTTGCAGCTAATGGTGTCGCTGCTGGCAGAGAAGCCACACTTGGTCTTACAGGCACGTTTCTTGACTCTTAAACTCTGAACTTTTACTGCAGATATCAGTAAATAAAGTAAATGAACATGATTGCTGTGAGCTCTGTGCAGAGATTTGCAGGTATGGGTAAAAGAGGGGTGACTCACTGGAGGATGCACCAACAGATAGCAGTTTTTCAAAGGAATCTGCTGTAGTGGAATATTCATTTATTCTTTTTCTTCTTCTTTTTTTCTTTTACAGCATTATATGCAATTGCATTTTGAGATGATTTAATATTAAATATTAATATTTAGCTTAAATTGCAGAGTTATCCAAAGAGTGCTTAAAGTACAATTGAAATCTGCCATGTTAAACCTTTTGCACTCTTAAGTTTGATTGGATCACCCATGAAGAGGAAAACATGGGTGATCCATGGGTTGACATTCATAATTATTCTGTAAATCTTGCATTGACCGGAGTTTTCACCCTTGATGGCTTATTTTAATGTGTTGTGCTGTGAAAGGCCAATATGTCACAAACCCAGGAACACTGAAACAATTAACTGGAAGTACTTGTAGTCCTTTCATTAAAGCAAAACAAAACAAAAACAACAAACTCCCCCACCCCACCCCTGAAAAACTGTAATGTTGATAATATGTCAACATGAAGGTCAGAAAGCATTACTTTTGTTATTGTTTATGGTATTTCTATTTTTAGCTCGTTTTAAAGCTTTTAAAGCAGAAACCATTGCAGCCAATGTAATTATTTTTAAAATAATCTATTCCAGCAAGATTATTTCTTTAGAATATCTTTAGTAAAAATGTCATTCTGCTACAGCAACGTTTTATTTATTTATTTAATTTCAAGATTATTTAGTTTTGAAATGAATCAGGACTGAATGGTGGGTTCACTGTTGTGTTTTGAGCCTTTGTTCATATTTCTTCACAGTAAGTGATTTTTACACCCTATGCTGTAGTTCTCTATCTTTCTCTGAGCTCAGGAAAGCATTTGCTGTCACCTGGGATAAAGATTTATATTATATATATATATATTATTAGAGGTTTACTATGGGAGGGGGCCTGTAGAGAAATATAAATCAGCTAGGTTAAAAATGAAAGGCTTTTTGCAGCCGGACCAGATTTTAAAATGACCCGTTTCTTTTATACCTGTGAAGGAAGACGATCAGATGCTCCATCCTTCCTCAGGTTGTGTTCAGCTCACAGTTAATATCCGTAAGTGCCCGCAGCGTAAAAATAGAAACGTTTGAAGGAGGAGAGGCCGTGCCCCGGTGGAAGACATTGTTTGAGTAATTACATTGTCAGTCACGTTTCATCACGTGGAGGAACACAAAGTGTGTGTGTGTGTGTGCATGTTTGGCAGGCCGTGTCTTGGTGGGCAGGAGACCTGAGTGGAGCTAATTCTGCCACTGTGTGGGCGGCCATGTGTCAGCGTGAAGTACCGTTATGTTGAGTAGGTGCTGTGTGCGTTTGTGTGAAGAAAATGTGCTAAGTAGTCAGTTTTGTTTATATATGCACATATGAAATGCGTGCTATACTTGTAAGGATAGTAAATGATTCAAACCCTTTAAACCTAAGCATTGATGACAGTCACAGTCAGTGTAATATAGTAATAATCATTTATTATAACACTGTTGTAATAATGGCAGTGTGACTTTAATAATGTGCCATTATGGGAAAGCTAGTGACACATTTATACCCAGATGAACTGATGAAAGGAAAGATTTTGGAAGGGAAGAAGTTTAATGTGCAACAGAGCAAATGAGCTCAAAGTTTGCCTGAAGGTGCTGTAGAGATTAATTGAAATGCGTATCATAAAAAAGTGGTTAATAAGAATAAATGGTCTAAGGCAGTGTATACAAAACCAATAAACAGATGGGGTTGTTAACAAGAGTTTCAGTATTATAAGCATTGAAACTGCAGAATCCTGGAAAGCCAAAAACCCCCCAAGAAAAAACAGCCTTCTTTCAGCAAGTCTTGTCTCTGTCATAAGCTCCTCCCACCAGCGTAAGCACACGCATCTGTGTCATACGTGTGAAAAACGCAAAGGCAAAAGTCAACACACAAGAGCAGTACTTACTCCTCTGTTTAATTTTTTTAATTATCAAGCGCCACCGATCGTTACACAATCTCACATGAAAGAAAAAGAAAAGACAAAAACATCACAAGCCACGTCTTCTACACTCCAAAGAGGGCGAGGCATTTCTAGTTTCCTCTCAGATGACCTCAGTTATAAAGGATCAGTTATGTTTCTCAAAAAAATGAAAGAAAAATCACATGGTTCAAAGTGTTTTCTCTAGCTGCCTGCGTGTGTTTCCTCCCACAACCTAAACATATGCATCTTAAGTTAGCTGGTGATTCTAAATTGACTGCAGCTGTGGGAGTTAGGGTTGGGTACTCTTTACATTTTGAACCCATAGTGGCAGCTTGAATTGGCTTCTATGCTCGGCGGTAACTTTTTAGTGCTTATTTTGAAATAATAAATGTACATTTTTGTCTTACAAAGCAAGTCCATACTTCTCGACTGAAACATTTTATTTATTGACAACATTTGTTCGCTCTGACAATGTCTGACGCTGACGTTGCTATCAGTGTTTGCATACAAAGGTCTTTGATATAGTTCCTCAGATAGCGTGTTGCTTTCCCGTCAATACAATGCTGGTAAGAAATTTCAATACAGCCAGAGGAAGAATGCTGAGTTTAAATGTCAAACAATAAAGTGGAGGGAAAAAAGGCCAGTTTCTCTGACGACAGCTGATCCAACTTCCTAATTAATTACCTACTGCGATATTGACAAAGTGCCCAGAAAATGTTTCATTATCATCTATGGGTTAACTTCTCATATGTTGATGGCCAATATGCTAAAGTTAGTTGGAAACTTATGAGGCTATAAAATAGGTGGACTGGCAACAGGCCTACACCCTGATTATTACTGTGTTACAGTTGGAATGGTCTCCCTCTCTGAAGTGTATTTAAGATAACTTTGGGATGTTTTTATATTTAAGGAAACCAAGTAGCACAATCATTTTAATATCAACAAAAGTCCTTACATGCACTGACAAAAAGTGTGGCTGAATATGAAAGAGATCATTAATATGCCATCTATCCTTCGTATGTCCCAGATGCAAACTTTGCACAGTGTCACAAAGATTAATAGAGGAAGTGTTGTTTGCAAGCTGCTTGTTATTCAACAGTTGATTATCATACACGGTGTATGTTGTGTTCGCATGCATAAGAGGAAGTGTTGTCAGACAGGTTTTGTAACAAACACAGAGCACAGTCAAACTTATTTAGAAGAGAGAATAAAGGGTAACAGGTTTTTAGAGTTTATTCTAGTTGTGTGTGCTTATGTTTTTTCTGTGCTTCTGATGATTTGTCAATCATTTGCAGATTGACTTCCTATCTGTCTGAGCTGCTTCACATTCACACACCTGTAACAACTCTGAGGTCATGTAACCAGTTGCTCTAACACATTCCTCAAATGAGATTAAAACAGAGAGGTGATCAAAATATAAATGTTTGCACTAAATATATGGAATGATCTAACTCTGCACATCTGCTTGGCTCAGATTTTAAATCCTATTTTATTTTAATAAATTTTTGTCTTTTAATGTTGTGTATTGTGTTCTGTTTTCCTGGATTTTAGTGTTAAGTTGAATTGGCCTATATTTTGCTGTTTTAAATGTGCTGTATAAACAAATTTGACCTTGACTATGGCTTGTAAATCAGTAACTATTTTAAAGCCTTTTATATCCTTATCACGCTGAAAAGGAGTGGATAGTTGGTAAAGAATATAGTGGATGGGAGGAAAAAAAGAACACAATCATTATAAAAATCCTTAAATCAAGTCTTAATTCTCAAACAGCTCTGTGTAGAAATGAGACTATGACTAAAACTTAAAGGTGCAGAAGTCTGATTGGTCAGGAAGCCTTTGAATGTGCAGACAAACACACACATACGAGAACTCATCTCCTTCTTAATGCTGCCCTAGAAGCCACGAGAGTCCATTTGAGAATTAATAGGTTGACATTATGCATTCTCCGGCCTCTCAGACTAAACAATCAGTTTGCCACAGTGAAGTGTTCCCACTTAAAGACACTCGGAACATATTTAGCATGTCTGCAATGATAGGAAAATACTCAGCTTATTTATTACAGACACATAAGTACCATCTGTGAGGCCTGGTTTACCTCTCGCAGCTTTTTCTGTCTGCATTTTGAAGTCATGCATTACCTGCAAGTGGTTACTGTGTGATCATTTCACGCTAGTGGACATGCTTTTTGTCATTTTAAAAGTAGAAATGTGAGCTTTTGATTGTGGATTGTAGCGCACGGCTAGTTTCCAGGGGGACGAATGTTGACGACACACTTTAAAAAAAATGGAAAAACAACGTCACCTTCTGCTGCTGTAAATCAGTTGTAACATTCATCATTCCATGGAGCAGATATCTAACTTAATTCTTTGTAATTTGGTTATCGGCATATGTATGAAGTGTGTGCCAATCACACAATTCATACCATTTATAGCTCTTTCTCAATTTCCATTTTAGACCGTCTTCCTGTATAAGAAGCTGTGAGCGTTGTGTAGATGTTATATCCATGTCTTCGTAAGTGCTCTGCAGGGTGGGGGATGTACTGTGATGAACAAATAATTTCTTTGCACTTGCACTCAGTGGAAAAGGAGCTCTGCTGTGCTTCTTTGATCAAAGCTGTGAGTCGGGGTGGTGCAGCTCTGGTGGGTGTTTCTGTGTCTGAAAAGGGGAAGAAAACTGCAGGCATTAGCTTGGCTTCATGTTGATATATTTCTGTCTGTTTAATGGCTGTATCTCCTGTCTTTTTGCTGTTTCTTGGGTTTCTGTTCTAATTTTCTGTTTTTTGTAAGGCCAGCTTTGATATTAGAGTGCAGGGGAAAGGGAAATGAGTTAGCATTTTGCATTTCCCCTTTCCTTCATATCTTGTTTGGTTTTCTTGTGTGTAGTTTTCTTGTATACTTTTAGGAATGCTTAAAATAACATCTGGTTTTAACAAAGCCTTTTAATAGTTTCATTGCCCCCACTTGTGAAACTATTCCATGTCCCTGATATGGCAGCTGGTCAAAAAGTACAGCCTGAAATGTTTAGATGTTTAAAAACGTCAGATGGTAAAGTTTTATTATGATGATACGTTTGTGGAAGCAAACAAGAGTTAAGAGATTGTGAATGATGAGCTTACACTCACCAGCTACTTTATTACATACATCTATTTAGTTGCATGTTAAAACATGATTTATCAGCAAATCAAGTCCATGCATTTGTGGATCTAGGTATGGTTAGGATGACCTGCTCAACGTCACACTGAGTATCAGAAAGGAGAGGAAAGGAGATTTGAGTCACTGAATGTGGCATGGATGTTGCTGCCAGCTGGGCTAGTGCGAGTTTTTCAGAAGCTACTGATCTGTTGGGATTGGATTTTCCTGCACAATCATCCCGAAATAAAAAAAATAAATATATATATCTAGTGATTTTTAGAGAGGTTTGGATAGATTGCTTCAAGCAAGGTTTGGACCTTGAAGCAGATGGACTACAGCAGCAGAAGACCACACTGGGTGCCACGCCCGCAAACTAAGAACAGAAAACTACAATTCACAATGACCTCATCAAAATGGACAATGGGAAATTGGAAAAACGTTGTCTGGTTCTGATGAGTCATGATTTGTCCTGAGACATTTGGACGAGGATCAGAATTTGGCATAAATAACATGGGGAAAAAAGATGATTCTGATGACAGCATGAAACCATCCTGCTTGGTATGAACAACTATGGGTGGTGCTTTGAGTAGAGGATGTTTGGGATGTGGTGAAACAGGAGATTTTCATCATGGTTATGTAGCCAACAAATCTGCAGCAACAGTGTGATGCTACCATCTCAATGTGAACCAAAATCTCTAAGAAATGTTGCCAGTAACTTGTTGAATCTGTACCACAAAGAATCAAAGCATCTCTGAAAGCAAAAGTGGCTCCTAACCAGTACTAGCAAGGTGTACCTAATGAAATGATTGAGTATAATTTATTTGGCCACAGCAGTGTCAAGATCTTCTCATGATGTTACAGGAAAATAAAATGCCAGCAGCATGTAATCTCCCTGATAGTTGCCAATCACTCTCTTATTGATCCCCCTTTTCCTGCCAATAATCAGTGTGATTCACTACTCTGACGTCCCTCCAAGCATATTTGAGAATTAACTGCCAAAAGAGCAGCGAGGAGATGTAAATCCTGCTGACAAGCCATTTCCTGCAGCACAATTGTTAAATCCATTAGGAAATGATAGTGTTTCTGTTGATGTGGACAAATGTGCTTGACTAAGCTCTTTTTAAAGTGCAAATATTGTTATGGTGGTGATTTATAGCGGGCTCTATGTTGTTACAGATGTCTGCTCCTGAGTGCACGTACAGGTTTCTAGAGATAGAAAGTTTGAACATGAATTCTAATTCAAGTATGTATAAAGGTTTAAAATAAACAGCTGTGGTATATTTAGAAGCAATAAAACCCTACGTGATGACACGTTCTCTGATATTTTAAGGGCGGATAACAAAATCGACTGCAGATGGTGATTTGTTTCATGATTGCATTGAGTGAATTGATTTGTCCATTAAAGGTATTGAATGTCTTTGCCAACAAAGAATCCCACCCCAGGGTACTGTAATATCTAAACTGAGTAACAAAGGCATTCACATTCATCATGCATTAGCACATATTACTGAGCATATTCAACTTCCTGTTCTGCTTGGTCACCATGCATTTAGTGCCCATGTTGTATCTCTGTGTTAGGGCTGAACGATATATCGCATTTGACCCTGCTGACCCCCTCAACAGTGAATGCCTCCATTCTGCTGACTGCACAGGGGATAAGACTTGATACACTGCTGTGAGCTCAACATGCAGCGCGTGAGGCCGACGAAGACAGCCCTGGATATAAAGTGATGCAGGCAGATTGTTCCCTGGATGGCTGCGGTCGGCATAAATCTCCAGCCCTCCTGATGGAAGGGGACAAGACTGTGAGCAAGGATCAATTTTCAGACGGCAGCGTTCCCCGTGTGCTCGCTGGAGCTGAGAGGGTTCATGGGGAAAAATGCATCCTGTGAAGGATGGAGAAGTTAGCAGCTCAAGCAGCTAATGAGTTAGGAAATTATGATATATGCACTGTTAAAGCAGTGGTTTTTGAATACGCTGCTCCAGTTTATCTCAAGATTTTAAATCAGCCTTCGCGTCAGTGTGCTTTGCTTGTTACGTCACACACATGCTTGTTTTGCTTTCAAGGGAAACTTTGTCATGACTCACCTGAAGTGCGAGTATTTTAATATCTTTTTAAGGCAGCTTGTAAAACATTACATTATTCAGCATCCCTCATTTCATTTGTTAGTTAGAGCTTGACCTGGTGTCCGTGCCTCCAGCCATAAACTCAAACTGCTTTGTTTTGAGCTCTTTTAGATTAATGAACAGATGCAGGCAGCATGAAAAAAGCCTAAAATGCATCCAGGAAGGAGGGTTGCCATTCACTGTCCATCAGGGTCTCAACAAAAAGGTGCTCTTTGCATTCATTTGCTGCTTTTACGCATTCATACACCCCCACCCCCCTCCTTCCGTTGCCCCCTCTGACATGCTTGTATTAGTCACGACCCACCTCCTTGAAAGCTGGGAACCAATCAGAATGACCATGATGCAAATGGAAGAAAGAGGCTGGAAATATATGGAAAACCCAGTTTCCCAGTGTAGCTGCAGAGATGTGACAGAAAAACAACAATGAAAATCTGATTTGTGCAACACTTGCTGGCCTCACTGTTTCTATCAACATTTTTGTCAATAAAAATAACCCCTCAAGCAAAAAAAAAAAAATCAATCGATTACTTCATGACTTGACCAACTTTATTTAGTTTAAACAGGCACAGTTTTGAGTTCACTGGACTCATGTGTGAGTCATGTTTCAAACGTAATGTTTAGTCAGTTGACAAAGATTGATTCGACGCATTTCTGTTTGCGTGTCGCACAGTTTGAATGACTTTCTGCTTAACTAGGAGCCAGCATATGTTTGAGGATCACACATCAATAGGGTGTAATGATAAATGGAAAGCAGTGTCTGTTCAGCAGATGTTGGTTTATTGTGGTAATGAACATTTTTGTTTTGTTTTGTTTTGTTTTTTTTCTTTAGTCATTAGAGAAATGATCCTTTGGTGTTCTGTGCTAATATATCATAGATCTGATATGAGAGCTAGCATCTCATCTCAGCTTTTCCTAATCATCTAAAAGGCCTGCATAGTCCTAGGAAACTGATGGTTATGTTCTTTTCTTTATACCTTTTTATCCTTTATTTAGGTGAGTAGTGAAAGCTGGGAAAGACATGCAGTTAATGGCCTCAGGGTGGATTTGAACCCGGGTTTCTGCAAATGCTTAAAAAAAACTGATCACGAGCTTAACCTGATGGGCAACAATGGGGGCTCATATTTTCACCTTTTTAATTAAATAATGATGCAGATACATTGGTAAAGGAAGTTGATGCGTTTCCATTAAACTGTGGGGGATACAGATTCATAACAGGTAATAAGAATATAACCTGTTATGAAGAAAATAGGAAACGGTGCCAGTGTTTGAAACATGAAGTAAACAGCTTTTCTGAGACACCCAAAAGACACATGTGACATGGAATGGATAGATGGCGCCTTAAAGTTCTATTTAAGATTCATATAGAGAAAAAATTTCCAAACCTTCCTAGCCCCACGTGGAAAAATAATTGCACCCCTTTGCGAAGTCATGAATTATCTGCTGAGACCTGTTAAGTCAAAACTTGTTACAATGGTAGATGTTTATATAAAATGGCCAAAGTTTCCAATAAAGCGTCAGTGAGTGTATGTACAAGTAATCAATATGAACCCAAAGCTCAGGCTTCAGACAGTTCCACGTTTAAAAAAAAGTTTTTTTTTGTCCTGATCTGCATGATGTCACAAAGAGGGGATATCATCAGAGACACCATGATAATTCAACATTTCCATGATGCTTAACTCACAATGCATTGGTAAGTTCTCAGTCTCTTCTTCTCATGTCACTTGTTTTTATTGCTGCAAAAGGGGAGCGTGGCGCAGACAGCCTGATAAATATTTTTCGTTAAAAATGTTGCATGCACCTTAAAAACTGAACTCTTCGCATTGCAGTCTAGTCCAAGTTACTTGGATACAAATACCTGTTGACTGCTGTACTGTTACAAGTGTTTTGAATGTGAGACAGCAGTCAGAGTCTTCTGTGACATAAGAGTTCTTGTAGATTTGGGTACAGCGGTGTCATTTAAAAAACGTTGTGTCATACCTGCACTCCAGTACCTAACCAGTACCAGCAGCCCATAAAGTTTGTGATGGATTCTGTTATTTTCTTTGCTCACTCTGAAATGGGCAGTAACTTGGTAATCAGCTCTCTTCTTTGCTCAATCTTTGTTTAAAAATCCAGAATAAGTCCATATGTTTGATTTGCACATGGGCGGCACTTTCCTCGAGTTCTTCCTCCGATGCATTCATCTGGGTTTTACCGGTTTCCTCCCACATGCTGACTGTCACTTCTTTTGGCCTCACTAGAAATGTTGTTGTACGCCGTACAGTGACAAATAAAGGCACTCTGTTCTAAAAGCACAAAAACAGAGCAGCCGAAAGTAGCTTTTATCCCTGATCATTAAAATCCAGCTGATGTTCAAACTTTCTGTTTGCAAGGGCAGCCAGTCTGATGAAAGATTGCTTGAAAGGAGAGTGGACTGGGAACGGGAGCTAAAACTGAGATAAACTTGATGGCGATGTGCCACAGCCCAATGTAGGATGAAATCAGATTATTTTGAACTGCAGATCATGCAGATCTACTCTAGTTGAGTCCATTAATACAAATATGGAGCTGGAAATGAGCATAATAGGTCCACTTAGGTTTGCTGATCAATACTGCAGCTCCAGTAATGGTGCATGGAGAGTTTTATGTTTAGTTTTTTTTAATATACAGGTTGAATCTCAGGGAAAGGAGGATGATACAGGGCGCCTCTGAACATGAACACAAGACAAAGACAACCGCTATTGCCTCAGGCCTCTGTGCAAAAACATGAAAAGGTCAGCCATAGCCACCCAGTGCCATTGTGGTCTGTGCTGAACTGCAGAACCAGAACAAAGTGTTAAGCAGAGCCGACGGACCAGCTTCTTGAATGTCATACGCGATCCTTTCCGGCCACAGGAAATGAAATGTCTCTGCCTCTGTTTGCCTGACTGGCTTTGCATCTTCCAGCCAGCGATGAGGGATTCAATTACCCAGTGATTGAATGCGATTCATTAATCACAAAGGAGAAAATGTGGGGTTTAATTTCCACGCCTCGGGCTGTGGGTTCTGCACAAGATGACCGCGCTAATTGCTACCATGAGTAATTTGGAATCAAGCTTGCCGGCTTGATGGTGCTGAAAGCAGGCGTTAATGTAAATGAAGGGCTGTTCTTTTTATTTTTTTAAATTTTTTGTTCACGAGTGCTGCCTGAAGAGAGATGTGGTGAATAATATCCTGCAGGCATCATTACATGGGAGGTGAGATATGTTAAGGGTGTTGAGTGTTATTACGGCAGCTCTCTTTTTGCTCCATTTCACATACATTCATGTCCCCCGCCTTGTTTTCCTATTCTCTTCCACATCCTGCACAAAGTTTGTGCAGCAGGAATATATAAAAAAAGTTTTTACCAGTAAACAAGATAATGAGAGCATAAAACAAAATGATGATGATAACGGTCACGGTGCTTCTTCCATTTCCCGTTCCCCGGTCTTTTCCCTGGTTCATTACTTTCTTAACTTCATTCTCTCTCTCTGCCTTTTCCTCCTGTGCAGGTATTTTGTGTTGGATCCAGAGCTGGGACAGCTGCAGTACTTTGTCAATGAGCAGGGGAAGAGCCAGAAGCCCCGTGGCTCGCTGCCTCTGATCGGCGCCTCGGTGACAACGAGCGACGAGGCTCCGCACATGTTCATCGTAAACGCCGTCAATGGAGAGCTGTATAAACTCAGAGGTATGTCCTCACGCTGGCCTCAGGCTGCCCGTATACGGCAGAGAACAAACAGTGAGAGGGTGTGTGTGTGTTTTACTTTGGATTCCTGTGAAGTGCGGTGTAGATACTAGCAGCGGCGGGATGAATAGCGGCTTATAGATGGCTCATAAATTCGAGCTGCAGTGTTTTTCTTTAAAGAGCAAAGACTTTCGAGGACATTTTTCTGCTTATTTGATTTGTATTACTTCATTGTTTTGGTTCAAGCCTGAGCATTTTATTTTTAGCAACACTAGATAGATGACCTCCTGAACACTACCTGCTCACGTCCACACAGAGAGATGAGTAGTCAGTGGAAATAACTGCATTTATCAGCGAGTCAGATCTGATCTGAATCAGTGTTTCATTCAGTAGTTGTAAGAGGTCAAGAAACAGATAAGAGACGAGGAATCTTGGATTTACATTCGCGACGTGACAAAAACCATGACATGAAATAAGAGCGATGTGTTTATTTAGCACTAGAACTGCCATGGATTCCTGTGGGCTGGTGGCTTTTTGACTCAATCCTGCAACAACAGCAGTTGTGTGCAAAGAAGTAAGTTCTTCAAGAAGTTAATTTGTGAATTAAAACAAAACAAAAAAAAAGCTTTTTATACTTTGAAAAATTGGGGTTTTAGTTTTTAGTTCTAGTTTAACAAAACATTTATATCTTTTCATTACAGAATATAAAGTTAAAGTGTGTACTGGAATTCACTAATAAATAAAGATTATACCGAGCAACACAATAATAGATCTAAATCATTTAATTATTGTAGAAGAAAAACAGAGTTAAAAATGAGTTTTGGATAATGGGCTGTATTAGTTTAGCTAAAATAAAGAAGGTATAAAAAATAAAAAACAAAGTGCTCTCTGTGACACAGATTGAACAGGTCATTGCCCACAGTTGGCTAAAGAAAAAGAAAGATACACTGTGCACTAAATCAGTTATTGTAAAAGTACAACACAACATCCTCATCTGCCTCCGCCCACCAGACTCTGCTCTGCTCCCCAGGCATGAAACATGTCTGATTCAGCTGTTCTGCTCTGGATTTCACTCTTTATTTGCTCTGATTAATTCCCCGCATGCTGGGCTTTCTGCTCGGTTCAGCTACAGTTCTCCACGCGCTCCATCACACACTCCTCCGCTCTGACCTGGCTCAACATCCCAGGCATGACCCTTTCAGCGCGGCGGTAATTATTCATCATTTATCCAACTACAGTTCCCTATATATTTATTTATCAATATCATCTAGCTATATCTGGCTCATGTTAAAGCTGCCATCACATCACAATGTGTCCAAACAAGTGCGTTGCTAGGCAACCCAGCATTCTGCAATTGCTGTTTTACATGAATTTCTATTGGGTCAGAATGACACCCGATGTCTAAGTTGTCATAATTCTTTTTTCTTTTTTATCCCACACACTCCAAAGTTCATTATATGATCAATAAACCCGTTTTAGGGAAAGTCGTGAGATGGCAGAGTTTTAATTTAACAGAGTTACATATGTTTTAAAATGCCAAGAGATCAGAATGACCCTCAGTTCTAGTGTTGGTAAGTAAAGTAAACAGTTTCAGTTCCATTATTTATTGATTCATTTCATCGATAGCAGTGCTGTCTACAGAAGTTCCAGTATGACCTGATGTTGCTTTTTTCTCAGACTTTTTACTAAATCTGTTCAACACTTAAGACTAGAAATTATATAAGTCTTTAGTTGATTGTCTAGAAACTATATAAGTGTGAAGTCATGAACAGATTTGGACACAATAAATCATTTAAAGTCTTTAGACTTTGATGGACATTTATTTAGTCCGTATTAATTTGGTGTCATCCACATGGACATTGAGCTTTGTGGATAATAAAACACAACATTGCCATTTTATATCAATTCAATTAAATGTAGTTCAGTTTTCTTTATATAGTGCCAAATCACAACAACTGTCACTCCCTTTTCGATTATAAAGACTTGACCCTAAAATAATCGAGATAAAAATCCCAGAGATTAGGATGACACCCCTATAAGCATGGTCTTGGCGACAGTGGGAAGGAAAAACTCTCTTAATAGGAAGAAACCTCTCGCAGACATCTGCAGTGACCAGTTTGGGTTGAAGGGAAAGAGTTTCAATTTGTTAAGTTACTTATCATTCATTTATTTACAGTCAATAGGAGACTCACTCTCATTCTTAGAGTGCACTCTGTTATTTACACTGTAAACATATAATAATGGTGTCAGACACCTCTGGAAAGTGCTGTGGATATTAAAAACGACTGTCCACAGTAGGGGTGGGTGATATGGCCTCAAAAAAAAATTACGTCACGGTATTTCAAGGAAATATACAGAAAGAACAAGGTTTTACTGGTGATTGCAACAGACAGTAGGATTTCATAGTGGAAACAAAATCCATCTTTCATCAATGAGCTACTGTCACTGATTTACAGACTGCTTAACTGAAAGTATGAATCTTTTGCCACAAGGTGCCACAGCCAGTGTAAGCATAAAAGTAGCCTAGCTTGTGTTTTTCAATGAAACCTTTAAGTAAAAGCAGAAAGTAACCACTTAACATTAGAGTTTAACACAAGCTAAAGTAACCTTGTAACTCTTCAGTTGCACAATGTTGTCACATAATAAAATTGAAACTTTCTTTTCTATTTTCTACCTGGGATGGTAGTATGTTGGGTCAGACTGTGTAAAGTGGATTTCCATCCACCTCGTCACACTGTTCCTGTGATATATTAACGAGTGCTCCAACAATCCTTCACCTACTCTGTCCTCCTTGGGTTCCTTAATAGCTTTTTTTCCCTTTCTGTATTTTTTGCCTCAAGTATATCCTTTCCACCTTAGTTAGTTAGTTAGTTAGTTTTCTTGTTCACATTGCAAAATACTATGCTTTATTGGAGATCTTACCTCTGATAACTCCTTAGGTACTAAATAGTCATTACAGGGTGGCACTGCTGCTCTCGCTCTCAGACATGACTGGTCTTGTATTGTTGTGCTGGCTAGGGAGCGTAAACACGTAGCATTATCATGTCATAGATATTGCTATTGACACTATTTTATCATGGAAACATTTATGTTTTTTATGATTATATCGAGATATGACATGCACAGCCCACAGGATCAAACTTAATAGTGGCTATATAAATAAAAAAAATCAACTTAGGTAAGGGCGGCACGGTGGTTAGCACTGTTGCCGCATAGCAAGAAGGTCCTGAGTTCAATTCCACCATCAGGCCGGGGTCTTTCTGTGTGGAGTTTGCATGTTCTCCCCGTGTCTGCGTGGGTTCCCTCCGGGTACTCCGGCTTCCTCCCACCGTCCAAAGACATGCAAGTTTGTGGGGATAGGTTAATTGGATAATCCAAATTGCCACTAGGTGTGAATGTGCGAGTGAATGTGAGTATGAATGGTTGTCTGTCCCTGTGTGTTAGCCCTGCGACAGACTGGCGACCTGTCCAGGGTGTACCCCGCCTCTCGCCCTATGACAGCTGGGATTGGCTCCAGCACCCCCCGCGACCCTGAAAAGGATAAGCGGTAGCGAATGGATGGATGAATAGATGGAACTTAGGTAATCATCATTGTTCATTTTAAATATAATTTAAAACCAATTTTTATTTGAACTGTGATGTTGCATCTATATATAGTCATTATTTTTCATGCAAATAAGTCGGCATGCACGTGTGCCTAATCCAGATAAGAAATTATGTTTCTATGGCCATTCAATAAGTGAATTTACACAAAGGTGAAATGTTTCTTTAAGAAGTATTGCCGCAACATGATCCTTAAGGTGGTTACTGTGCTAAAGGCCTGGGCTTTCAGTGACCTGTATCCACTTAAATAAGAGAGACTCCTTTTTCATTGTTGCTCCACTTGAGCTGCTGGAATGTCCCCTTACAGTCTTGAGGGGGAGGATATCAGAGTAACTTGGCCTATATTCTCTGAATAACTCTGTGATCCAGTGAATCAAGCTAAAAGGAAACAATAATACCACAGTGAAGAAGAAGTTGGACTTTGTAACTCACAGAAGAGGTGTTTCTATTTCCAGTGACTCATTCAGATGCTTGCCAAAAAAACTGCAATCCTGTCTCGACTGGTGCCAACACCCCAAACTAAACAAATGCGTTAGAGGATGGTATTGTTGTTGGGGTCAGCAACAAAGATATCCTTAAAAATGTTTGCTAAATTAAATTATATTTTAAAAATTAGCCACAAAAGAGTAAAATTTGTACTTGCAAAAGCTCACTTTGCTCAACCAGCAGGGCACAAAGTGGCTCAAATTAGCTTTTTAGTAGTCTGTGAAGTTAAGATTGGCTGGTATACTCAGTTCTGGATATTGGTTACCATGGGAACCCCTGAAACCTACTTGGATGCGGGTTGGGGGAACTTTAAGGTTCAGTCGGGAGTCATTTTTCAGTCTTTCTGGTTTAGCTGATAAGCAGTGTATAAGTCCACCAATAGTCCAAGTCCAGAGCTGTAAATGCCACCTTTATTCTCAGGATGATATCTCTTCACAGGATAGCTTTGAACGACTTGCCTTTTCCCTAGCTGCTGTAAGAAGATGCTGGATACACATAATCTGTAGCATTTCTCACACGGCTATACAGTAGCCTGAGAGTTTTCTGCCTCTAAACTGAAGCGGCTTCGTCCTTCCGTTGTCGGATATAAGGACACATGGGCCGCATGTTTTGTTGCTGAGCAAAGGTGAAGAGCGATTTGAATTTAATCATGTCTGAACACTGAGATGAAAAATTAAGCTATTTATCATATGAAGACTCAGAGACGCGAAGCCAATGAAAGGGTCAGGTTTTTGTGAGCTGGGTACAAACTGGCTTATTAGGATGCCTGGCACAGTTTTGATTGTGCAGCTGTATAATTAAAGCACAATGTTTTAAAGCCATCATCAAGAGTTATTGTCTGATTAGTATTTGTAAGACTTGTATGGCTTCTCAGGATGGCCCCTGTTAGCTGTGGACGGTTTTGGCTGTTGTACATATTCAGCATAAATTTCACTGAATGGTAATTGGGTGTTTACTGATTTGCTTCCCTGTGGACAAATTGTTGTTAGTTATTGTTTGATTTAGACCATATGCTAACGAAAAGTGTGTAAAATATGTCAAATGTGTAAAGACTGTTGACTGCATTTAAAAAGTGCACAGGCTGTGCATGACTCCACTCAGAGGATTGTGGAGTATTATTTTGAAACCTCTGATGCAACTTTTCCCCCGTATGAGTTAGTAGACTGTATGATGTTTGTTGCTAAGAACATAAATAAAATGATATCATAATGCCACTTACTTAAAACTTGGATCTCGGATACATACAGGTTGTTGGTGATTGGTTGCTGGCTAAGTGAGTGTGGCACCAGAAACCTCTTTGTGATTGATTGCTGCAGTCGCAGCAAAAAGTTGAGCCTTCAAAAAGTTGAACTGTTTTGAAATGAGTGTTGTGAGCGCAAGGAGGAAAAAAATGCTCTGACCTGAGGATCACAGGCCCCTAATCACACATAACCTTAAGTCTTAATACCGTTTGAATGGGTAAGGAAGTTCATCTGCTATACAACTGAGAGTTGACATAAGACAAATTACATTCATAGGCCAAAAGTGGTTTTTGTACCAGGCTGTAAATGTGTTTAATTTGCTGTTAGGTTTGATGGGTTTATATAGGAGTATGTGCAGAATGGCTCTTGGTAGCAGGGAAAAAATCTAATTGGCCATTGTGATGTTTGGACTGTTAAGATAGAACTGAAGAAGCTTCTCGGATGAGAGGTGAAACGTCTTCAAGCAACTTAAAGAAGTCCAGACGCTTTTCTTTGCAAGCTCCTTTGACCACATGAAAGAGCCTTACATCAACAGCTCAGGCTGGTGATGATGATGATGTAATGATGTTTGGGGGATATCTTCTTCAGGGCTCTTAGTACCCTTAGTGGTGTTTAAGCCACATCCTTTGATGGCTTCTTCCAACAGGATAACGCACCACATCACAACACTCAAATACTCTCAAACTGTTTTCTTGAACATGTTTTACAGTGTTGTCAAATGACCTCCAAGGTTATCTCGCTCCCAATAGAGCATCTTTGGGATGGGGGTGGAACAGAAGATTCACATCATTGATATTTTTTTCTTTGGCTTTGGTTTAAACTTCTTTGGTGGGTGTTTAAAAACACAGACTACATGATCAGCTTTTCTACTTCCACTGAAGTAAACTTTTACTCTGCTACTCGTCTACGGCGAAGTAAGAAAGGAAAGGATTACATCTGTTGCAGTCCTTTAAGGGTGCGATCATTAAGGAACAAAAATCATTAAAATGTGCCAATAATTGGGGAGCACTCAGTCTTTTGTCTTTATTAACAGCCACTGTTCACTTTCACATAGTAACTTTTATCTCAGAATATGTGTGACTTTTGCCTTAATTGGACGTTCTTACTCTGTTTAAAGATGACATCAAATTCCTCTTTTCTGATCAGCGTAGGAGATTAAAATGAACTGCTTGGTGCAAAAAAAAAAAAAAATAATCGTGAGGTGCAGTAGTGTGAAGCAAGAAAAAGCAATTGTATCTAAAGTTAGCCTGTAATCACAACAACGTTTCTTTGCATATAATGCACTGGGACTGCTTTAGCAAGAGCAATCATAGGGTTCAAATGTCATTGTGCTGTGCTGATGAGTGAAGGCTGGTTGCTGGTTACTGTAATTGCCTGGCAGCTCTTCCCTCTGTTCTAGGCTTCGTCAGCCCGTCCATTTTCTTGAAAATATATGTTTAAAGTGCCTCGCTCATAATATCTCCCAGCACTTTAATCAAATCTAACTGCTCGTCCAAGCATTAATCCTCAGACTCACCATTATCATAACCAATAACATCTTTCATGACACTGTAATTAAAACATGTGTAATTAGGCGGTGGTGGTGGTGCCATGACTGAGTGGGAAGGAGGTTTCTCTTTCTCTCTCCTTCTCTCTTGATCACCTAGTAATGTTCAGATATCACTCAGCCATCTCTGTGGGCTGGATATTGACTTTTAAATAAGAGCAGACTAGGACGGGTGTCCATTGTTGCTCGTTTTAAATGAGCACACGGTCCAGCTTCTCATTTTCCTGTTAGTCTTCTCACTTTACAGGGCAAACTTTATGTATTCATGAAATGAGTTGAGCTGTCAGTGTCATCTCCAAGACAAACCCAGCTAAATTTATTTCAGGATCAGTGTAATCCTCCTCAGTGAGGCAGCTACTCTTATATAAATGCTACACTACTGTTTGGCATCCAGTGAGTCAGTCTCTCTCATATTTCTTTATTAAGCGTTTATAATCAGTCATTTTCCAGGCCTTTTGAAGGTCTTTACAAGGTTTTCTTTAGACAGCGGCTGCTTTATCAAACATTTTCAAAGGAATTTTTGGTTTCGTTTTTTTGGATTCCTCCTTCTTTAGTTACACCGATGAAAAATACCAAAGATTTAGTCAGTTTGTTGTTTCACTTTGATTCAGTCTGACCGTTGTAATGGAGCTACAAATATTTACATGAGAATACAACTGATGAACTGAGACTGATTTCCTAATCATTAACTCATTGGTCAATCACTTTCAGCTCAGAAAAAATTATTCATTAAGGCAAAAGCCCATTAGTCTCTGGTTTCTACATGTTACCTCCAACAAGCCAGAATTTTCTTGTATTCTTTTAAAGTGAGAAATTGTCTCAGTGGAAAGGTACCTGTCAAGAAGCCATTGTTAAGGAAGTGAAACAGGGAGAAAAGGCTGAGGCATGTCAGGTTACACAAGAAATGAATGAAAAATCGGTGGCAATAAGTGTGATGAAGTGATGAACACTGTCTACAACCATCTGTAAAATATCTGCTTTATGGTTTAAGGCTGTATTTCAGCCAGTGGCACTCTGGCATTCATAATTCTGTCAGATATTAATCCACAATGCAGTACCATCAGAAAAGGATCTGATTGTCAGCAGCCTAATTTTTCAGCATGTCAACGATCCCACTTTTATTGCAAATGCAGTAAAAGCCTACCTGGATAGAAAAACAGACAGAGCCTGGACCACAACACTATTGAAGCAGTGTGGGATCATCTTGACAGACAACAGAACAAAAGGCAGCAAACATCCAAAAAAGAGCTTTGAATGTCCTTCAAGAGGCCCAGAGAACTGTTCCTGGAGACTACTTAAAAAAATTACAAGAAAAATGCCAAAGAGAGTTCAGGCTGTGTTGAAGAATAAAGATAGTCATAACAAATATTGACTTCCCAGCTCGTTAGAATCGTACAAACTTTGTTTTTGTTTTTTTATGCTGTTTTTACATGTGTTTTTGGATATGCTTCAATAAATCTCTGCACCTATTTCTTTATGTTAATAAAAAGAAAAGACGAGTGACTCAAGATTTTTGCACAGCACTGTACGTATATCACTTGTGTCAGCATATGCACAGGTGCAAGGCTGGTGCTCAATACAGATGACTAATTACCTAAAATCACAGCTGTGCTTGTGCACATCACAGATAAACATCAGATTTAGGCGCTTGCTCATCTGCGGGTAAGTCGTCCCTTTAGTCAGAGTGAGTGATTTCTGTGGATGATGACAAGAAGAAGAAAGTGGGAAGCTTGTTACCGGATATTTTTTGCAGAAAGACAGCTTGTTACAGGTGTTTTTGACTGAATACTGTGTGCTCCCTGCAGGGGCGAGCAGCCACTCCCAGTGGGAGAACACACATCGAATGCGGCGTTTGTGTGAATGGCTCATTTTCAGAGTTGCCTCTTCACTTAAAGAGACCTTCTGTAGCTGGCAGATGTTGGCAGTGAAAGTGATTGACAAGTGCAAATTGAATTCTTCCTGCACTAAAATAACCCGAACCTCAATAATAACATCTCAACTTAACTTTAAAAAAGAAATCTCAGAAGATTTTTTTTTTTGGTTGTTTTGGGTGATGATGTAATACCGCATTAATCCGATGATAAAATGTGGCCGCCTTGTTTTATTCTCCCTAACAAGGAGAGTGCTGCACTCATTTTCCCACTTAAACATCTTCTGATGATTATATTTGTGAAAAATACTCTGGAAACAAAGGGGAGTTGATTTAGGGTCCAGTTTGCTTCAGATGAATGTGTTTGTACAAAGTGATGAAAATTACACTATTCTCAGAAATTCTCAGTGGTGCTGCATTCACTTACACATTTAACAAGCAAACAAAAAAGCTGTGTGAGGAGTTTGAACCCTGCTAACTTTCACTCCAATACAACCAGCCCACTTCTGTTAAACGCAACATTTTCCAGTGTTCCCAAAAACTATCAGGGGATGCTTTTCCCCTGCAGAAAATCACAAAGTTTCACTGATGTTTGGCATAAATCCTTTTTTAAGAGAGTACTGAGGACTCTCTTTTTTCCAATCTCCAGTAAATGAGTAGTGGATTAATGGTGCTCACAAAATGCACTGTTTGACTTGAATAATGTTCCTATCACAGTTCCTGAAGTTTTTGGTACAGCAGAGAAATGAGAATTTTAAAAAGAAAGAAAAGGTTCAAGAGTGCCTGAATATCCTTAATTACTTCTGTAACAGACAAAAGCATTCCAGTGCTGCAAACTGTTAATAAGAAAAGACTTTGATCTGTTTCGTTTTAAGTATAAAAAAAAAAAAAAATGCAGACAGAAAATCCTGTCTTCATAAATGCGGCCGCCATCAGCAATGACGTCATCAGGAACAACGGGACTTTCTAGTATTTGCAATCCTTGTTTGCTTTTAACTTCAGTGTCTGTAAACATCCCTCAAAACTATTTCTGAACAGTTTCTGAAGTTTCATAAGCTGCAAATAAATGATGTCCTGTAAGTCCTCGTTCAGCGAACCTCTCGACTGTGAGGGGAAAACTCTCTGACGGAGGTTTCAGAAAGGAAGATGTTGTTCAAGTTGTGCTCCGTATTAGACAATCCTCCACACTCTTTGTGTTGTACAGCCACAGGAGCGCAAGACTCGCTCAGCCATGATGTATGCAACAGGAAATCCCACCTGCGGCATTATGACACCTGGACTATTTTCACTTGTGATATCTTGTCTAGACCGTACCTAGTGTTGCTTTAAGCTTTGGAATATTTCATTTTAATTTAGCGTTTCACTTTGAGTGCCTTAGTTTTACTTATTTCTTCTTTTTTTTTTTTTTACTTTTGAGTTTTTGTTTGGTATCTTTCATATTTATATTTAAGTGAGCATCTGTAACAAAACACTTACACTCCTGGAAGTTATAGAGAAGTTAAGAAATATTCTGATTTTGACTCTGAAAACCCCGTTCACAGAGCTACCCACAGCCGGGGGGTGCATCCTTGCCAGTCAGCCAGGCAAGGCAAGTTTATTTATATAGCACAATTCAACAACAAGGTGATTCAAAGTGCTTTACAGAGACATTAAAAAACAAAAACAATAAAAAGCATGATTTAAAATTGATTTAAAAAAACAGTAGATAAAATCAGAACAGTAGATAAAATCAGTAGTTAAAATATAAGTTTTGAAATTTAAGCTTAAAAGTGTGGATTTGGTGCTTTATTCAAATGCAGCTGAGAACAGGTGAGTCTTCAACCTGGGTTTAAATAAACTGAGTGTTTCAGCTGATCTGAGGCTTTCTGGGAGTTTGTTCCAGATATAAGAAGAATAAAAGCTGAATGCAGCTTTTCCGTGTCTGGTTCTGACTCTGGGAACTGATAAAAAACCAGATCCAGATGACCTGAGGGATCTGGAAGGTTCATACTGGGAAGCATCAGAACTTTAAAGTCTATCCTCTGACGGACAGGCAGCCAGTGTAAAGACCTCAGAGCTGGACTGATGTGGTCCACTTTTTTGGTCTTAGTGAGGACTCGAGCAGCAGAGTTCTGAATGAGCTGTAGTTGTCTGACTGATGTTTTTAGGTAGACCTGTAAAGATGCTGTTACAGTAGTCAAGCCTACTAAAGATGAATGCATGGACTAGTTTTTCCAGGTCCTGTTGAGACATCAGATCTTTTATCCTTGAAATATTCTTGAGGTGATAGTAAGCTGATTTTGTTATTGTCTTAATGTGTTTTTCTAAGTTTAGGTCTGCATCCATCACTACTCCCAAATTTCTCGTCTGGTTTGTGGTTTTTAGGTGTATAGATTGAAGTTCTCTGGTGACCTGTAATCGTTTTTCTTTGGCACCAAAGACTACTACTTCAGTTTTATTTGTGTTTAGCTGGAGAAAATTGTGGCACAACGAGTCATTAATTTCCTCAATGCATTTACCAAGAGCCTGTACAGGGCCTCGGTCTCCTGGTGACATTGTGATATATATTTGTGTGTCATTTGCATAGCTGTGGTAGTTTATTTTGTTGTTCTTTATAATCTGTGCCAGTGGGAGCATGTAAATGTTAAACAGAAGGGGTCCCAAGATGGAACCTTGGGGAACTCCACATGTGATACTTGTCTGCTCAGATGTGAAGTTACCTATTGATACAAAGTATTTCCTGTTTTCTAAGTATTTTTTGAACCAGTTTAGTACAGTTCCTTAAAGACCTTCCCAGTTCTCCAGTCGTTTGAGTAATATGTTGTGGTCAACTGTATCAAATGCTGCACTGAGATCCAGCAAAACTAAGACTGACATTTTTCCACTGTCTGTATTCAGACCTATGTCATTGAACACTTTGGTCAGAGCGGTTTCAGTGCTGTGGTTCTGTCTAAAACCTGACTGGAAGGCATCATAGCAGTTAGTCTGTTTTAAGAAGTAATTGAGCTGTAGAGAAACTGCTTTTTCAGTAATCTCACTTAAAAATGGGAGATTTGAGATCGGCCTGTAGTTGTTCACTTGTGTTTTGTCAAGATTGTCCTTTTTCAGTATAAGTTTAATTACAGCAGTTTTTAGTGGTTCTGGAAACACACCTGACATTAAAGAAAAGTGGACGATCTGTAACAGGTCTGACTCCAAAGTCTTTGAGACCTTTTTGAAAAAACTTGTTGGCAGGACATCTAAACAGCAAGAGGAGGAGTTCAGTTGACCTAAGATGTCCTCCAGGTCTTTGCTGTTAATAGGGTGAAACTGTTTGATGGTGTTTAAACAGTTTTTCAGTGGACTCTGTATATATCCTGAATATGTTGTTGATGTACCAATTGCTGGTCTAATCTTTTGGATTTTGTCTGTGAAGAATTTGGCAAAGTCATTGCAGGCCATGGTCAAATGAAGTTCAGCTGCCACTGACACAGGAGGGTTTGTTAGCCTGTCAACTGTAGAAAATAAGACCCGAGCATTATGACTGTTTTTGGTGATGATGTCAGAGAAGTAGGACCTCCTTGCACTCCTCAGTTGTAAATTATAATTGTGAAGTTTCTCTTTATAAATGTCATAATGAACCTGGAGGTTTGTTTTTCTCCATCTGCGCTCAGCTTTCCAACACTCTTTTTTTTCATTTTTCACCAGGGTGGAGTTTCTCCATGGAGACTTTTTCCTTCCAGAGATAACCTTCACCTTAATGGGAGCAATAGTGTCCATAACATTTAACATTTTAGCATTGAAGCTATTGACGAGCTCATTGACTGACCCTCTGGACAGGCCAGGTGTTAAGGGGAAGACCTGGTTAAATATCTCACTACTGTATTCAGTTATACACCGTTTTGTGATCACTGCTGTTGATATATTTGTGTGGGCTGAAATTTTACTTTCAAAGAAAACACAGTAATGATCAGACAGGCCCACATCAGACACAGTAATGTTTGAAATGCTCAGGCCCTTGGATATCAGTAGGTCAAGAGTGTGTCCTCTATTATGTGTGGCCTCTGTTACATGCTGAGTCAGCCCAAAGTTGCCCAGAGTGTTACTCAGGTCTTTAGTCCCTTTGTCCTGAGGGTTGTCCACATGGATGTTAAAATCCCCAGCAATAATTACACAGTCAAAATCAACACAGATCACAGACAGCAGTTCACTGAGGTCATTTAAAAAGTCTGTGCAGTATTTGGGAGGCCTGTAAACATTAAGAAACACAACTTTGGATGGGGCCTTCAGCTGTAAAGCCACATATTCAAAAGACTGAAAACTTCCAGGAGATAGCTGCTTACATTGAAATGATTCATTAAATAAGACAGCGACCCCCCCCCCCTCCTCTCCTGCTCACCCTGGCCTCACTGATAAAACTGTAGTTAGGAGGGGTCGTCTCGATGAGAACAGCTCCACTGTTACTTTGGTCCAACCAAGTTTCTGTTAAAAACATAAAATCAAGGCTGTGCTCAGTGATTAAATCATTAATTAAAAATGTTTTCCCAGCTAAAGATCTAACGTTTAATAAAGCCAACTTAAGTGTTTTAGAGGTATTATTTGCCCCCTCGTGTTTGGGAGCGGTCAATGTAACTTCAATTGCTCTGTTGAGGGCGGGGCTCAATGGCGAACCTTTGGTTGCCATTGACCCACTCCATCATCTCCTCAGTGAATTTCAGGTGTGGCGAGGAGGGAGAAAGGGAGGTGGAGGAGGGAGATGGCCTGTCAGGGGTTTGGGGGACAGGGGAAGGTCGTGGTCCCTGGTCCTGGTCGTTGGTGTTGTTGAGAGAGTTGGAGGCAAATAGGGACCCCTCTTCTTGCCTCTGATGTCTCTCCTTTCTGAAGCTTTTCCGGCGTGGGGGCAGATGAGGCTCCTCCTCAAGGTTTCTGCTGGGCTTTGTCTGTTCTTGGAGTACTGTTTGTTCCTCTTTATGAAATAACTCCTCGTTTATATGAGCCTTAGCACCAAGCACAGATGGATGACGTATGGAATAAAACAAGTTGGAGGTGAACGGTTTCACCCCTGACTTGTTAAAATTAAATCCATTTGCTTTAAACAGATGCCTGCGTTCCCAAAAAATATTAAAATTGTTGATAAAATGCACTGAGTGGTCAGTACATGCTGATATAAGCCATTTATTCAGTGCAAGGAACCTGCTGAATCTCTCGTCTCCTCCAGCAAACTTTTCCCACTTAGTTTTGCTGGTGACCTTAACTTCTTTGGCCTGTGGAGATAACGCTGTGTGGATTGTGATCAATAAACAGATTCTTGTAACCTCAGTGCAGTTTTGTACCTAAAACTTAATAATTTACAAATGTGCTACAAGTGAGTATTTATCCATTTGTATCACTGCAAAACAACAATAATTCAAATAGTTTGACATTTTTAAGTTAAAAATACATAGAAATTAAACAAAAACAGATAAATGTGGCCTTTATTGCACATTAATCTTGAAATTTAGAAACGTTACAAAAAGTTAAAGAAAATACATTTGACTTTTTTTTCTGGTTTTACATGCAGCGTCACATATTTTAATACAAGAAGCACTCCAAGAGCGCAAACCTCCACCAAGCTTACTCACTCTTGGGAAGTATTCACTGTGAAGGGAATAGCATTGTACTTGGTACATTATGTAGAAGTGGATGATAGATAACAGGTGTTTGTGAGGATTAAACTCCATAACATTATTCTCCAATATATTTCTCTTTCTCTTGACAATGCTTTTTCGGTCAAACTGGCAAAAACGTCGATGTCAAATGTAAAAGTGAGATGACATGATATGTTGATGCAAACAATAATGTGATATATGAAATTCCCATATACAAGTATAATTTCTTACAGTTCTTATGGTTTTACCTTATATGACCTTGAAGAAGAGGTCAGAGTTAATAATCAGATATTTAGAATTCCCGTATGTCATTCCCCATATAAATGAATGTTTTCAATACAAACAACTGCAGTAAGAAGCATAGTTTTAAAAAGGATTCACTTTTACCTTCAGATCAGATCAGCTCAGAGGTCAAATATCACATGATATTTGAAATCCTTACACAGTACTTTCTATCTGTTGACAACACACAACACACTTGTAAGAATCAGTTTCTAAGTTATGAGCCTTTTTGTCAATTTGTGATCATTAAATTATTCAGTTGACCTTGAACACCTTGGTGGATGTCTGGCAAATGTCGATATATTAGCATTAACATGATCCCACTCCACACCTACACCTAAACTACACCTACACTGTTGTATCAGAATGAACTCTTTTCGAGCTATTGTGTTTGCAGACACAATGGCATGGATGCAAACACCTCCAAAAACAAGCCTTCTTGGTGAAGGTAATGATTTTTTTTTTTGTATTACTATGATGAGATTAACCAGTAAATCCAGAACGCCAGGAATAGGTTAACAGTTGCCCAAACCACTGCTGCATTTTCTTCTTGCCAGCACTGAGGACACATCCATTGCCTTTGAAATAGTTAGTTGGCACCTCCTGGGAGCCTGGGTTGAGATGGGAAGCCTCATTTTCTGACTGAGGAGCAAGTTTGATTAAAAGTGAAAAAGAACACGTAGCATGACTTCACACATTGTACGTGTTTAATAAAACTGGCACAGCGTTCGTTCAGATGTCAGCGCTAATCCTGTTGGCATGCTATAGCTTATTTTTGATGCGACTGCTGCTCTTCCAGAGCATTTTGGTTGGAGCTTGTGATCTTGAAATTTTATTCTCATGCTGCAGATGTGCCAACACGAATAGACTTCTGACAGAAACTTTTTGGCTCGGTGGCTGGCATGAAATAAGGAAACCTTACACTGAACCAAGTGCCGTGCACTGAACAGTCCGGAATAAATATACATACCTTTCGAGGCTGGCACCTGCTGCTTCAGACACATGTTTAATTCAGCGTGTGCAGAGTGGGAGTGCTGTTCTGGTTCAGGTTCAGCTGAGATTTATAAGTAATAAAAACTTTAGTTATGCCTCAGTTTACTTTGTGCTTATGTGCATTTTATCTTTTCTTCTGACAGTTATGTCTTAGTCAGTCACTAAACGCAGCAGAATATTTGAAGTTGTGAGGGATGTTCAGTTTGAACTTTCTCTGTGTGTTTTTTTTTCTCGCTGTTCTGGCTCATTGAACTCAAAACATTCAGAGTTCAGTGTAGTAGTTTAAATCTGAATGAAGCCCATCTTTCTGGTAAACTTGAAGCAGTGTTTACGCTGTGATCTATAAATAAGTCTTGTGGGCCTATTGTGCTCATTCATGCGAGGATTTTGTAAAGACTTTAGGTGTCCCACTCCTGTTTTTCTGTTCCGCAAAGATGCTCCCAAGTGCTGCTGTGAGCCTCAGATGGACCGTTTGGTAAAGTTGGCATCTGGACAGACTTTACAGCATTATTTTTATTGTGTGACCTGCATAATTAGAACAAAAAGCAGAATGAAATGGCTCTTAAACAGATAAGCATAAAATCTAAGGAGTTATTGGGGTTTCTTTTTTATTAGCCTTTTATGCCTTTCCTTATTTTTCTGCCATGTGAGCATACACACTTGCCAGCCACTTTAGTTGCTTAGTTGCATATATCATATATCTATAAGCAGCCAATCACAAGCCAGCAACTCGGTACATTTATGCATGCAGACATGGTCACGATGACCCTGAATGTGGCCTGGTTGTTGGTGCCAGACAGCCTGGACTGAGCGTTTAGGAAAATTCTGTGATTTTCACACACAACCATCTCTGACCCAAAAAAGGTGCCTTTCTTATCAGCTGAGAACAGGAAGGTGAGGGTTTAATTACGCAGACTCACCAAAGTTAAACAACAGAAGATTGTAGAACAGAAAGCTCTACAAATTGTCCCCTTGACTGCACCAAAAGAGTTGAGAGAAGTATCTGTTTTGTAAAGTGGAACAGAGAAATTGCTAATATGAGCACAGTCTATCTAGCAGCTGTGAGTGAATGTTAGCGCAGTCCTCATCCTCACAAGCAGTGCAACTTTGTTTACTAGCTGGTTCTGTCACAGGCACAAATTCACACATTATCAACCGCCACTGGATGAATATGTTCTTGTCCAGCTGAGTGTGGCTGCTTACTTTTTCCAATTTGTTCAGCTGCCAAAAAAGAAATATGTGCTTTTTCTAAAGTTGCTTTCCTGAGCTTGTATTCTTCAACGTTTCACGGTTCAAGGTCTTTAAGCTCCAGGTGCTTTGTGATGAAAAGCAGCTTTAGCTTAGCTGGATTCATGACTTCAGGTGACAGGTGACACATTTTTGTTTTCTGTTGCTGTTCTCAGTTAAACCAAAGTTGAGATGACTTTGATTAGTTTAGTTGATTTGGGCTTAGCCCCACTTGTAGTAAAGTAAAGTAGTAAAAATGCATCTGTTGTCACTAGCTAGGTAGGCTAACGGCTGGAATGTGTATCAGGTGCGTCCTGAGGAAAGGGATCAAAGTGAGTGATGGACAACAGATTTATGTGATTTATGTGATATGTCACAGTCATATGAGGTTTTATTGGCCCAAATGTTGAATGAGCGTCTTTATTTTATGGCATAGTCGGTCACATGTAGTTACAGCCGTTTTTAATGATATGCCTAACATTTTTTTTAGTTTATCATCAGGTCATACCTGTTTCAGGTGTATTTTAATGAATTTAAAGGCATTTTACTTCATAATGTAAAATGGTTTTTTTGGTTCCTTTCTATTGTTTGCTATATTGAAATAAAAGAAGTGCAGAATGACATCTGGCCTGCGTGCATCAAAGCTTTTTTCTACTGTTTGTACTCTAGCTCGAGTTGACCTGCTGTCTTACTTTTATCAGTGCCATCACAGTTATTTTTTCTCTAATAATTAGTCAGTGAAATGAGATCAGGTGGATTTCCGTTCTGCCCTGGAAGAGGTCAAAGCAAGCAGACAGTCAGCGTCTTCTTCAGCCTGAGGCTGCAACTCACTGCATTAGTCAGCAAATCTGGCGGTTTGTGTTTGGATAGCGGCCTGGATTGTTTCTGTGCTGAGGGAAAAAACACATGCAAGCTGAGCGGCCACTTTGCGAATAGCAAAGTGGCCGAATGAGTTGCTGGTGTTTCTTGAATACTGAGTGTTCAATTTGGCGTGGACAGGAAAATGAAGAGGTTCAAATGTGATAGCAGCCCTCAGGACATCATTCAGAAAGTAACATGATCAAATATTCAGGAACACAGTCAGCAAGTTCAGTGATCATTCAAAAGCAAATGAGATTGCTGGCATCCTGCAGGTTGACCTCACTGATGCCTCATTTTCAGCCCTCATCGCCCTTTGGCGAAGTTTGTAGCTTAAAGCAGTAGCCGGTTCACTCCATCTCAAACCGTAATCTAGATCCTTATTTATTTTACACTTGTGTACCCTGAACTCTGTTGTAGCTACACCCATTAGGCTTAGCTTAGCAAAAAGCCTGGAAAGCAAAGAGCATAATTCTGCATTGCTATGCTGCACCACTGTTTAACATGTTTGATCCATACAAATCGAAAAGTGTAACGGGGTCATGTGGGGATTTGTGCGTGGCTACTTTTTAGTAGCAGTTTAGTGCCACAGCTGGAGAATGAAACCTATGAAACATGTTAATTAGCTAGCTTTTGAGGCGCTAGTAGGTTGATTTTTTATTTATTTATTTATTTATTTATTTATTTTATCTTTGGCAGAATGAGGATAAGCTAAGCTAACTGTGTGTTGGCTGTTTTATTCTCTGCTCTTTGTTTTTTGCGGCATACCGACTCATTTCTGCCTTTTGGGGTTAATTAAGTCTTTGGTTAAACTTGCTTAAGAATTTTGATTTAACATAAAGTAAAGAAGGCTGCTGGTTGTTTAAAAAAGGTAAAACCAACTTGTTTACGTTGTCTGTTTGAAGCACTGTAAAACATGTGTGGGAACATCTTTGCCTTGTTTGATGCTAAACCCTTAGTCACTGTGTAGTTTCACTTGGATTTGATCTAATGGTCTCATCCTGTGAAGGAACTAAAACCATTTACATGTGAGTAAATAGATAACATATAAATCTGGGATGATTTACTAATCATTAACTCATTAGTCAATAAATTTCAGTTTTGAAATGGTTATTTATTAAGGCAAAGGCTGATTAGGTTCCAGTGCTTGCACCTAGGCATTTTCACTGCAATGTATCCTTAAGCCACTTAACACTGATCTATGAATTATTCAAGCATAAAAAAGGCAGATGGACGAGTGTTGTGTTTACACTAAGACAGTTTAGCAAAAACACTGAAATGCAGTTGGGCTGCATTTCAGTGTCTTGAACCCTTAATAAAGTCCCCTGTCTGCAGCCGTGACTCTGTCTCACTTCATGCCGATAATAAGTGCTTGTTAACCATTGGTAGATGTGGACACTTGAAGGCTTTCTTATAGCTGTGTATTGATCGGCACCTGAACTCATGCACTAGTTTGTTAGTCGAGTCAGGAGCATATGGGTTTTAATTTTTTTAATTAGTTTTTGTTCTGTGTGTGTTTTTCTGTAGCCTCTGATGCCAAGGAGCAGCAGTTTTGGATCAGCCAGCTCCAAGCATGTGCCAGACGTCACTCTGACAGCAGTGCCAAGGTAAAACACACACACACACACAGACACAGAAACATGTTATAAACATGACCCTGGTCTAAGCTCTTGGTGTCTGTTGCTGAGGAAGATAAGTCAGCAGAGAACCTTGACATTTCCCTCGAGATTAATGTTCTGTTGTGTGTCTGTTTATAAAGGCCTGAAATAGAATACTGTTGCAAACTCATACTGGGTTCAGTACAAAGTTTTTTTTGTTGTTTTTGTTTATTTGTTTTTGACAGGAGTAGGATTTTCCTCAGGTGGAAAACTCTGTGCAGCGTACCTAAAGGAATTCCTGCCCTCTTTCTTTTTATTCTGCTTTTAAGCGGCTGGCTTTGAGTAAATGGAAAAGTGACAGATTTCTTCCTGTCATTTTAAGTTTCAATTGGTCTCTTAATTAACGACCCATCACAAGATACAGTCTAGATCATAATACTCCTGATCTTATTTAGTCGTGAACTGGATTAATTTGTCCCAGATTTGGCTGTTTGCGAGCTTCCTTAACTTCTCAGTTGATTTTAATTGACAACAAAATCTTTCTTTCAGCACTTTGCGCGCTACAATAACCTGTGACTTGCTATGGATTGTGAGCCAGATGAGCTACTACTGTTTTTATTATTTCTTCCTGTCATTGATTCGTAGTCATAGTGCACTAAAATATCATTTTTTCCGCTTCTTTAAAAACAAAAAACAAGTGACTTCAAAGAGTTATTGGGTTATAGCTTCCCAAAGCGTTTGTGTTATAGCAGGATAAACAACAATGAACTCCGGCTGCATCCTGAATTTCAAAGTGAGTGTAGTACATTGGCTCTTGTACTTATTTGACAATGATCTTGGATGGTGATGAAACAAACTGAAATGGATGACATGAAAGTAATAGTGCTGAATAGTTTTAACCTCGACACACTGCGCATGGCATCTTCTTTCGGGTGATTTACAGAGGTTTGTTACATTTTCCGATTCTTCTCTGCACTCGCCCTATGAATGCTCATCACAGTGAGCATATCTGCAGTCGGAAGACTTTATTAAATGGCATCCAGATAAATGCCACATCTCTGCCGACAACAAGTACTGTTACGTTTCCAGATGAACTATGTGCCTCTGACTTTGTGAGCGACTCATTCTAAAAGGAAACAAATAATATGAAAAAGAAAGTGAACGAGACATACAGAAATGTGTTAATGTACGCAAGAAATAAAATGAAAACGGCAACAAAAGTGAGGCTGACACCCTTTGCCCAACTCATCTCATCTGTCTTGTGAAGCTTTGCCTGCTGATTAATCTGACAATATTTTTAGTCCTTCCTTTGATTTAGTGATTTAGGGAAATATCGTGTAGTAGAGCGCTCCTGCTGCTTTAATAAAGGATGCATGTGCAGCTAAGAGTCCCTGGCGTCACTGTCCTCTTCTTATCTCTGTATGCTCACTCCAGATGGATTACTGAGTTGGGTGCATTATAACTACCTTCATCAAAAACTGTATTTTTTTTTCCAAATATGGATTTCATGGAATAATGTTTGGGCCATTGCTTCTTTGGGGGTTTAGTGTGGTCGTCAAGGGATTAGTTCTATGTGTGTCGGTGTGTGTGTGCTGCCTGTATCTCTGTGGGGTGTATCCCCATTCGTCTGATCCAGTGGAGAATGAGGCTTGTTATAGAGCTCCTTGTGGAGCTCCACAGCCGGTGGTGACAGTGTGAAAATCAGCAGTGCATGAACAAGAGAAAAAATCCAAACTGTGTTATTTCTGCAAACTTTTGGTATTAAAGTTAGGTTTTTGCGTCAGATTGCAGTTACTCAGAATGTACTTCATCGTTTGTTTTTTGAGTAAAGTTTAGAGCTGATGCTATTAGCCACTTCATTATATGAACATCTGTACAAACTGTTAGTTTGGAGAAGCTTGTTTGAGGCTATCGCTATCTGGTACTGCAACGCTGGAATATGTAGAGTTCACAGCGTTTATCTTTTGAGTTATCTCTTTTGTGCCTCGTAAAATTGCAGCAGTAAGGTAACAACTTTTGCTCTGAGGGTGAGGTTTCTGATTTCTGGTTTGTTTTGGACTTTTTCCAAGTTTTACTCTTTGTTTTCCAAACAATTTGGGATCTTCCATGAAAGCTAAGGTCAAATGCAGTAATCTGCTAGATACCAAAGTATTCTGAGGTACTATCTTTGCGAATGATATCAACCCACCAGTGATACACATTGCCAAGGGGTTGCTAAGTGGACTTCTGGGCTAATTTATATTCTTGAACATAGATAAAGCCTACAGGATAAAAAGAGAAACAAACTTTTAGATTTAGATTCTAATCACCATAATATTTTACTTGTAATGCAAAGATTTTTGAGTGTAGTGATTTTCCTGGCATCTTTTTCACTTTAGCTTCATGAATAGAAAAGAAATACTTGTGTATGTATTCACTATGTTTGCATACTAAATCTGCAGAACTTTAAAGATGACTTTAAGATGAAATCTGTATTTTTATACATTTTTTTTCTACTGTTCTTCGCTCTTTGGAAGCAGCTGCTTTTTTCAAATAGGTTTTCTTCTTTTTTACTTAGTTTATGCTTTTTGTTTCAGGTGAGGAAGCTAAAGGGCTCAGATGAACACTTGAGTGTGGAAAGAGCAGGAGGAGGCCAGGAGCTGCTGGTGAGTAAATGACAGACAAATATTGCACGAACACACACACACACACACACACACACACACACACACACACACACACACACACACACACACACACACACACACAGGTTCACCTTCAAATGTTAAACCATGAGAGCGAAAACTTCTGTTGTTCCTTGAGCGTAGATATCAGTCCGCTGCATATAGCTCCTTACAAAATCCAGATTTTGTGCGTCTTTTTCAACAATTAAATAGTTTACAGCCTCATTATGTTGCCTGTTTGCCAACTTGCTTATTCAACATGTAGCTCTTCAACACATCAAACCGTTGCACAGCTGGAGCGGGGGGGATTCCAATTACTCTGCTCGGCCATAATGAGAAAAGCAATCAAAAGATGGGAGAAAATTGGATAAGTAAGGAAAAAATGGAAAGGCAATGCGCTCTATCAGTCTTTTCCCTTCTGGCCTGTGGAGCTGAGTAGCAGTTTTGTTCCCGTTCGGTGACTGCGGGGCATTTCCACGGCAGCAGCTGTTATTACTGTACGCAGTGCTGTGGTCTAATCCGTCCCTGAGCCTCGCTGTCTGCCTCACAGATCGTTATCGCAGCCACTCCGTTGATGAGGCAGCTGGCGGTGGAGGCGCAGCCACATCTCCGATAACTCACCTCTGTGACACAAAAAGTGTGTCGGGAAAGATTTATTACAAACAGAGGCGAATGATTTCGTGTCCTTGTGAGTTTTTATGGAAAAAGATGTTGATCCATTAAAGGTGCAGTCAAAAATGGCTTTTATTTTGAAGTAGAGCAAGAATATGCTTGTGTGCCATGCTTCTAATCAGTAGGAGGTAAGTGCAGATATCCTTTGGGCTCGACAAAACAGTGTGAATTAATGACAGTTTGTACGGCATGTTTGTGATGATATGCCACTTTATTGCCCAACGTGGTGCTGTGCGTTATGCGCAGATATTTCTGCCTTGATCTTGTCTGTCTGAAAGGTTGTTCTAGATTTCTTCAGTTGCAACTTTGGAAACCTAAGCTGTGGCTTCATGTCCATTTTAGCCCTCAGTCAGAGACTGGACACAGAACCCCTGAAATCAGTCTGTAGGGGAAAATTGTGTAATTTTGGAGCAGTGGGGAAGTGGTTGCTGGAGGTTGCTGATAGTCTCTAGTTGATATTAGTAACAAAAAATATATGCTGCAGCACTGAAAACCACCTTGAGATTGCTTTGGTTGTTAGCAGATTGCCATCATTTCCTGTAGTTTGCCTGTAAGACACCGACTTGTCAGCAAAAATAGCAATCCGTCAATTAATATTATTCTGATACATCGTTAGGGCCCACCTCCCACCTCCCATCCCCCTTTTCCTTTTGTGTGTGTGTGTGTGTGTGTGTGTGTGTGTGTGTGCATTTGTAAAGCTATACCTGTAATCTCCATAATACCAAAACCCCTGAAAAGCCAGCAAAGTGCACCATGATGAGAGCCAGAAACCAATATTGAACTAAGGTGCGTACACAAGCATAGAAGGCAGCCAGCAGTGTGGTAATTGTGCTATGAGAACAACTCTATCCCCATCAAAAACACCCCAATCTTCACAGTTCAAACATATAAGAAAAAGTGTTGATGAGGTGACAAGAACTTAAAAGTCCAGAAACCCCACAACCAATAGCAAAGACCAACAAGCTGAGAACACCAGCGTTCTGTGAGAGAACCATGCAGGAAAGTCTGAACACACGGTATAAGTCAACCAATACTGCAGAAGCCAAAAGGCAGAAAGCGATCCGAAGGCCAAGTGGGACAGCAGCTACCCCAACCCAGGGGCTGCCGCACAGCTCCAACAGTGCATGACGACCAATCCCACAAGGCGTCCACTCCAGGCTGACAGCTCCTGCACCCCTACCAGTCCTTGAAATGAGAGGCACCCACCACACCCTAAAGAGCCAGGCACAGGGACAAGGCAACGTGTCTGCAGGGAGGCCCCAGGGAATGCACCTCACAGGCCAACACAACGTGGGGAAGAGAAGGGAAGGGAGCCACAGAGCCAAGTCAGAAACCCAGTAGTACCCGGCAGCCCCCGCCCTCCTTCCGGTCCAACTGCTCCACATATCCAGTGCCACTCCCAGCCTGCCCGGAGCCAAGAGAAAACGCAGCAGAAAGGCATTTACTTTTAACTACATGTAAATTTATTCTGAGGCTGTCACAGCCATCACCTCTCTGCCCCTCGATGTCAGCATTATAAACGCATACAAGCAGTTCAGTGTGAAGTACATTCGCTCAGCAGGAAAATACATGTAATCTTCAACCCTAGCTAACCTTTATTATTGTCTGTATTTCTTATTTTAATGATAAAAATATTATTTTGTTTCCTGTTTTGTTTGATTAAACTGTACTTCGGTCGTTGCTGTGCTTTTTTTGGAAATCGAATTTCCCAGAGGAACCCACCAGAGGGATTAATAAAGTTCTATCTTATCTTATCTTATCTTATTTACACCCAGAGCCATCCCCGATATCCTCCGAAACTCACTATTCGACCACTGAGACATGTAAACCTTTTGCCACTGTTAAAAGATTAAACCTTCTATTTCGGTATGGCTTTGTAGAAAACTTGATGGTTATTATTTACGGAGGCATGTGCATTCACATTGCTCTATATTCCAAGCTAATAACATTTTAAAATGTGATATTTAATCAGTTTTCCTTCCATCATGCTTTAGTCTTGCGCTGTAACTAATAATCATCAGTCTTATGTGTGTCATCACCACCATTCATCAACTGGACTGATCGCAACAGAGTTTACTGCTAGAAAGCGTGTCCTTCATTTCCTATAAACACATTTACACATCTTTATCAATAAATGGATATCTATCCCAGTCACAAACACGCCTATGAGCATGAGGCCGGTAAAGAGAGACTGCATTGTTAGACATGATGAGGTCTAAAGGTTAAAAAAAATGAAGCATGCTAATGTTGTGCTACTTTGTTTGTGTGCTGTAAAAGGGAGTGATGAGGGGGCAGTAGAACTGAACCAAGTGATGTAACTAGGCTGTTTTTCCTTTGTGTGTGTGGGTTTTTTTGTTTTTTTTTTTTGGCCTGCAGAATTACTCAAAGATTTATGGACAGATCTCAACGGAAATTTAAACTTTGAACTTACAAAATTTTGTGGCGGGGCGCTTAACCATTTCATTTTGTGCCATATATAATACATAAAGATCATTTAAAAGTGAGGTTTTGCTGTTAAAATGTGTTTCCTGTTTTAACCTGCTTTGTTGATAATCTAGTGAAAGTGCAGAATAAATACATCATCTTTCTCTGTGCAGCCACGTTGTTTGCATCACATACAGCTTCCAGTCTAAGAAAGCCCCATGTTCAACAAAGCACTAACTCTTAAATGAATGAATAGACACTTATATCTCTTCGCCTGAGGATCTTCCCATCATTTCCCACAGGACAAGTTGACCTTGTTTATTGCAGTGCGGCCAAAATATCAGAGGTCGCATCTGTTGGAGTCAGCAAACAGGGTTCCCCTTTCCAGCCACAGCTGAGTCCTGCAGGTAGCCGGCTCCAGCATTCTGTTGTGATAGTCTAAATTCACGTGACATGGCTTCAGAGTTTCTCTGTAAAAGCCTTTGAAGTTATCAAGCTGATTAGCAGTCTGATAAATTGGCCAGTGACCTTATTATTTCTTTTGTTGTGAAGCTGGAAAGGTGCAAACACCCCTCCTGAGGGCACAAGAAGGCAACATATGCCCTGTGAGTTAGACTGATACAGCTGTTTCTGCTCGATTAAGCCTTTGAATAGACTTTGATCAATTCACACTTGAAAGTTTTTCATAGTGGACACCCACCTCGTCAAAGTAATGGGCCATATCTGTTAACAAGTCAGTCAGAAGTTTCTTCACTCCTACATACTCTCTGGTGTATAGTAAGTTATATTGTTGCAAATGAAAGCATTTAAGAACCACAGCAGTTAAAGAGTGTTGTTTTCCAGTGTGTAAAGGGCACCAACTCTCTGTTAGCTCAATGACTGCAATTTCATTTTAATTCAGTTTCACTTATATAAGGCCAAATTACAGCAGCCTTCACCTCATAGTGCTTTATTGTTGGGTAAAAACCCTAAAAAGGTGGAGAGAAAACTGTATGAGCAAGTATTTAACCACAGAGAGAACTAAAAACTCTGGTATTACCATCAGCACCAAATCTGTGTGCTGGGAGCTTCATGGCTTCGGTTTTGGTGGCCTAACAGCTGCAGGTGTAATGTGTCTGTGGCCCAGTACTTTTTTTTCCATTTTAGTGTCTCAGTATTGAGCTATTTTCAGACACTCTAACCAAGTTTATTGCTGAATAGCAAGTTGTTTGTAATAAGTGTCTTTCCCTGTGGTGCTGACTTTCCTGTCTACTCCTGATGCCTCGCAGAGGGCCAGGTTTGCCCACGCAAGTGTTGTTGTAAAGATAGGACTTCTGTACCGCAGGGTTAGACTAACAGGAAGTGTACCGAGGCCACCTTCTTTGAACGAGCCCTGTCCCCCAGTAAGACCTGTAAGACCTCTGCTTTTCTCTTTAAGTGAAGTTAGTAAAGTATAATCACATTAACTTTGCAATTGCCGAGTTATTTATTTATTTAACTTAACGATTTCAGCAGTTAATTTTAGATAGAAGTGAAATGGTAAGAGAGGAATGCACTTAACTAAAAGAGCTCTAATTATGTAAATACACGTCTGTCTTCCTTCCTTCCAGCTCTGGCCCTCCTTTTTCTTTACAGCTTTCTTATTTTTTCTGTTGCAGTTTATTAAAGTGCTTTGGGGCTCTGTGCCAGTTTTTGGAGTACAAAACCTCAGCGTGTCTATCTGTTCACACTCCCGAAACACTGTCTTTTCCTCATACTCCTAGCTCGTGGCTTAGCCGCGCACAATACAACAATGTACTCTCCCGTAAGCTGATTATCTTCTGTTAGAACTGCTTCACAAGTACCGACCTTCAGTACCTCCCTCTGCTTAGACTTTGGTGATGCATCTAATCAGAAGGAAAATATTCTTAACTTGTGAGCAGTTTTATTATCTGAAAAGAAGAGGGAGTGACCCCTGATTATTTGTGTGGTATGTAACAACGGCAGGTTCGTGATGGGTTTGATCCTCTCGGTTACTGCAGAGTGAGCAGCATCTCTGACCAAAAACGGGAAGGCCATTTGTTTCCCTCTCATTGTGTGGTGCTCTGGGGTGGAAGTTGTTTATTTGATCCATTTTATTTTCACCGCTGCTGTGACCAGACCTCTGTGGTCTTCTGGGGGATAAATCTGCGCTGGCTCTCTGCTGCAGTATACTAATGGAGAGCAGGGGCAGGAGAGAGAGATACTGGTCTGACATCGCTGCCTGTGTGAGCATGGAGGTCAGCGAAGTGAGGAGACAAGAGTCACAGAGGGGGAAGCAAAGGAGGCATCAAAATGAAAGATGTGATGTGACTTAAGCTTTGCCGCAGAGGGAAACAAAACAACAAAAAGGCTGATTCTATCTTTTGATAAAACTCAGCTGAGGCACCCACCGCCTATCAATTCACATGCTTGTATGAGAAAAAATGTTTTTAGGTAACAGTTTTACTGGGGAACAACAAGATGCATGACACATCACACTGTGTCAACATTTATTTAACACAAACTAATCCAAAATGCAATGACTCCATGATTCAGTTGTTGGCAGAGCCACCTTTAAGCTGTTTTGGATTTTATCAGTATCTCACATTGTTATGGACGAAAGTTCGTTGAGGTTTGCAGGCATCCGTCTATGCACAGCTCTCTTTAGGTCCCACCGCAGTTGATTGGATTAAGCACTTGACTTTGATTGATGTCCAAACCGCCATCATTTAATCTGGAAGTTTTCTGGCTTCCTCTTTGGACACATTTGTTTCATTTTCTTCAGTTGGACTCTCTCCTGCAGGGTTTTCCCTTGCAATTGATTTATTAACGTACACATGGTGGTTAGAACAGAACGGGAGGCTGGCACATATCCCATAAATCCAATGGTAAATTAGTGTTTTCACATATTGGTAAATAGGGGCTATGACCACTTTCAGGCCAGATTTACCTGCCAGACTGATGGCCTCATATTTGACTGTAAAATACTTTGGTATGTTTCCAAGTTTTCTCTTTGACCGCAAGGTGTTCAGGTCCTGTGGCTGCAAAACAGGCCCCAACCACTGCCTGACAGGTGGTATGCTGTGCTTGTTTTTTGCTGTGCAAATGTGAGCAAATATCTCCACTTTGGTCTCATCTGTCTTAAGGAGAGTCTTGGCTTTTTTGGCTTTGCTGTCATGCTCATTTTAGAGAGAAAACGGTTGCTGTTTTTCCAAATAGTTCTGCCATGAACGTTTAACATACTGCGGCCTGTAGAGTCTCATCAGTTAGTTAAGTGCAGTTGATTAGCAGCGCCCGGCTGCTACTTACTCTCTTAGTTCCTAAGAAAGCAGTAAGGGTGTACTTCACACACTGCTCCTGCTACTATATTTTACAAATAAATAATATGCTTTAATACGTCATGTGTTATTGTTCATATGAGCTTGTATTTACCTAACTTCAAGACCAGTTTAGGACCAGTTCATTTTTCTTCCATTATGTCCTGATATGTAATATCTTAAATTGAAAGAGGTTGTACTTTTTTTGCCACATGACTGTAGCACAAATCATTGTACGATTGTGTGTCACTGGATGAAAGTGGCGTGTAGTGCTCAGTAAGATTAGTACGGTTTAAGTAACAGTTCATTTACCAGGACTTACCCAGTGAGTTTAAAGGTTTTAAGGCGTTGGTTGTGATGAGTTGGAAGTGACGGATCCGTGTCACTAGGTGACATCATAATAAAACGCACAACATTAACACTAGCATGAAGCTCATGAACATAAAACTACTCTCCATTTATGTGTAATAGTGAATACATCTTACTAAACCCTTATTTATTTATTTTTTAATCATTATGTATAGATTTTTTATTTTCCTTTACTTTTTCCTTTACATCATCATGTTCCTGTCATCTTTAAATCCCATCTTCCAGGGCTCCTCTTCCTCTGGTCGGACCCGTAGTTTCTCCCTCCTTCCCCACCTAACACCAACTTCATCCCCGGGATCTCCGAGGCACCTGGGTCACCCCGCCACACCCAGCAACATCGTCACGATCACTCACCACAAATCTCCAGCTGCAGCTCGACGAGCCAAGAGTCAATACCCAGGCCGGCTGCTGGAGGTCAAAGAGGTGGGTGGAGAAGTCGTAGCAGTAACAACACGCCTTTTGACTTATGAGTGGGCATATGTTTTCACCTTTTAGATTTATTGAATGCAGTTTCCTTCTTCAGTACACTTTCTTTCTGAATTTTTCCCTTAAAAGAAACTGGCTTTAATTATATGTTACAAGAACTAAGTTAAAGAATAGTTTTATTTTTCCAGAAAATGTTATTTATTAATTGATAAATTACATAAAGAAACAAGAACCCAACAAGAGCTTAACCTATCATGGCGTGTTTGTGTCAGTTTCTGTCTGACACAAGTGAATCGCGGGAAGGAAACCTCCTCTTCCTCCTCTTCCACTGTAATCTCGGCAGTTCTTTTCTCTGTTTTTACTGGAGACGGTCACTCCTTAACATCTCTTTTTCATTATAAAGATTATTCAGCTGTGTCTGTCCACTGCTTGAGGGTATCCAGCACAGTTTTGTACTAATTTTCTGTAATGGCTTTTTTATTAATGCCAGCAGTGAGCAGTGTTTTCCAAAGACAGGATTTGGTATTTGGTATTCCACCTAAGGAAATACTTTCTATAGTCTGACTCATAAGAGGCTGTTTTCAAAGGCTTTTACAGATTGGTTATCTAGTAATTATATTTAATTTTAGTATTTTTGTGTCCATTAGCAGAAATGTTTTACTTTGAAAAACTAAAGCCCCTCTGCGGTGTAACGCTCTGTTGAAGTAGCAGAAGTCTGTCATTCGGATGTGGGTCACTTTAACATTAATGCTCGTCACAGCTTCATTCAAGCTTAACAACAACAGAGCGCCATGGCGCACACGAGACGGGACAGTACAGCAAGTGATGTATAATGCATCACATCGCAGTAGACAAACACGAGTGTTCAGAGATTTCTTTTTTCCTTCATTTTATTGCTGTTAAGGGGATTTTTTTTATTTTATTTTATTTTTTAGAAAACCTGATAATTTCTTAGCTTTTTTGTGAGCTGAGTAAATCAGACAACAGGGAATCTTGTGAGTGTCTGACATTTTACTGATTTTCAAGCACATAGATTTAGCAATTTAATATTTAGAAATTGTGTAATTGCAAATAAATCAAATCAAATCACTTTTATTGTCACATCACATGTGCAGGTACACTGGTACAGTACATGCGAGTGAAATTCTTGTGTGCGAGCTTCACAAGCAACAGAGGTGTGCAAAAAAAAAATACAATAACATAAAACAAGCAAAATATAAGAATGGCTAAATCTGAGAGTAATAAATATATGTACAATATATATTACAGTAAAGGCAGAAATATCAAACATTTATTTCTTACAGCTTCTTCCATGTAAATAGTTATAGATTTAATTTCTTTTACCCACAGTATCTTGCATAACTGTGCAGCTGATTGAAATTATGCTTCGTGAATAGTTGAGCATATATACTGCAGGGATTTGTGTTCTCCTGCAGTAGAGACTGAGAGAAGTAGATGGGTAGCATTCCTCTGGTTAGAAACAACAGCATGGACACAGATACAAAGCACTGTATATAAAGGCTATAAGGCTATAGCTACGTTGAAGCTAACAGATAATTCAGCCGCTTGTTTTGTTTTCTCATCAATTGTTATTGCGACTTTTATAAGAAGGAGCCAGAGTGTTCATTGTGAGCTGGACATTGAAAAGAGCACGCTGTCTACTTTGACATATGAAAAGCTGATGCGATTTATATCAAAGTGAAGAAATACGTGTTTAAAAGTGGCGTAAAGACATGCAGCAGGGTGGATGATGAGGAAATTATGGTTCAGCGGTGGTAACGTATTAGCAGTGCGTGGGCAGGTTTGGACTCCCCGTCTACCTGCAGTGAGTGTGTGCTGTCAGATGAGGGTATTGTAAAAATATGTGGTATTACTGATCTGTGGGCTACTCTTTCTTGGTGCTGATGCTTGGTTGCTGGTCTAGCAGCCAGTTGCAGAGAAGAGTGAAGTAATAATATTTGACTGATGCACAGAATCATCCATGTTGAGCATCAAGGTGTTGGGATTTGAGAATTGCACAGGAATCCTTTCCAGTGGTCAAAAACCCCTCATCACAGGCAAATACCTCCCCAAATGGGCATTTAAATTAAGCATGTTTTATATAATATCATTTTATATTTGTCACCCTTTATACTGTGAAGCCTCAAATATAATTTACAATATAATTGTCCCACAAATAATCATTTTTCCGGCATGCATACAACATATGAACTAGGGTCCTGGCTTCCTCCTCGCATTTCCAACAGGTGCCATCGTCAGCAAGCTTCAACCTGACTAGCTTACTGGGAGTCCAGTAATTTCTGTGAAGCAACTTGTATTGGATAAGCTGAGATTGGGCTTCACATGAGCAAACATACCACGATGAAACCAGCTTCTTCCAACTATCCCCTAAAATCTGAATTCCCCCCCTGAGCCTGGAATTCTGATTAACTGGAAAGTTTTCCAGTTTTTAATTAATACAGACTAGTTGTTGGTTGTCTTTTCTCCTTATTTCACCCAAACTTCACCGAAAGTCCATTGCAAGGCCTGGGTTTGAGTCCAATTCAGGCCATTTCCTATGTGTTATCCCCCCCTCTCTTGACTTTTTTCTCATCTACTTTCCTATCCTGTCAAAATAAAGGCAAAAAAATAAATCTTTTTTTTTTTTTTTTTAAAGCTGTGCTATATTTTCTGTGACCTTTGTCTTCAGAGATTGTAAAAGTCTCAGGTGAGACACTGGTGCAGTGAGTTCAGCAGATATTTCTGGCATCTTGGCAGGCCTGACACTGACTGCAGTGTGCTCACACTTTACTGTAAGTTCAGCATGGTTGGCATTTTTTATTGCATATATATCAATACTGATTAACGTGGCTGGTGACAGAAGCAGTTTGTGCAATCATCAATTTGCAAAAAAAAAAAAAAGCTAGAGAAAAGACTAAACTGTAAACCGTTGATATTCCACGCAGTGTTGCCCGGTTCATCCCTGAAAGTGTGTACTGTACTAATGCTACGTTTAAACAGTTTTATGATTTCTGTGAGTTAAAACTTGGAAGCACAGCGTAAGTTAATTAAAAAAAATCTCCTCACTTGACATTTCCGGTAACTTTTGCTGTAGTTTGAAGTTCAAATCCTCATTAATTCTCCCCGCCTCATTCACCAGTCCTGTCAGTTCTAGTTACCACTTTGTCCCCATGTGCTACATCTCTGTACTCTCAGAACGGTCGTTCACTCTTTACCGCTTATCTTTCCAGAGAAGATTTTTTTTTTCCCCTCCTTTTCTCCCATCACTTCTTAATAGGCTTGTCTGCAGCTGATTTAAATTGATTAATTGCACAACATTAGGCTTGAAGTGAAGTTGGTAAAGCAAAACTAATAGACACAATGAAGACATGATTGTATGCTTGGCTGGTGAACTATACAGCCTTTTGCTGCTGCAGTTTTGCTTTCACCCCTTTTTTTGTTTAGAGACAAAATGTTCTTTTCGGATTATTGCCAAGCAGCTGTGCATCTGGTCGCTAAATTATGGAGAGATGATGACAGGAGGAAATATGGACAAAGAGAGACAAGAGGCTTTCTAAAATACTTCTGCCCATGTAAACTGTTGGTACTGAGAATGGAAACAGAGGCTGACAGGTATGAAGTCATGCCGGCCATGTCAGAAAATGTTTGTTTATCTTTATAAGAGACTTTGTGATATGTTTTTGTCTTTTAATTATGCAAACCTAAATTAAGACCTCAAAAATTATTGAATATTTTAATTTTCACTCTTTTTTTTGTTGCGTGTTTCATTCCCTAATTGTGGTGCAAGCAATTGTATGTGAAAGTGTGTAGAGACAAACCGACTGAGCATTACATGAGTGCAGTTCCCATTAAGTAGTCTGTGTAATCAGCCATGCAATGCATTTGGTTTGCACCATAGAGCACCATAGAGCTAATCCAGGGGAGCATATGCAAGTCGGGGAATCTGATATGGCACAGCGCCTTTGGAAATTTGTTAAAACAAACCATAAATGGGTTTTTTCAGCCTGAAAATTGGGGCAAATTATGTCTGTCCATCCATTTTTCAATCGACTTTGTGGGCGCACTGGAGTCTGTCTCAGCTGTAGTACTGTGACAACCTGGCCAGGCCACCAGTCTGTTGATTGGCTTTTGGCATTGTTTCTCACCTCACATCTTTTCAGAAATACAAATTTCCTTTCTCCATGAACTGGAATCTGCTGATATCCAGCATATTTATTCATTAAAAACACACGCGCAGTGTCGCAAAACTGTCAGCGACATGCTAGCATAGTGTGGAAGCCCTTCATGAATCAATTTGCAAGTAAAACGCAGCAGAACTGCCACAGAAGCGTGCACAACAATAAACCTCGGAACCAGCTACAAGCTTGCAGCCTCGGTATGAGCAAAGGATCAAATCAGGTACAGGAAAATTATGGAGATGAGTGAAAAAGTGAAAAGGATGGATGACCTGTTATCTGGAGAAGTTCTAAGCCTACTGGGAATTGATGCATTGGAAGTATCTGATATGTTTTTGTTGTATGACGTATGTTGTTCATTCAGTTCATTTTCAGTTCATTTTTTGCACGTCTTTACAGAAGCAGAGCACTTATTTTGTTTTATTTTGATGTCAGAAGATCCTTCAAGTTACTGCATTTGGGGAAAATTGTGAAGTTTGTTTTATTGTGAAAAGACAATTTTGCTTTAAAGTACATTTTTATTTGTGTATGCTGTCAGTAATTGGTCAAGAAAATTAAAATCTGCAAAAATGTGAAAGATCTGAAAAGCGGGGACCTTCAGATGTTTGCTATTTTTAACTTTAAATCATTATTTCAGCCATGAGTCGGGCTAACTGTGTTGCTCAGCTGAAGGTTACAGGGATAAGAAGACAATCTTTGACCTGTGGATTTCTGAGCTTTGTACCAGAATGACAAAGACAGTTCATTTACTGTCTTCTTTGAGCTGGGACAAAGGAGCTTTATGTGACGCCTACCAAAGAGGAGATGTTTTGTTTTGTTTTTTTGCCTAATAACTTGTCGTGTAATTGACATTTCACTGGAGCATCTGTTAACCTTGAGTCACTGTGCCGCCCAACACTAAACGGTGTATTAAAGCCTGCCGTTTAACTCAACAGTTTCTCCTGCATGCGAGTCTGAAGGCACTCTTTGGAGGAGCATCAATGTTTCATGTGGAGATCTTTCTTTTAAGCCTTACTTGCTCGCTGAAGACCTGGCTGACTTCGACTTGTTAAATTCCCCATTCAAGATGCGCCACGCTGTGCGTCTGTCTCCCCATGCTAAGAATATCACGCCTAAAGGATTCACTCTGTGACAGAAAAAGAAGCTAGTGATCAGTATGAGTGCAGGATCATTTCTCACCTCTCAGGAGCAGAGTGTCTCTCCTCAGAATGAACCAGGGACAGTTTGAGTAAATAACAAGCAGATGGTGTGATCATTAAGCAAAACAAACATTCCTCTGGTGCCCGCCTTTCCTCCACAGACAGAAAACAAGGCCCTCTGTGATGCATGATTCATCCTCTGTAAGGCTTCACATTCTTTTGGTCCGGAAGAATTAGGTTGCTTCTTTCTGTGACCTGATTCATATCTACCATTATTTAGCTCCTCTCCATCTCTCTTCATGTCTTCTCTTCCACTTCTCCTCCTGCCTTCCCTTCTTCCTCTTGTCATTTGTTGTTTTCCAGCCTTTATTCGTAACAGGCCAGTACACTGGAGCTGATAGTACAGGAGTCTGCTTGTGCTGTGATTTATACACAACTACACACTGTAGAGGCCAGAAAGCTGCTGCATGCTGATTACATAGTGGATTTATGATCAAACAGCAGCATCTGGGATGTTTTGTTGTACATCCAATTTATTTTCTGGTTACTACAGCTGATAATATTCATAAACACCACTCTTTTGCTTCCTGTAAGGCTCTCTATCACAGCTTTTTCCAATGTGAATCACGCTTGGATTGGTCCTTTACCTGGAACTAGTTTGAAGTGGGAGACCTTACCAGGGGCAAATTGCCCCTGACCTTGTAGATGCAATGTTCACTAAGGCACACAAACCCTTTCTCACAAGCTATCCAAACCTTCCTGGACCCTTTGTTGAATCATGAATTAATTGTGAGCACATTTTGCGGAAGATGAGTTCAGTTTCACAGGCCTGATAATAAATCACTTAAATAAAACCTGTGTTACAAAGTGAAGTAGGCTAAATAATCTCACAAAGCCTGAGAACAGCTGAGAAATCATTGACATCTTTTAGCTTGAAAATTGTTATAAAGCCATTTCTTTGGGACTCCAGTGAACCACGGGAAGAGCCGTCATCCACAAATGGAGAAAACTTGTGACAGTGGTGAACTTTCCCAGGAGTGGCCAACCTACCAAACTCATCTCATCAATGACTAATCCAGGAGCTCACAAAAGAACGCAGAATAACATCGGCAGGCCTCGCATGCGTCAGCTAAGGATTAGAATTTATGATTCAACAATAAGAAAGCGAGTGGGCTAAAAATAGCGTCCATGGAAAAGTTTGTATTTGCCAAAAAAGTCTTGATGGTTCCCAAGACTTTTGGAAAAATATTCTGTGGTCTGATGAGACCCAAGCTGAATGTTTTGGCAGGTTTGAACAGTACTAACAAAGAACATTATACTAACAGTCAAACATGGTGGTGGTAGTGTGATGGTGTGGGGCTGCTTCTGGACCTTCTGCTGTCTACCAAGAAATCCTGAAGGAGACTATCCAACCATCAGTCTGTACACTGAAGCTCAACGGTGCTTGGGTTATGCAGCACAACAATAATGTAAAACACACCAACAAGTAGGGCTGGGCTATATCATACTGTTCACGGTAATACCGGTGTAATTTTGGGCAATGATAGGAAAATGAAATATCGCAATAGAATATGAGTAAAACGTGCATGTGCAGTGCCTATGTTTATATACGCACATGGCAGCGACGCAGAATGAGAAGAGCGAATTGGTTTGTAAAAATGCTGTAACTTCCGTGGTGTGGAACTGGTTTAGCTTTCGTCCGTCAGATACACAACAAAGCACTATTTTTGGTATGCTAGCGGGCCGTCGTTATTACCGTGTTGTTTGGAAAATACGGCACACTTAAAATCAATCCTTTTGATTTTTCTGAAAATCGACAGTGCCCCTTATGTATGAATTCTGGTTGTGTTTGCTGACCTCGAAACGATTTTACATGGTACACGGCGCTCGAAAATCTGTCAAATGTTTTAGTATGACTTTGCTAAGCTACGAAGCCGCACCGCTTGATGGATTGACGGAGCATTACGGCTATTGCAGGCAGGAGCCTCGCGGAGTGATACGTACTGGGCTTCAACATAATATTACCGTATTGTGTGTGTATAACCTCTTTAAGTTTTGTGGATCTTGTACATGCTTATATGGATATGTCGGCCAATTCCACTGGAAATGCCTTTTGGTTAAACTGTCAGCAAGGAATTTGCACTGTTACGTTTTTACAGTGGGGCAAAAAAGTATTTAGTCAGCCACCGATTGTGCACGTTCCCCCACTTAAAATGATGACAGAGGTCAGTAATTTGCACCAGAGGTACACTTCAACTGTGAGAGACAGAATGTGAAAAAAAAATCCATGAATTCACATGGTAGGATTTGTAAAGAATTTATTCGTAAATCAGGGTGGAAAATAAGTATTTGGTCACCTCAAACAAGGAAAATCTCTGGCTCTCACAGACCTGTAACGTCTTCTGTAAGACGCTTTTCTGTCCCCCACTTGTTACCTGTATGAATGGCACCTGTTTGAACTCATCATCTGTATAAAAGACACCTGTCCACAGCCTCAAACAGTCAGACTCCAAACTCCGCCATGGCCAAGACCAAAGAGCTTTCGAAGGACACCAGGAAAAGTATTGTAGACCTGCACCAGACTGGGAAGAGTGAATCTACAATAGGCAAGCAGCTTGGTGTGAAAAAATCAACTGTGGGAGCAATCATCAGAAAATGGAAGACATACAAGACCACTGATAATCTCCCACGATCTGGGGCTCCACGCAAGATCTCATCCCGTGGGGTCAAAATGATCATGAGAACGGTGAGCAAAGATCCCAGAACCACACGGGGGGACCTGGTGAATGACCTGCAGAGAGCTGGGACCAAAGTAACAAAGGTCACCATCAGTAACACACTACAACGGCAGGGAATCAAATCCCGCAGTGCCAGACGTGTTCCGCTGCTGAAGCCAGTGCATGTCCAGGCCCGTCTGAAGTTTGCCAGAGAGCACATGGATGATACAGCAGAGGATTGGGAGAATGTCATGTGGTCAGATGAAACCAAAGTAGAACTTTTTGGTATAAACTCCACTCGTCGTGTTTGGAGGAAGAAGAATACTGAGTTGCATCCCAAGAACACCATACCTACTGTGAAGCATGGGGGTGGAAACATCATGCTATGGGGCTGTTTTTCTGCCAAGGGGACAGGACGACTGATCCGTGTTGAGGACAGAATGAATGGGGCCATGTATCGTGAGATTTTGAGCCAAAACCTCCTTCCATCAGTGAGAACTTTGAAGATGAAACGAGGCTGGGTCTTCCAACATGACAATGATCCAAAACACACCGCCCGGGCAACAAAGGAGTGGCTCCGTAAGAAGCATTTGAAAGTCCTGGAGTGGCCTAGCCAGTCTCCAGACCTCAACCCCATAGAAAATCTGTGGCGGGAGTTGAAAGTCCGTGTTGCTCGGCGACAGCCCCAAAACATCACTGCTCTCGAGAAGATCTGCATGGAGGAATGGGCCAAAATACCAGCTACTGTGTGTGCAAACCTGGTAAAGACCTATAGTAAACGTTTGACCTCTGTTATTGCCAACAAAGGTTATGTTACAAAGTATTGAGTTGTATTTTTGTTATTGACCAAATACTTATTTTCCACCCTGATTTACAAATAAATTCTTTACAAATCCTACCATGTGAATTCATGGATTTTTTTTTCACATTCTGTCTCTCACAGTTGAAGTGTACCTCTGGTGCAAATTACTGACCTCTGTCATCATTTTAGGTGGGGGAACTTGCACAATCAGTGGCTGACTAAATACTTTTTTGCACCACTGTATATAACTTTAATACACATAAAAAACAGCTGCTTGTTTAAGTGAAAATGCATTGATGGGGTTTTTTGCACTAATAAAGTTGTGGAGTTGTAAAGTATTTTGTCTAGTGTCAATTATATCGTCAGTTATATCGTTATCGCAAATTTTCAAATGTATATCGTGATAAATATTTTTGGTCATATCGCCCTGCTCTACCAGTGGACTAGTCAACCTCCGGACTCAGAGCAGACTGAAATTCTTTGGCTTTGCAAAAATCTATGTCTAATATTAAAAGTTGTTTGATCTGAGACATGTAAGAGTGCAGAAAATAAGAAGTCAAGAATGGGGCAAATGCTTTTTCACAACACTTTCTGTGCCTGAGAGATTCACCCCTACAGTGCGTGGATGCACCTTGTGATCACTGAATGTGAATGCTGTTTGTTCCAGAGATGAGATCATTTGTACCTTGTGAAATTGCAGGTCAGTTCAAAGGCAGAGTTGGCTGCTGTAAATTGGCAGTGTTGTGCTGAATTCATGAAAGGACAAACAGATGGCTCATTTCTGTTTGGTTTTCTACTATTAATCACTATTCTACTATTAATTTTCTACTAATAATCATATTATTATGTTCGCCAGTTGTTATCATAGTTTGAATATTTATGTGGACACATTTCATATATCAGAACCTGGTTATTACAGTGACTCTGATATTATACAAATCACTGTGATGAATAAAAAGTAAAATAGTGTCATTCAAGCAGTATTTTCATATGTTTGAATATTGAGGTTATTTGTGCTTTATAACCACACAAACACATACACGTTGCTATACATGCCATATTATACTGTCATTCATTACACATTTGAAATCTAAACAATTAATGCCTCTAACATAACCTATTTAAATAAACTTACTAATAATCTGCTGTAAATGTGCGTTTTAAATATGATTCTTAAAACGTCTCAGTGCTGGGGAGCTTCTGTGTCTGGTCAGTTTCTCAGTACAGTTCAGTATTTTCTAAAAATCTTTATCACGCTGACAGCAGTAATTGCTATCCTGATGTATCGACGAGGTTTCGGTTGAATGTTTGGGCCATTGTCACGTTGTCACCTTCCATCCATCTGTCCCTTTGCTGAATGCGTGACGGTGGCAGTCAGACCACATAACCGTCTCTCCAAAGCCAGCTTGTCACAGCTGGCTGATGTGAACTCATCAAACGCCTCGGCTGTCGGTGCAGCAGCACCACTGGGCACTTACACTGCCGTGGTAGAGCTGGATCATTGGGGTTATGCTATTTCTGGAAGCATCGCTGGTCCTCTTGGCTCCTGAGAGCACTCTGTCTGTCTGTCTGTCTGTTTCTGTGTGTGGCGGGGGAAGCTGCCATTATTGAAAGCTCTCTGATTTTTTATTTTTTTTTATTTTTTACCTGCTTTTAAAAGTTAATAAACATATCAACTTTGATGCTATTTACATACAGAAAGCAGTGGTTGTTGAAATAATTTTTTTTCTTTTTAAATTTCCCTTTTGTGAAATTTGTGAAAACAATTAATTATTTGAGTGGGCCTCGAAGGTGACCACTAACACTAGCAGACATTTGAGAAATATTTGAGACATTTAAGTTTTCTACTTTGCTTTTTATAACTTCATCATGCTGTGTCAGATATTATGATATATTTAAACATTATTTCACCCTGTGGTCTATTTTTTCTCTTTAAATTTTTCCTTTATCTGTTTTTATCGTATTTTCCTTGTGTGTAAATAGGTCTTTTTTCTTTTTTTTTTACCTAAAGAAATGTGGCTGCATTTTTTCCTGTGGACAATAAAACCCAGTGAGCTGTGTTATTTTTGAGCATGGTATGCTTTTTCTGAGTTACTTTAGGTTCCATAGCAACACATTTGCTCTCCAGCTTCATTGCCACCTCCTAAAGGCCCCTCTAGTGAATGTAGACCCTCAGGCATGTTCGGCTTTCTGGCATTATTAGTGCAACACAGATGTAATTACGCCTCCAAACCTCTGCTTTTCTGCCATGCTGCATATGTGCTGAGCATTCATCTTTTGTATCATATCGAATGTTTGGGCTAAAGCCGAAACCAAACAAAATGCAGGCTGTGTCTGTTTCCTGATGGACAGAAATCGTAGTTTTCTTTATAACAACACTGCTGTTAGCTCAGAATCAGATCAGATACAAATGAGAGACAGACAGTTGGCTTTGCTCTGCTGGCCATTATGTCATCCAGCATATGCTGATCATAGATTATCCACTTCCATGATACATGTTAGCTGATGAGCAGCAAAAAAAAGGAAATGCAAAAAATTTCAAAGACATCAGGTTAAATGAGTGATGTCATTAAACAGACCGCTGATGCTTTCTCTGCGAAAAATAAAACATTAAAAGTCTTTTTTTTTTCTCTCAAAAAGGAAACGAAATAGCCACAGTAACTTTTTTCACTTGCAGTTATTATTTTCATGTTTTGCTTTTTAATGGAGTAGGAAAGATCCTAAGTCTTCCTTAAATAAATAAAATGACAGTGGTGTGCACCTCTTGACAGTTTTTGCACTGCTGCTCCCGTTCAGACCGATGTGCGCATCTGTGACTTCAACGCAGAGAACAAACTAGAGATGGCACGATACCACTTTTTTATGTCCGATACCGATACCGATATCATAAATTTGGATATCTGCCGATACCGATATGAATCCGATATAGTGTTTTTTAATCAACAAAACTGTTTTTTAAAATATCTTGCTGCATTTTGCAAGTCTGCAAGTTCATACTCAAGTTTAAAACAACAACTACACTAAAGCTATTCTGTTATACCTGTATACAAAAAAAATATTTCATAGTTCAGCAATACTGATCAATCTAATAAACTTAAACCTACACCATCCTCCCTATTCTGGAATTTTAAAGAGTACTTAGCGTAAATATTAAGCAACCTAACTAATAGGGTTCCAACTCCCAGCAACAACAAAAATAAATAAATAAAAAATAGGGAACCACCCCTCACGCGCCACCTCATGATGCTTAATCGACATAATCAACCTTAATTTGATGCAGTGTGAAAAAAAATGCACAGAAATCAATTATTTTTCAAGAAATATTAAATAGATTCAACATCTTTCTTCAACAAAATTGCAGACTGCACAGATGGTACCTTCCCAAAGGAAAAAGTACTATAGCTTACTAGGGTATATATATTAGACTTAATAGTCACTATATACAGTAATTGACTTCTATTCGTTTTACATCAAATTAAAACTTTGGGTGTCAGATAATTATTTATTAAAAGCTCGACATTTTAAATGAGAGTAAGAAAGAAAAGTATGTCTTTGTGCCCCCTTTTCTCTGTTCATGCCCTATCGGCCCCCCTGGCTAAACTTTGCTAGATCCGCCCCTGCACAGTTACCAGCGTCAGCTACGTAGAAAAAGATCCTGGTGTAGAAAGTAATATTAAATACATTCTAACAACAGCTTATCAAGCTTAAACGTGCTGCTGTTGTTCAGCCGCTGGTTTCCTCTTTCTGGTGCAAAGTGGGCCAAAAACAAACAAGAGAGACTCGCTACAGAAAAGCCGATCAGCTGATCATTTAAGCAGTTTCACGATTGAAGTAGCAGCCGGAGAGCGAGAGGCAGTCGCTCGTTAAGCTTAACGTGGGAATGCTTTACAAACATTCAGAGATGGACTTACACACTTGCTTTACTTCTCTCGGGATAACTTTGTCGGAGATGAAATGCCAGGTTGCTAGCGAAGCTCCAAATGCTATCCAGACCACCGACAGGTCCCGCATGCCACAGCCGCTCTATCACGTGATGCATATTGCTCCGACGTGCTAACGTTCTGAGGCGAGTTACGGCGTGTTGCAAGTTTTGTGAGGTGCTTTCGTGATATTTAATGGATCGGATTACATTTTTTATTTTTCTCCGATATCCGATCCAGTAATTTAGGTCAGTATCGGACCGATACCGATACGTAATATCGGATCGGTCCATCTCTAGAACAAACATCAACTTCTGTGTCAAACTAATGTGACTTCCATGTTGAGGATCATCACTGCGATGGTGATTGTATCAAAGCACCAGATCACGAGCATGACGGGGAACCTGCTTTCAACCATCAGCTTTTGAGCTGCCATATTAAAAAGCCATTGTTTAGAAAATGTTTTCAGCTGCGTCTTTTTTCTAATTGATTCTAGCTGGGGACACAAATCCACTTTGGGGTTGCATCAGGAAGGACATCTGGGGTAAAACTCCAAACACGTGAAGCTACCCGCTGTGGTGACCACAGGTTAAGGGAGCAGCTCAAAGTAGGTTTTATTTGGTACAACGAGTCTATCAATTATCGCTCTGGACTCTCAATTTAACACTGAAAGATTTGGATGTCTGAGCTCTGGAAGCACATCTGGTGACCTGCAGGTAGATGGCTTATGTTTTATTCACAGCTTTTCATAGACAAAGTCTATACACAACAATCCAAACCAGCGCACATCCTCTTTTTCTTTGTCACATATAATCAGCATGCTCTGAATTAAAACACCTTGCTCTGCTTGCCAACATAATCTTTGGCTGCTGTACACAACTGAAGATTTTAAAGAATGAGAGAAATGAAAGGGAACATTACCACAAATTTTAGATATAATATTAACAGAAACTTGCTCTGTCAAAAACAAAAAGTCAATATTTGTGGAATGATTCACCTAAATTTAACTGTTGATATTCATATTCATCATGTTCATAGGGCCACTGCACCAGATCCTTACCTCCTGCAAATACTTACTAATAATAGGACTTAGTTGAAAATGTTTTCTAGATAGTGGAAGTTTTAAAATATAATATCTAAAAAAGACTCCTTCCTTCATCCCTTGAAATACCCTTAAATGTGGCATCATTTTCATCAAAAAGTGGAACATGTTTGATTTTTAATTAGATGAAATCACCCAATTTAAGTTTAAGAGTCAGTGTTTTGACATGTGCAAGTACATGTGGCAGAAAGAGACTTCCACTGAGTGCATAAATGGCATAAATCACTTTATGATTTCACTTGATATTATCGAGCATGCTTGCGCTCATGCTAAAACAGACTGGTCATGTTGAACTCACCACTTATACAGGAAAAATGTCAACCATGATATTGTGGTATGAGGATTTCTGTCACAAGGTAATGTAGAAAAGCCTTAAATAATGCCCTGTAATTACAGTAATGTGTCACAGAGTGTGACAGCGTGAAGGATTTTAGCTGGAAAATAAAATAAAATCCTGTTTCAAGTAAAAGAGTAAGTTGTGATTGTTTGACAGACACAGTGAAGCAGAGATGATATCAGTGATACCATACACTAAGAATCTATTTATAACAAGCATTCAATAGATGACACCCTTCTCCCCAAGAACTTCAGCATAGCTGAATAATTGGAAAACGACTGTGCATTTTCAGGATGAAATTCCTTCCTGTGAATCTCTTTGCCACATCGTCCTCACTGCAACAGCTTTTCAGTGACTCCAGAATAGCTCTGTGTACTGATGCATGGAGACAGATGTGCTGTAGAAGTGTACGCAGAGGACGAGTGTTTGTGAAGCCATTCAATATTAATGAATACAACATTTCCAGCGTGATAAACAACCCAGATTCATTAGCCCTGAGAAGCTTATTACACTGGAAGCGAGAAGCGGTTAGTCTTTTTTCTTTTGTGATGCATTTAGACTCTGATAGGTGACTCATACAGAGATAATTTCAGTAAGTAAGAAATACTCGGTGTGTCTGTGGGAGCACGGAGGAGAACCTTTCTGCTTTGACGAGTTTTTGCAGTTTCTTGTTTTGGCACTCTCGTCTTGGAGCAGGTTGTGTGGATTGCTTGTTTCCAGTAGTCAAGACTGAGGTTATACCACTAGAATTAATGCTAAGTGGTATCACCACCAACATGCCAGTAAAGTTGTTGTATAAGATGATGAAAGATGAGTCACATTCATTTCTGTTTCTTTATGCGTGCACTTGACATTTTTGGTTTGGTTTGTGAACATAACCTGTGCAAACAGACTTCAAATACTGTCCTCAGTTAATCCAACATGATAACATTTAAAGATGCTGCAAGCCATTTTCTAAAAGTGTGCATTAGAGTGTCTCTAATGCTCAAAAGTAAGCTTTAATGTGGCCTGTAGCCCAAAAGTGATGCTAGGATCCTGCTCGGTGTTTAAAGAAACAAACAAACTGATCTTACTTTTAAAGATTTGCTCTTTCCACAGTGAGTCAGCACAGCTGGAACTAAATAGCTCGGCAATTCAGGAGTCAGTTGTCCGCTCTAGGATGAAGATACATTCTCTCTTAAACGTATTCCCTCATTCTATGCTTTTAGGTTTAAAGGTCCCTAAAATGCAAAAACAGGTCAATAGTTCAACAGTATTGACTGTTAAGATGGACAATTTCCTAATTTCTTTTTCTTAATCAAACATTAGTTAAAAAGCAGCAAATTGAGCATGAATTGTTGATACAGGCTAAATACACGTCACAATTAACTGCAGCATCTATTTTAAATGCAGCTTTGTTTCATTTAAAATTGTTGCTTCAAAAATCAGATCCAGGTCTGCAACCAATCACAGTCGCGGTGTTCAAAGTTACTTTGATACATCAAGGTGGTGATAAAACGGCAGAGGTGGATTCAGTCTGCTGTCAGTCGGCGACTAAATTGGTCAAGTTGACAATTACATGCAATCTGTTTGTGATAATGTGGTGATTAAATGTGCCGTCTACACGGACGTTAACATGGACTGCTTACATTCAGAGTGTAGAAAGAACTTCATATATCTGAATTAGAAATTCCTCCACAAATAGTGATGTAGTTGCTGCAGGGCTGTACCTGCAGAATAGCGTAGGTGCCCATAGGTGCCGTCCTGCTTTTACTCCAGTTTGACTGAGTTATTAATGAATGGCAGAGTAGAGATTTAGTTTTAAGAAAGAGAATAAAAATGTCAAATATTATCAGCACGTTTTCATCAAGTGCCTCAAAAAGTAACAATCTGTACATTAAAATATGTGTGAAGTACAGTCCTGATCAAAAGTTTAAGACCGCTTGAGAAATGGCAAAAAATCATATTTTGGATCTTAACAAGGTTCCAAGTAGTTTCAATATGCAACAAGAAGAAATGGGAGTGACACAAATACAAAAAATTTTTGAGCATACAATTTATTGAAAACAACGGTTAAACTGAAACAGGCTGTTTTACAGCTGATCATAAGTTTGCCTTTATAAACCCAAATCTGTGCAAAAATGTGGATTCATTGTCATTTTCTGTCAGGTAGTCACACTGTCATGATGTTCTAATAGCAAAGGCAAAAAAACGTTTCCTCTTTGAATGTTGTTGGGTTGTTGAACTGCATAAGCGAGGTCTCTCACAGCACGCCATCACTGCTGAGGTGGGACGCAGTAAGACAGTCATTCGGAATTTCTTAAATGATCCTGAGGGTTATGGCACAAAAAGGTCAAGTGGAAGACCAAACAAATTTCACCAGTACCGAGCTGGAGGATCCAGTTGGCTGTCCGTCAAGACGCTGGACGATCCTTGACCCAAATTAAGGCCGTTACTGGTGCCGACTGCAGCGCCATAATCATCAGACTGAGACTGAAAGGCTTCAAAAACAAAAAACGTCTTCAAAGGCCTTGTCTCCTTGAACAACGGAACTTCAGGAGGTGCAGGGGTGTCAAACGGCCGCACGCTTAGTCCAGATGTTGCAACATACCTCATGACTGAGAGGGTCCCTCGTCTGTGTGGTAACAACTGGATTTTTCAACGGAACAATGCTACAGTACACAATGCCAGCAGGAAAAGGCACTTCTTCCAGGAGAATAACATCACTCTTTTGGACCAATCTGTGTGTTCCCCTGATCTAAATTCAGTTGAGAACCTTTTGGGATGGATGGCAAGGGAAGTTTACAAAAAATAGACAACAGTTGCAGACAGTAGATGCCCTTCATGCAGCCGTCTTCACCACTTGGAGAAATGTTCCCACTCATGGAAACGCTTGCATCAAGCATGCCACAGTGAATTTTTGAAGTGATCAACAATAACGGTGGAGCTACTCATTACTGAGTTCATGTTTGGGACTTTTTTTGAGGTGTGGTCCTAAACTTTTGATGAGCTGTAAAACAGCCTGTTTCAGTCTAAGTGTTGTTTTCAATAAATTGCATGCTCAAATAATATTTTGTCTCATTCACATTTCTTCCTGTTTTATGTTGAAGCTCTACTTTGAACCTTGTAAAGATCCAACCATGCAAACTATGATTTTTTGCCATTTTTCATCTGGTCTTAAACTTTTGATTGGGGCTGTATTACAGTGGGCGTAATTTCAGTTTATATGCACCCAAATTGGAAATTATAGTAACGTGACGGTTGATTGTATGATTATTTTTATTAATGTCATGTCTCACTGTGCATCCACAGGTTATGTCCCAAGCAGAGGGCCAACAGAAGAACCTTGTCCAGTCCATCGACTCCCTGCCCACCAAAGGGCCGCTCTCCTGTCTGGATCAGGACCTGCTCCTGCTCAAAGCTACGTCGGCTGCCACACTGAGCTGCCTGGGCGAGTGCCTGAACATCCTCCAACAGACTCAGAGCCGCAGCCAGGTTCCACCTCAGTCCCAGGTCTCCCAGCGCAACCACGCCTCCCAAGGAGCACCCTCCGGTGAGTCCGCCACGGGTCCCGTTCCAGTGCTTCTGCTGGAGCCCCCGACCCCTTCATGCCCCACATCCCCCTTGTCTTTTCAGTCTCCATCTCCCGAACCCAGCGGCAAGGCCCAGCTGTGTCAGCTAGACTGCGCCTCTTGTCCCTGCCTGATGGGTGCCATGAACTTAAACCTTTCCAGCAATTGTTGTTGAATGTTGCATTTGTGTGTTAAATTGTTGTCTTTTCTCATAAGCGTTGTTCTGTATCGCTTCCATTCATTTTTATGTCTTCTTCAATGTCCTCAGTTGCATTGAAATGCCAGCAGTCCTCAGAATGGTCGTGCCAAGTAAACGCATGAAGGAGCGCGTATGGCAATGATTTTAACAGAAAGTATTGTTTACAGAGCTGGTGCAGACATTTCAGATTGTCACCCTATATGCATGTGAGGGGAAAAAATCAGGGTGTATGTGTGAATGAAACCTTATACTATGCACTTCAACATCTCAAAGGTTCAAGTCTTTGCCAAAGGAATCCACACTGGTGCCTATATTGTTAGACCTCTGCCATGTTTAACCCTCTTTGTGCCAGATCATAATGGATCCAATAAAGTTGTTTCTATTTAAAACCGTTTACAGACTGAGGGTGGTTATATGGGTATATAATAATAAAAATAAATAAAATAAAAATAAAAATGCCAACGGAAAGGATAAAGGAGGATGAAGGATGAAGGAAATTGAAGTCCATCAAATGTAGGAGTCTAATCCTATTTTCCAAGCAAAGAGGAATATTTGTAATCTATTTATACTTTCTGGGTTTCTATAAAACAATAGCATGATAAAGGTTTTCTCCAGGAGAGGAGAGGGGTTGATGTAAAGTAATACTCCTCTAAAAACCTGTTGAGTACCAAACAGTCGTTGCCCCTAGGATTGGGGAAAAAAAGAACAACAAGTGGCAGTGGCAGATGTATTCTGTTTGCAGTCACAGCAGGATGGATCACACCAACTATTCATAAGCTAGGGCACAATCTGGGGATACACTTCTGTCGACAAATCAACAGTTCCTTCCTATTATTGGCAATTGGCTGCTAATATGCCACTAAAAATACATCTGTGTTGAAATATTGCCTTGGAGGTACTGCATTTGGCAGTTTATTGGTAAAAGAAATATTACTGGAAATAAAAATAAGTAAAATTATGCTGTAGACGTGTTTGGGGAGGGTTTATGCTGTTTTGTAAGACTAAAGATTTAAATCACAGACAATTAGCATGAATTAGTTTTTCTTTGAAAGGTTGCTTGTGGTAAACCGAAGGTGTGTTTAGAAAGAACGCGAGTTTAAGTTGACCGCTGGGCCTTTAGAGGAGTTCATAGTGGCTACATTTATGTGTAAAATGATCTCTCAGAGCAGGAAGCTCTCACACTGAAGGAGTAGAGTGCTGTCCAATACAGCTCTTGCTAGTAATGAATAGAGGCTTTAACTGCTTTAGCACAAGCGAGAGGGATGTGAAGCAGACAAGCTGAGATGATATTCATTCCTGCTTTTAGAAAAAAAAATAAATCCATAAACTGAATGTGGATACTGAAGAGTTGAATATTTTTAGCTTCTAGGGATTTTGAAATCTGCTGTAACTGCTGTAAATCTGAACCGCTTTCCTCCTGCGAGCAAACTGTAACATTTTCCGATCCATCATTTACGCCCTGTGGATTATTCATCGGAGTGTTTGAGCCATAAAGTTGTTTTCCCACTTGTACCTGTAACTTTGGGAAGGTCGTTTGGGTTTGGATCGCATCCTGAATCTTCCAGTCCTCACAGTTTGTTGGTCTTCTTTTTGCGCCAGCATTCACCTTGCCCTGTACCTGTTCGTCAGACAGGGGGTGGTGTGGAGTGGGACCACCGGGCCGCAAGTACAGACCTCTTTCCTTCCGCATCCTGGCTGATAAGTCCCGCGGGGGTCCAGCTGCTCCCTGCTTCCGGCATGTACCCGCCACACCTCAGTGAGGAGTTCGTTTTTGTTTTTGTTAGGATCCTCGGTCGTTAGCATAGCTTGGCTCTCAAGCATGGATGGCTACCTGAGTATCTTGTTAAAAAGCAGCTGATAAAGGGAGTGGCTGGCTGGTTGAATGGTATTGTTATGCCCACAGACCAAAGCATTGCCACTGCATGGGCAAGATAACTCTTGCAGAGAGCCAAGCATGAGGTTGGACTGAGTTTGGCTGGCACGTTTGTCCCTCCAGGCTTCCGTACTTTTAAACCAAACCAAAGCAACTTGCTTTTGAGTCACAAACCCAACATAAACCTGCCAGTCACACACCAGACAGCATTATTATCGGCTGATATCACAGAGGATCTTTGCTGCTTGCTCTAGCACTTTCTGGATCCCCTCCTTTCCGCTGCTCAGTCAGTGTCATAAAGAGCTTGAAGCCCCACCCACCCTACTCCTCTTTCCCCTGCACACAAGCAGCATTTTCCTTTAAGGAACTGAAAATCCATAAAGGAAATTTCCAAACCTTTGCGAACCAGTCCCCTTCAAGCTTAGCAAAAATTTAGTAAAAAAACACACCAGTCCATCTAAATATAAGTGAGAGCTGAAAGTCTTATTTAAAAGAGGTGAAAGGGGGAACTTGTAGGGGGAAATTCTGATGTGACAACATCATCGGGAAGTCTGAATTGATGTCACGGCCCAGAAATGGAAGATAAAGCCATTGGAAACATCTTCTGCATGAATGTTTGTGTCGCCACTGTTTGATCTCTGATAACATACCTGCATGCCTCTCTCCAATGGCCCGCGACATGCCCCAGCTCACCGAGTAGCTCTGCTTCTGGTGCTTCATTGTGACATCTTGGAGAAAGTATTTAATTGTAAAAACCCATTAATGAAGAAAAAAACCACAAAACTTCAGAAGTTTTAAATGAATAATTAATTACGTTAAAATTGAATTCTGATAAAAGCCATCGCCATCTTCAATAACCTTTCTAAAAGTGCACACACAAAAACACTCAATTTCACTTTATTCACAGCTCAATAACAAATCTTGCCCTCAGGCAGAGCTGGCTGCCCTTATGTCTCCGGTTTACAGGAGCCAGGTATCACTGGAGGTAGTTTCTTCGCACTTTCAGGTTCCTGCCAGTCAAACTGTTCAGTTGACCAAAGCAGAACCTGGCCTGAGGGCTATTTCAGCACTTTTTCCAGAGACAGACCCTCTGGGCCCAGCAGAATGCCAACCTGTATCAGCACAGTTAGCTTCTCACTAATGGATATCAAAGAGCAGCCTCTTGGTGCATTAGATATTTAACCTAATTTTAGTGCAGAGAGTGGATATGAGAAGGATCTCTGGTGTTGCACCATTAACAGTACTTTGAAATGGGATCCATTTCTCTGCTGTGTATTAGCAGCTTTTAACAATTGAATCACGCAGCTTAAAAATTGATCATTTTTATTTTACTGATAAAGACACTTAGGCCTTCATCAAATACTGGGTTGCTCGAGGACTGCATTGGAAGCCCTTCAAAAGTAGCGACTCTATTTAAAGTCTGAGGATGTAGTTTGGACGTTTCGGCACACATCCAGTGAGGAGTCTCGTTGTGATCTAACCTTTGACTCCTGTCGTGATTTTGAGGACTTTTCACCTGCATCTGCGCCAGCTGTTTAAAATAAAACCCTGCTTTATTTTTCCATTTACGTTGAGAACTTGATTCGACCTTGATCTAACCCAGCTTCTAGGTGTGAGTACCATAGACGTGCAGATAAACAAACTGCAGTAAATAAATGTAAATCCACCCTGTAGGAGTGCGGCATCTTTTGTTGCCTGCTGACACGTCTGGTAAATAAGTGGACCGAACATTCTCAGAGTTGACTTTGAGTTTTATCTGCATGAAAAAAACCCAAACCATAAAAAAAAAAAAACCTACAAGTTCGCAAATTAATTAAAGGATTCAGGCCAGAGTAAATGAAGTGTAGGTGAGAAAATGTCCTGTTTAATCAGCTGTTTCACTTCAGTTTTTCTGCCTTTCCCCCTGCTTCTTAGATAAAAATACCTAAGGTGTCATTAATGCTGAAAATAAATAAGGAACACGTTGCCTTGTGAGCTCCTAACTTGTTCACATTAGCTCAGAAACTAATATTTTGAGAGAGTGAAATGAGCCTTGTTATATTTTACTGCCTTCATTTTGTTTGTTGGTGCAGGTTTGGCTTCTGCTTTTGGTTTACCTGCAAGTCTTTTTCATGTACTCCAGTTTGGGAACCACTAAATTATTTTGCTTCGGAAAGCAGGATTTGATTAACCCTTGTGATGTCCTCCCGATTTGCATACAATGTGAGCCATCAGGGGTCAATAATAATCACACTGGTGGTCCTCAGGGGTCAAAAATGTCCCCACTTCATTTGACTGTTTTTTAAAGTATAAAGTATAAATTGTCAATCAATTCAGTGTTACACCTTAGTTTTACTTAAGACCAACACATTAACACAAAATTTACTCAACATTTTACATTTTAGGGCCACCAGACCTTCTTTACAAAAAATAAACCCTGTTTTTTTAGCGAAAACAAATTGAGAAAATTAAATATTTAATTGTTTAGATAATTTTGACTATCTGAATAACTAGAGAGTGCTGTATGTTGAACTTTAGTGAGAATTTTTTTTTTTCAAGCGTTTATAAATTTTTAATGGCAGCAAATAATCACACTGGTGGTCCTCAGGGGTCAAAAATGTCCCCACTTCATTTGACTGTTTTTTAAAGTAAAAAGTATAAATTGTCAATCAATTCAGTGTTACACCTTAGTTTTACTTAAGACCAACACATTAACACAAAATTTACTCAACATTTTACATTTTAGGGCCACCAGACCTTCTTTACAAAAAATAAACCCTGTTTTTTAGCGAAAACAAATTGAGAAAATTAAATATTTAATTGTTTAGATAATTTTGACTATCTGAATAACTAGAGAGTGCTGTATGTTGAACTTTAGTGAGAAAGTTTTTTTTCAAGCGTTTGAAAATTTTTAATGGCAGCAAATAATCACACTGGTGGTCCTCAGGGGTCAAAAATGTCCCCACTTCATTTGACTGTTTTTTTAAAGTAAAAAGTATAAATTGTCAATCAATTCAGTGTTACACCTTAGTTTTACTTAAGACCAACACATTAACACAAAATTTACCCAACATTTTACATTTTAGGGCCACCAGACCTTCTTTACAAAAAATACACCCTGTTTTTTAGCGAAAATAAAACAAGAAAATTAAATATTTAATAAAATTAAATATTTAAAAAAAAATTTTTTTTTTTTAAATTCTCACTAAAGTTCAACATACAGAGTGCTGTATGTTGAACTTTAGTGAGAATTCTTTTTTTGAACCATTTATAAATTTTAAATGGCAGCACATAATCACACCTGTGGTCCTCAGGGCTCAAAAATGACCCCGTTTGCTTTGAAGCAACAAGTATAAAATATCATCCATCTCTGTGTTTCAAGGTTTTATTCAACTTTATTCCAACTCATTGCCTGACAGTTTTCTATATTTTGGCATGGTAGGAGGGCATGAGTCTGAGTGAAGGCAAACTTTCATGAGGACAAAGGCGTGTCCATATTTGACCCAAGTGCAGGAGGAAGCTCAGGTTTATTCCTCTGCACTGGTCCCATCATGGACAGCATTCTTTCTGCAGTTGCAGGCCAAGGGGCATATACAGTAAACAAGCTGTTACAGGTGATTGTTTTCTTTTGGAAACCTGCAATGTTAGGGACAACTCGTGTCCTGACTGCAGGACAGACGGTTTGCCATCGCACACGAGCATGTTCCATGTACAGCTGGACCTGCATCACATGCTGCCCATGTTTTTGTCTCAAAGTTCCCTGGTTTACTTGGATGTTCTGTTGGAGGGGACAGAGTCCTCTGAAGGGGACTTGGTGCTCATACAGTCACATCAGTACCAGGATCTTACATCACAGCAGGAGGAACACCCACTTGTGTTTCAAGTCAAGTCAACACCAACACACATCATACACCTCAAATGGGAGCACGTTTGTGTCATGAACGACGATCATCTATTGTGTCTTTATCAAGAAATTATGTCCTTTTTGTGCTTCTATGATTAATCTTGTGTCAGCATGAAAACTTCTCTACCAGACTCAGGATGTCATAAACTGGCCGTAGCGACTCTACTGGATGCACGGCAGTAAGAATCAACACACCCACATATGCCTACAGCTGCATTCGGTCCATTTTTCTTCCTCTCTTGTTGTCCCTCCTTGTTCATCATTGAGTTGGCTGTAGAGCAGGTCATCTGCTAATTGGATGGTTGTTGGTTCAATCTCTGTGTGCTCTAGTCTGGAGTTCTTACCAAGGTGTCCTTGGGCAAGTTACTGAACCCCAACTTGGTCTCTGATGCATCCATTGGCATGTGAACGTTAAAAAGCAGAATACAAGCAGAATACACTGTGTATAATGCTTTCAGTACTCGAGTAGAAAAGCCACTGAAGGAGTATGGGACCTGGCACATGTGCTTGGACTGTGGTAGATCATCTTTCTCTGAGGCACATGAGAGAGTCAGGCATCGTCTGTCACTGGGAAGGTTAGAAGACCAGATCAGTGTTTCCTCACGTTACTGCAAATATTCCTCTGTCTCAGCTGATTCCTCTTTCCTGCTTGATTCTTTGTCTTCATCATAATTGAAATGGATGATGTGTAGTCCTCTGACACATCTTCTATTTCAGTTTCACATTCTGAAAATTCAAGAAACTTCAAGAAGCCCAGTCACTTTCTCTCCAAGCTCCTCAGACTACCATGTCCTGGATGCCTGAGAACCTACTTGAACATAGTTCAGATTCTTCATCACTTTTCTTCACTTCATAGCCTTCTTCCACTTCTGCAGGTGGCTGATGTGCTTTTTCAGAGAAAGGGTAGCATGTGCTCTAAATATTGACAATATTTTCTATATCTTCTAACCCTGGATCTTCCTGAACATTGATTCTCCCTCCTCATTATACTAGAGGACAATATGTGCTTTGTCCTACTGGTCATTGCTTTGCACAACATGGTAAAAAAAAGTATGCTCATCAAAGTATGCAAATCTCCAGTGCAATGGAGGCTTTTGAGGATACTTTCTGTGTATGTATTATTGTAGAGTCTACCTTACAATACGAAACACTTTGATGCGGCTGTTGTTGTGATTTGGCGCTGTATAAATAAAATTTCATTGAATATAGAGCACCTGCCTCCTCATTGTGCTGCCTGTTGTGGTTGTTATGACCAGTGCTTGACCCCACACATCAGTGATCCAAGATCAAAGATGTTTGAAAACAGTATGGTGTGAAAATACGGCTCTTTGCAACACTTTGTACTTTGGGGTCATTTTTGTCCACGAGGGCCAACAACGTTATAAAATTCAATAAAAACCACATAAATAAATCAAATTACTTGAAACTTATTCCAATCATTCATAGTATAGTAATGAATAACTTCTGTTATTTTCAGCCCATTTGATGAATAACAAATACATTTTTGATAGCAAAAGATTTCTTTAGAGGACAAAAATGACCCATGGACAACACAAGGGTTAAATTACAATGAAGCAGGTGCTGATGTAACATTTAAAGACGATGCATGAAAATACTGATTTTAAATCAAATCAGCGCCCATTTAATCTCAAGCATCCATGTTGTACTTATTTGTGTACAATGTGTGCAGGTGTGGCTGCTTTTTAATTAAAGTTTCTTAACATTTTGAACGAGTTAGAAAATCCCTAAAAATGGGTCAGTTCTGACAACGCTGACATTTAACAACTGCGCCTTCAACAAAAGATCCTTGAGTTGGATGATCATCTCTGACAGCAAAAGCCCAGAAGGTGAAGACAGTAAAGGTTGAGCATTTTTGGGTATGATTTATTATTAAATGCACAATCGCTGCAGTAAGTGGAAAGAAATTGGTTGATTGATTTCTTTTCTTCTTCTTTATTGAGCCTTTGATCTTTTTGGGACGGGAATCAAATTTAATCTCCATTCTAGTCGCTTCTGTATGTTTGATCATGTGAATCAATACAAGGCAGGCTATAACACTGAACAAATATTAAATTCGCGTAGATTCATGCAAGGACACACATGCACACACCTTCCTGGTTTGTCACTTCCATCAGTCACACACACACCTTTATATTGAATGTCACATATATATATAAAAAGGAGAGGCTAATCTTGGTTTTCACCCTGATCCCTCTTTGATTCTTTCAACAACAATAACTTGTCGTTTTTCAGATGGTGCTCCTGTGTGGACTGTACCAAAGTCGCCCTCGGGGGAGCAACTGAAGAACGGGGGTCTGACTCCTTTGCAGTCAACCGAGCCCTCCCCGGCCCTCAGGAAAAGGATTCTGCCCCATGGTGCTGAGGTGAGAAACATCACGTCACGCTGTCAATTATCGCGTCAGTATTCGGCCCGTCTCTCTGACCTCTGCTAGCTTGGCTTGGATGCTAAAGGGCTGCACAAACAGTCTGTATGATTTCTAACTGCAGTGTGTTTCATTCAGATCACTGTACAGCTGTTTGTTGATAGGATTTGGTTGGATGGGTACAAAGAAAATCAATTTACATTTGCTCCTTTGGCCCTAAAGTTCAGGCTTATCATGCAAAGTGAATTTTAGTGTATTTTTTCGTCCTTTGCTGCATATTGCATTTATTGGATTGTGTGCGTGTAACTATGAGCAGGAAGCACAGTGAGCATGGCATACAGCAAAGGTCACTTCCTGTAATTAAACTGTAAAAAAAAATACATCTACAGGGTATCATATTCCACTGCTATGCTCTGCTTCATGTTCCTGAATCACATTCAGTTTTATTGCAAAGTTTTGAGGAGTTTGACCTGGATAACAGAGACACTAGAAAAAGAAAGCAAAGGCAGGTACTGCGAGTTAAGAAGCTTGTGTGAAATTTTGTTAATTTTATTGAAAGTGTGAACAGGTTTTTTTTTTGTTTTTTTGTTTGTATTGAAAGAAATGAAAAGAAAGCAGCAGAGTGCAGGGATGTGCAAACTACTAGCATGGAGGGCACAGAAAATATATCTGTAACACTTGGAGTCATGTGGTTAACTTTATGCTAAAATAATTTGCAGTGTCAGTGGAGCAGGTGCCTTGATATGGTGTGAACAGATTTAAAAGATGGATATAGATTTCTCACGTGACATTGTGTGCACATTACTCAAGAAATGTCCAACATAATGGATGTGATACAACCACTTATTGGTTGGGAAAAATGTGTTTTCCAAGAGTGGCTGGCAGTGATTCCTGAAGGTTTCTGGCTCTTGTTGGTTGAAATAGGATGCAAAAAACAGATAATGCACCACAAACCTCCTAATAATTGCTTTGAATGCTAGCATATTCCCACAGTTGCATGTATTTTTTTAATGTAAACACTCCATCAATTACTAAGACTGTACCAATATCCTAAAGTGGTCACAAGGAGGTTTTTGCCTATGTGACTCAGGCTCAGCAGCCACTTGCAACCACTCAGGGAATACTAATTGTTCTCCCACAACTGGTGGTTGCCAGAAGGTTTTAGACCAGTCTCTAGTGGTTAGTTCTGGTCTCTTTCATATCTGTTAGGGTCTGCTCAGACTCTGATGTAAGTAGTTAATGTGCATTTCTGTGTATTTGCAGCGCTGCAGATTAGTTTATCACCAACAGATTTTCTGTAATTTCTGACTTGAAGCCTTTTAATCTCAAACTTGTTGCAAACTGGTTGTAGACTAACTCAGTTTTGATGCCATTTTATTGCTGTGTTGATGCACCAAAGTTGCTTTGAAGACCGTCTCTGCAAAAAACCTGGTCCATGTGTTTGAAACAACCATTTCAAAGGCAACGAGATAACAAATTCATTGCACAAGGTTGCAGGTATTTTGGTCCTGCCATGGTCACAAACTGTTGTTGAGGTAATTGGCGACCGCTTAAGTGACCGTAGCGTTGTCTATGATGTGAGTAAACGCTTTCCTGATGACTATATGGTTTCCATTGCTAGTTTCGTGTCTTATTCAAAACAACATCATGTTTATTTTGTAAATTGCGGTTGCCAATAGAGTCAAAAAGAAGGATAAAACAGAGTTTGGCTTACCTGTTGCTTGACCTTTTAATATTTAATGGTGATGATGCAGTGCAACCTCATGTGTTAACTAGCTGAGCCTTTTTTCTTTATCTTAGCCTTGTTGACCTATCAAATTATGAAGCCAGTTTTAATTCTGCAAACACTTAAGTTAATTTTAAGGGGATATTTGATTGATTTCCTTTTTTTCTCCAAGTTTCTTTTTATAAGCTTTTCTTTATTGAACTTGAATAAATAAAGACAAAGCTTATGTAAACAAAAACACTCTGTGGCATTAAATATGCAACAAAGTCTCAAGTGGTTGATGTCAGGCCTTCTTGAAGTTGCCAAAAGATGCATTTTTTTCATGTTCATTGTTATGAAAACTTTGCCTTTTAGTGCTTTGTAAGCTGAAATTACTTGCTGTGGTGATGATAGATACAAATACAAAATATACTTAAGCTGAAACTCAGGGGCCAGTGGCCTCACTTGAGAATTTCTGCCACACTCTATCGTGTTTGCTCTTCCTGGCTGGAAGGGGGAGCACTCCACTCATCTGACAATTTTAAAAGAAGTGCTGTCAAATAAGTGGGTCACACAGTGTACTGAGCCAATCCCTGGAGGAATGTGTGTCTGGACCAACCTGTTTCAGTACCAAGAAATGGAGGGGGCAGGGGGCAGGTGACTGTGACGTAAATGCAGTGAGAGTCTGGTGGAGAGAAAGAGGGGACACTGGAGTGAGATATTAGCGCATCAGTTTCTGTAATTTAGTTAAAACATTGACTTTTAACAACAAGTTCCACCCAAAATAAATCATTTTAATTTGCTTATATTTGCTGTGAACCCCTTAATGTTTTATTTATGCAAATTCTTTTATTATCACTAAAGTTAAAGCAACAAGTTCCACTGGTAGTTACGAGAATGACCATAGACAAAAGCAAAAGCTGTTTTCCCCATTTTCTCTTCATTGATTTCATTTTAAATTCCTTGTAATGCCATTCGTGGAATGTCAGAATGTTTCTCTTGCACACCCACAAACTACACCCTTTTTGGCTCCTACCTCAAAGCACACTGTGTTCTGTTGATCTGATGTGCTGCACAATAATGTTTAATATTTAGTATTTACTGTCATATTCCCATATATCATGGTGATGTTGTTTATTCTATTACTCTTGTTCTCTTCTGCTTGTTTTCTTTTTTCTTTCTCAACAGGTGATCCAGGTGATCGATATATGCATTTTTTTCTTTTTTTTTTCTGCTCATTCTGTTGGTTTTTGTCTTTTGCCCTTCTCCCCCGTCCCTCTTCTCAACTGTTTCTCTTTCCCTCTTTCTTTCTCCCCTTCTTTCCCCCAGTCAAGTCTGTCCCGTATTCAGTAAGTGAAAATAAAATAAACAATAAAAGGTGAATCAAATGGACCATTATGGCAAGGCTGGGATGGTCAATTTGGTAAAGTAAATCCGTTGGGCATCTTTGTTTGCCTTTAGACAATAATTCTGATGGCAAAAGAGCCAAACGGGACAGGCAAAAAAAAAAAGAAAAAAGAATGTTTCTCTTGCGCTGGAATGTCCAGGGACCCCCACATTGGGAGCAAAGTTTTCAAAAAACCGAAAGAACAAGATCGCGAATACAAGTGGCAGAAATGGACTTCCTCCGAAGGGTGGCTAGTCTTTCCCTTAGAGATAGGGTGAGAAGTTCCGCCATTCGGGAGGGCCTCAGAGTAGAGCCGCTGCTCCTCCACATCGAAAGGAGTCAGTGGAGGTGGTTCAGGCACCTGACAAGGATGCCTCCTGGGCACCTCCTGGGTGAGGTTTTCCGGGCATGTCCCACGGGGAGGAGGTCCTGAGGCAGACCCAGTACACACTGGAGAGATTATATGTCTCGGCTGGCCTGGAAACACCTTGGTGTTCCCCCAGATAAGCTGGAGGAGGAGGCTGGGGAGAGGGAGGTCTGGGCTTCTCTGCTTGGGCTGCTGCCACCGGGACCTGGCCCCGGATAAGCGGAAGAAAATGGATAGATGTGTAGTTGTAGGTTCACAATTATGGAAGTAGAAATCGGCTAAAATGCTTCTTAAACCAGCCTTTATTTTATTCGGTGCACTTTGCAAGCACCAGTTCGGACTCTGTTTTTCCTTCAGAGATGCTTTAATTATTCGTGGCACAGATTTGACAAAGTGCTGATCAATATTGATATGATAGCATCACACAGTTGCTGCAGATTGGTGGGCTTACATCAGTAATGCAAATCTCCTGTTCTACCACACCACAGAGGTCCTTTATTGGTCTTATATCTGGTGACAAGTTCAAGAAGGCAGTTTGAGATGATTTGAGCTTCGTGACATGATGTGTTGTGCTGCTGGGAGCAACTGTAAGAAGATCAGAATCCAGATGGTTTTAATTTCCATTGCAAATAGTAAAATTAACACACAACTAAAACGCATTCGATGATCTTTTGTGCTGTGTTTATTACCCACTGGACAGCCTATTTATTCACTGCATACCACACTGTTACACAGCAAACCAGGATGCTTTCTGTGGTGGAGTGATACAAGGCCACCAGCAGTTTCCCATCCACGGTGGTCATAAAGGGATGAGCATGGTCAGCAAGAACACTTAGGCAAGCTGTGAAATTTAAACAATGCTCAATTAGTACTAATATCACCACTGGCAGCCTGAACTGTTTATTTAATTTAGGTGAGGTCTGTGCAAATTGTAGTCTCGGTTTCTTGTTATTAGCTGACAGGAGTAACACCTGGTGTCGTCTTCTGTTGCTGTAGCTCATCTGTTTTATGGGTGTGCACTGAGAGATGCTTACCTTGGTTGTAAATAGTGTTAATATTGTTGACTATTAATTTTTGTGATAGTTTTTCCTGACAAAAACAAGACGATAACCAAATAAGAACTAATGCACTTGGACAGAAGCTATGATGAAATGGATTGACACGATTGACACGAATAAAAACAAGATGAAAATGTTTTGGAGAAACGAGATCCACTCAGTATGAATTAAGTTGGGGAGGCGGGACGAGTTTGGAAGTGATCCAATTAGAAGTAATCTCCTTGTGCAGCAAGGTGAGACGCGGAGAATTTGATGTCCAGGGAGTAAGAAGAGCATACATATGGATATGGACACATTTTGCACTTACTGTCAAGAAAAATAAGCAACTTTCGCTAGTCTTTACACTGTCTATATGCCAACCATGCCAGGTGTACCTAATAAACTGACCGACGTGTTTACATGAGCTTCTTGTAATCATAAATCACTTTTCTTTAACACCGTTGTCACGAGTCACATTAATCTTTGGCGCTGTCATCTTTTTATTCAAACTTAGTGGAATAATGTAACCCTCACCTACACATAAGAAGATGAAGATTAATGGATGGAGTGTCGTCTCAGCAGCTTTCAATTCTGCTCATGCTCACAAATATCCTTTTCATCAAATGCTAGACTTTTATCATTACCTGTCAGAAGTGTGTGTTGCTTGTTAAATACTTGTCAGATCTTGTAATGGCCTGACATTCATTTCAGCGAAACCACAAAACAAATAATGGAAGGCTTTGTGGAAAATTTTAGCCTCTGTGTAAATGTTCAATCAGCTTCCTGCTTTTACGCCACGAGGGACGAACTGTGCCTGGAGCGATCTGATCTGCAGCCACAGAATTATAATCTGTCATGTTAATGATCATTTTCTATTGACATACGAGTGTGAAATGGGTATTACAGTGTTGCAGTGTCAAACCATTTACAGTCCAGCTGTTCAAAACACTTCACGTCGAACAATTATAAGCAGAGAAGCGAGGGCAGGTCGTAATAGTGATTTGGCCCCTTTTAAGACATCATTATGGCAGTTATGATTCAGTCGGCTCTCTCCATTGACTTCCCTGCCTCTGCCGGTATGTTTCTGCCAACTTAAGTAAGGCGTACCATCCTTCACTGATGGATAATGGCAAGCTATTAGGGATATCATAAAAATGACAGTGACTGTATTTTCATGGAGCTGGATAAGGCACACGTTGTCCTGCTTGTAGCCTCGTTAATGATACGATGAATTATCGGCACTCATTCCAGATGCATACAAATGTGCAAAAGTCTTGAGCTACCAGTGATTTCTTTATATTTTCTAGGTGTAGTGATTTATTGAAACATGTGCAGACATGTATGGAAATACAGCATGTGAGACCACAAACAGAGTTTGTACAATTCTAGCATCTGTCTCATAATTTAAAATGGTCTTCAGAAATAGCTCTCCAGACTTCTTGAAGGACATTCAAACATCTTCTTTGGATGTCGGCTGCCTTTTGTTCTGTTCTCTGTCGAGATGATCCCCCATTGCTTCAATAATGTTGAGGTCTGGGATAATCAGGGCAATCCGTGACTGATAGTGTTGCGTTTTCTATCCAGGTACGCTTTGGTGCATTGGCAGTGTGGTTTGGATCATTCTCATGCTGAAGAGTGAAGTTGTTTTCAAAGTCGCTTTAATAATTCCATCAGTAGTGACAAGATCTTGAATACTGGCTGAAATGCAGACCCCAAACATTGATAGAGCCTCAACCATGCTTTATAGATGACTGTGTTACCACTCTTCTATACATATTGAAACACCTTGAACCAAAAATTTCAAATGTGGATTCATTAATACTCAATAAGACCTGTTGCCACTGGTTTTCAGCACAGTTCTTGTGTATTTTAGCATACAACAGGCTTTTTTCCTTGTTTCCTTTCCTTAAGAATGGCTTCTTGACAGCCATCCTTCCACTGAGACCTTTTCCGCTGAGGGTTCAGTGAACAGTAGATGGATTAACTGAATGCCAGATGGATCTCTCAGGTCCTTTGTCAGGTCTTTGCTGGATTCTTTCCCTTTTTTTTAATAACGTGACTTTCAGACGCCGTTCACCTGCTGTAGATAGTTTTTTTTTTTTTTTTTTTTTTTTAGGTCACCTCTTCTTTTGTCTTTAACTTGTCAAGTTTTCTCAGGGATTGTAAGGATAGACTGCACACCGTTACAAGATATGCCCACTTCTGACTAATAGAGCTTACATGTGATATACTGTTCAGCACTAAAACTGCTAACTTAAAGTATACAGAACATGGGTGTATGCCTGTAGTGTTTGCTGTAAAAGTGCCCTGTCATGTGTGATGTCAGTAGTTATCACAAAGACTAGATGTCATTTTTAAAGGAAAAGTAGAGCTCTAAATTTGGAAACATGCTTTTGACTTTTACCACTCTGTGTCTCTGCTCTGTAATATTTCACGCTCTCCTGCAGCCTGTTTCTCAGCACTGCCCTGCAGCTTGATCCAGATTTCATTAGAGCCTTTAAAGATGCTCTGGCTGCCGTTTGAAGGCGCAAGGCAGAGAGGCAGCGGACGTACAGTGCAGGCACATTAGTCCAGCCCGACACTGATGTTTAGTCCTCCTTTAAGAGGAATTTTCTAACCGGCGTCCATGTCTCATCGAGTTGATTTAAAGCCTTTTCTCAGTATTAATGAGAACAGAAGGTGAGGCAGAGCGAGTGAGAGATTCTTCACGACTCGACGGCCTTATCATTAAGATGATGTTTAGATAATCAAGGATAAAGATTGCTCTGGGATGATAATTTATCTGATGTTCTGTGCTTGGCATAGTAATGGTGGATTTGTTGAGGCGCTGAGTTTGCCATCTTGTGGTTGTGAAATGCAATGCAGAAAGAATTTGAATAAAACCAGCTTTAAATAATTGGTTTGGACAAAACCCTCAAAACGAACATTTGCGATGGCGTAAAGCTCAAGGTCAGTTTCTGATCCTCTTGGCCACTTGCCCGTTTAACATATACCCCGTAATCTCATGAGCAGACTTGAGAGAAGGAAGAAAATACATTACCTCAGAATAATAAAGGCTTTCTGTATGAATTATGTAGCACTGCTGTGGCGGTTGATATTAATTCCTATGCAGTCAGTAGGAAAAAGCTCAAGACCGATGCGTGACTGTGGGAAAATAGAGAGGAAATTGCTGGTGCTTGCAGAAAACCCGTTGGTTTATGCATCTACAAGAGCTCCAGTGCAATCCCCTACCACATATTAGAGCTGCCTACAGTATTGCTGTGGTTATGAGCTGCTGCTGCAGAGCAGGAATTCAATGATAGACAACTCTGAATTATAAAGAAAAAGGCAGAAAACAGGAATAAAACAGTAAAAAATGTGGTAAAATGTGTCAGTATCAGTTATAATATCAGCGACAGCCTCTATCTTCAGATCCAGGATTTGGAAAGAAACACAGTCATGTGGAGAGAAAGCACAAATACTGTTGCATCAGAAAATAGTCCATATTTTCTTTTCTCTTAAGTGCACTCTGGACAAAATCCTCGGTGCACTGCAGAGTTATTGTTCCTTCTTTACTCCAGCAGAGGGCAGCAAAGTCTTCCCATAAGTCACTGTGCAGCTAATTCAGTATATAGGAAACGTAAAGATGTGTATTTTTTGCTTCTTCTTTTAAAAGGAGAACAACCTGGACTTATTTTATTTCTAAACTTTGCCCTCGACATCAGTAACATGCTAACATCCTGCAGCACTGATGCTTCCTCAGTCTTATTAATAGACAAAAGGTCCTGTCAGTCTGCGTGTGACAAAAACAAATAATGATAACTGTGTTCTCAGCTCGCATTCAGTCTGTTCAACAAGCCATGAGTCACTCTCTGCTCTGTAATCTGTTTTTCTAATAAAATTCCAACTTTACACTGACGGTGACATCCCCCTGTTAGAAACCACCTTCTCCTTTATCTCCTAAAATAGACCTCAAGGCGCTCACTTTTTAAATGGTTATTCAAAAAAGCTTTCTCTGCTCCTGCACACAGAAAGGAAGTTTGTAATAAGTGATTTTCTCAGGTAATTGATAATCAATTTGACCAATAGAAGATCAGAAATGCTTGTTTTGTTCAAGATCCTTTAAAAGAAAAAAAATGTGATTTTTGGTTAAAAACACAAATTGGAAATTAAAATTGTTCCTAAATCATTTAAGCATAAGTCTGCTTTCATAAAATCCAGACAAGGACCTTTAAAAAAGCTTTAATGACATTTGTCACTCTATTTTTGCTGCTAAACAAAGATTCTGGTGCAGATGTTTGTTTGTTTGTTTTTTGCCTTCCCGTCATGTAACGGTAACTGTGCATCATCCATGATTTAGAAACTTGAATGCTGAAGCGGATTACTCAATGCTTCACTGAATAATTATGCAGGATGCAAAATGAACTTCAGCTGTGTGGCGATGCAGGCACGTTTATGACTCCTTTTGAAGTCGATAAAGAAGCATTTAACGGAGTGAACTTATTTGTCAGCCACTCAGAGGCTTTTTATCGTCATCAGCAATGGATAGCTTAAAGAGATGCAACAGATCTGGGAGATGAACGAAAGCAGTTTCTGAGATCTCATAAAGCTCACTCTGCAACCTCAAAAGGTTTTGAAGTTAGGGACGTCTTTTTTTAGTTCGAGTTTAATGTGTTGATTATTGGCTGCATACAAAAGATGAATGCGTCCACCACAGCATCAGCTGTTGGTTTGTTTGTTTTTATCTCATCCAGGTGAAAGAGTGAATCTGAGTATTGGTCAGATTTTTGCTTTCTTAAGGGACTTTAATTCTTCAAAGTGTGTGCAATCCAGCCAAGCAGGGACAGTGAAACTCATAATTGTTTTACTTGGATCACAGATGAACTACTGCATCGATGACGTTCTGGTTTTAAACTGGACGTGATGGTTGTGATTCATCAGTCACAGTGTGGGGATCCCCTCAATCTTACACTCTATTTTAGTTTAAATGGGGATAACAATGCGCAAAACCTACATCACAGATTAATTGTGTGTGTGTGTGCCTTTTACGTCCTCACAGCCCATGTTAGATGCTGCTCTAATGAAGCTGGTACAACAGGGTACAACATCCGCATCTCCACTGCAGTGCCTGATTTAAAAAATATTATTATTTTATTCTTTAGGAGGGAAAAAAGGTTTTGTGAGGTTTTCTTTCTTGACAAAGCTGAACAGCTTTTTCATTCATACCCATTCAAGGAGTCTGAGGCTGTGAATTATTTATTGCAGTTCTGATGTTGCATCTGGGTCAACGCCCACCTCCCCCCCCGCCCCCCATTGTACCGTAAGCATCTGCGGCGTCTCAGCTTGAACTCTTTTCGTGGACTTTATTCCTTTTCCGGAGCTTCTGGGAGATTTAAAACTCTGTTGTGATCTTGCGAGCAGAAAACTAATTTAGTCTTTAAAACATTAAAGACATCTAAACAGCTTTAAGTGGATTTAAAGCTGCTAATTACCCCATTGATGCATGATAATATGCTTTGTTGGCGAGCAGTATAAGCACTGCTCGTGTAAATTGGCAGAAGCAACTGCAACTTAAAAGCTTTTTAGTAATTCGCTGGTAGTTGACATTCACAACATGCCTGACATTTAACAGGAGCTCAAAACACACACACATACAGTGGTTACTTTGGTAAGTGGTAGATCCTTCCATTTATTCACTTCCAGAGCTCCTCAGGTAGTGATTACACTACTTAGCTGCAGTGTAAAGCACACAGGTGAGAAGATCATTGGTTGAGTAAATGTCAAGCGATTGACAAAGTGATTATAAAGTGATTTTCATGTGGCTGCCTGTTAGTTTAGAGAGGACATGTACCCAGCCAGCTAGAGTCTTACCGGTGGAAATGCCACAGTGATCTAAGAGAGGTCAGAGGCTAACAGGCTGGACTTGGATAGCACGGGAACTCAGCACTACAGGAGGTTAATGTGATCCCGAGCTGGACTTTGTATTGAACTTAAAGTGTCTCCCTGGAGGTAAGACACATGCTTTATTAACATAATGCAACATCATCACACAAACTTGATGGTGATGCTCATATTAAGGATGGTAAACATGAAGATATCTCCAGAGTATCTACAAACAAGCTTCGGCTTCACACGTTTTTATTTCTGCTGCTGGATCTCAATGATGTCAAAACCAACGGATATTCTTACACGGTCATCTCAGACACACACCTCTGGCTGTGAGCAGAGAGGCGCCACCGTCCTGTATTTTTACCTGGAACATTCACATTCAACACATTGTGTTTGTGTGTGAAGCTGTTTGTGATTTCAGAAAACTGTGTGAAATTATGCTTAAAAGTGTTTGTTGCACTGCTAGAGTTAGGTCCAGAGTGGATTTTATATCAAACGATCAAGACGATTGATATGATAAAAGTGCAAAGATGTTTGGGAATTACAGATATTTTTATACACGCATTTTCAGAGGCTCATGGCAAATGAAGCAGGCATAATATTCTGAAGTTGAAAAGTAGACCAAAGACATGCTGGATGATTACATCTCTCGGCTGACCTGGGAACGCCTCGGTGTTTAAGCAGGAGAAGGTGACTGGGGAGTGGGAGGTTTGGGCATCCTTGCTTAGGCTTGCCCTGCAAGGATCCTGGTCCTGTATAAGTGTAAGGAAATGAATGGATAGATTCAAAGCTGTGAATATATATATGCGTAAATAAATATATAAGTATAAATATGAGGCACAAAGACATGTCAGTGAAGTGAGTCAGGCCATCATTAGGCTGAAAACTCAAACTAAACCCATCAGCTAGAAAACAGAAACTTTAGGATTGAAAGAACTAAAACGCATGACGACAGAATTATTTCCGTGTTTGAGAAAAACTACTTGGTTAGATGTCGTAAAGTTAAGAGCAGTCTTGAGGAGGCAGGCGTATGGCTGTCTAAGCCTACAATCAAGAGACGGATTCATGAATGGAAATACAGTGTGTTTACAACAACGTGCAAACTGCTGATTGCACTCAGGAACAGGAAGGCCAGATTAGCCAGAAGTCATCCAAAAAGACGCTGCACAGCTCTGGGAAAAATATTTGGACAGTTGAAAGTAAGATTAACAGGATTATATAGTCAGCACTTCATAGTGTCCAAAGCAAACTGTAAAAGCAACCCAGGAGAAAAACCGAATATTCTTTAAGGGCCAAGTCAGTCACCTGATCTCAGCCCAACAGAGTATTTGCTTTGCTTTTGATTATTAAAACCAAAACTGTATTTAAAAAATGTCTGCAAGTCTCAAACAGTTACTGCAATTTGCACATTATGGACCCGATGTATTACTATACATGACATTATTTTAAAAACTGCAGTATTTGTTGGCAAAAGCTGGTCTAACAGGGTGGACTGCTCGATAGTTTTCTTTCTGTTTTCTTTCTTTTTTCAACAAATAATTGTAAATTACTCCGTGTTTAGGTTTTTGAACTCTTGGATTGTTTTTGTGAATCTGAAGTGATAAATAATTAGTTTCCATTTTAAAACACAGCAGCAACAACAGCACGGAGGGGAAGCTGTGGCTCATATTTCATCAGACGTCTTTGTACTGTAGGTGCCGGCTCCCCATTGTTAAGAGTGTCAGTTTCATAATCTCAGTAAAAAGATGTGCGTGCACACTGCAGTGGCGGATTTTGAACTGACTTTAATCTCATTCATTAAAAAGAGAAAAAGCTGTATTTCCCCAAAAACCAGCTCTCTGTTGTTTAGCTGGTGTTTCGTGTCCTGAACAAGGTTTAGGGTCAGTTTTACGCTCTGCATAGGAGGAAACACATCCAGCCAATGAAAATCTGTGTTTGAGCTGGATGGAGACGAATCGTTTCCTTTTTATTTTTCTTATTTATTTATTTTCTGTGTACTGCTCCCAGAGGAGTAGAAGCAGGAGAAATCCACTTCACTCTCGTACACACACTTCAGAGGCCGAGCTGGAAGGAGGACAGAGCTGCTGCAAAATAGCAAGTGGTTTAGAAGTTGAGACTCATACACCTCGAGTAGATTCCTTTTCTCAGATGTTGTTTCGACAAACAAATGAGTGAAAATGGAAGTGATGATGATGATAGGGGATGAGAAGGACAGCTGGTGAAGGAGGACAAGCCCTCAAAGTTGTAACTGAGGAAGAAAAGGAGTCTTTGAAGTGCAGACTTGCACTAACTGAGCCTTCTGCAGACGCCTACACTGGATAGAAAAATACATTAGGAAGGAGAAGGAGGCAGGGGGGAACCATGTGAATGAGGGCGAGGAAGACGGTTAAGGAGAAAGATGATGATGAAACAGAATAGCGGATGGCATGAATGAAGAGCTGGGGGGGGGGAGTAAATGAAAGACACAATGACGGAGATGACAGTGTGAGGGCGGAGGAAGAGTGGGGAAGAATGAATCAAACAGAGGACTGGAGTTAAAAAAAAAAAGAGTCTGTGTTACAGAGAGAAAATGTACTGGAAACGAGCTGAAAGGTAGAACAAGGTAGATGATAGCACCCCCCCTCGCATGTGTTCCTGAAGAGTCGACTACTGTAGGGGTGCAGAACTGGCAGACTAGTGGTAATAATAGGAGATAATACATACACCCGTCCCACATATACTAGGAGAGGAGGAGGAGGCGTAGGAGGTAGGGAAGCCTTGTCAGAAGAGGACAGGAGGGAGGGGAGCAGAGGAAAAAGTGATGAGGTAAGGGTGGAGGAGGATGAGGTAAAAATGGAAAGATGAAGGGAAATCGGAGATGGATGATGGGAGGGTGTAGAGGGAAGCATCACTGGGACTTTCCCTCAGCTGTTTTCTTCCCTCCTCCCTCTTTTTATAAAGGCGGGGGGGGGGGGGTTAGCAGAGGCGAGGGAGAGACTCTATGTAAGTCATGCATAGCAACTTTGCTCAGGCACACTGAACGCCTCTCCAAAAACCAAAAAAACACAACAAAGAGCCAAGACTCCTTCAAGGCAGCTGCTCACTCAGTCAGGAAACCCACATGTGGGAGAAGACACTTCGAGCTTTAATCACCTCAAAAGATCCAAATTTAGATCCAGTTTCCACCAAGAGAACATCTCTTAAATTGGATTTTGATCCGGCTGAAGTGCCGTGCTGTGGCCGTCCTGCTTTTGGAGCAAGAAAATTTAATTTCCCTCCTTCCACTGGATCGTTTACCTGAGGCCAGCCTATCCGTTTCTTTTCTTCTTTTTGGAGATGAGATCCAGTCTTATGCAGGTCAAGCCTGTAGCTGCACAACAATGCAGTGTAAGTGTTTCTGAGCTGATATTTGTGTGTGCATGCACCCTTGCATCGTGTGCTGATTATCTTTTTTTCTCTGTTTTGGTTATGGGGTGAGTAAGTGTATATGCAGCCTGGGGAGGGGGGTACACAGTGTGCACAAGTTTGTGCATTTTGGCAGTGAACATTGCTGGTCTGATGTGGGAGGCAGTGAGTTTTCCTCCAACACTGAGCGCCTTTGTTGACTTCATAAATTATAGAACAAATCAGCCGTCGGGGTTTATTCGTGTGGTAAACATTTTCTGCATCTGTTAAAGTTGCTGAGATTGTTTTTGAAGTGCAAAATACACTCTTAGACTCTCATTAATACATCTGACATGCTTAATTCTGTAACTAATTGTTAATAGATATGTATTAATGCCTTATTGGTCTGCTATAAGCTGACATTTTTTTGTGTTTCATCTGAAAAATCTCTCGCATCCTCTTTATATTGCATTTATGAAGAACATGGTGGAATATAAGCATTGCATTTTTGGAGGAAAATATTGAACTATACTCCACTCCATTTATTTGTCATATCTAGCCACTAGTTAAATTATATACTAAAGTTATTTTTGCTAAATATAGATCAAATCTGGATGATTAATTATTAGATAACCTACCGTTTTGCAGATACAGCTGATTCTGTTGTTCTTTATAAGCACATAAAGTGTAATTTGGTGATCTGAATACTTACTTCACCACTTTAAAGGAATCTCATACAACACTGTATGAGATGAGTTTGGGAGAAACTGCTTGACTTTGAAAATTTGAGCTTTGTCTGTGTGTATGTTAAATGTTCACAACATGTGTAATTGTTAGGGACTATGGTAGGAACAGTGGGCGGTTAAAAGGGTAAAAAATGCGACAGGAAGCACTACATGAGAGCAAGAGGGGCATATACGTGATTTTAAACATGACTATAGAAGAACTTATTAAAATGATGGATTTTCTGCTACAATGTGTGATGGTAGCGGGAGGAACGGAGCTGAAACCTTTTAATAGTGTACTTGCTCTTGTCCTCTCCCTCTCTCGCTTCGATGGAGCCATAAATCTGAACACACTTTGCAGTTATTTCCTATTTGAGGCACATTATGATCCACTTTTGGACGAGTTGGACTGCATTAAGAAGTCTGAGTTAATGCCAGCCACCGAGTCCACCGATATATCCACTCGAGGGTTTTCTGGAGAGATGCTCTGACCTCCTCAGCAGTAATTTCCTGTTGCTGTCAGGAACCTCTTTAATTAGTTAGAACCACTGAAATCATAACAGACCTCCTCCTACCATCCTCCCCTCCTTTTCATTTCTATATATATCACTCTGCTGCGAGAACCAGGCAGCCCTTGGGACTCCTGTACATGTGTGCTCATGCATGCTCCCTCCTGTGTGCGCTGGTGTCTTTTGTGCAAAAATGTTTTGGTGCAGGGAGCGTGTAGTCTGTGTGTGCATGTGGATATTTTGGCGTGCACCCATGGAATAAAATATTCAGGTGACAAGCAGGCACTCGGGTCCTGGAACACTCTGGTATTCTTCTGCTTCTCCCAGCTCTCTGCAGGAGCCCTGTGTGCAATTACACTGCCTGGAGTTTCAGATCAGACTTCCCTCAGTATTCCTGCCTGTTTTTGGCTTTTTTCCTGCAGCGTCTTCACTAAAATAATCTAAAGTAGGAAAGAAGACACGTACTGTATGTATCTGTAAATGTTATTGCATAGAGTCACAGATGGAAATGGAGGATAAAGAGCAGAGGGGCGTGCAGAGAGTTGTTGTTGCCTGCAGCCTCGAGAGCACTTTCTGCATTATACATCAACCTCTTTCTTTTTTCTTTCCCATCTTCTTTTCTGCCCCAAGTTGCTGCAGGAGATATCAAAGGCACGAGCTCCTCTTTAACCTCGACTGGATGTGTTTGTAGTTGAATGGTGGGACACAAACGAAGGACACAACTTCTCACCATTGCAGACGTAGTGAAGGTCAGAGCTCGAGGCTCTTGAGTCCAAACAAGAGGCCAGTCGGCGCACTCAGAGAAATTCAGAGCTCCTGTTGCCATTTAAAACACTCAAAGTGCCTTGAAAGGCTGAAAGGACATGAATGGGCCACAGTGAAAATGAACCGAATGACTGGTGATAATTGGTAATTGGCTGTGTCCCGATAGGTTGCTTCTCTAACAGGTCCTGTCTTGGCCTCTAAATGAGATGCGTGACCTTATCATTGGTATTGACAGTTGAATGGTGGGGGAAGAAAATGACTTTATCTTCCTCCTCTTGGCCTTTTCAGAGGACAGGTGCCAGAGCGAGCACCATTGTGTCTGTGACTGTGGAATACTAAGCATGACTAAAGTCCCGAATGTGCACCATCTTTTGGTGTTAGCTTTTGATTGACTTCTTAGTTTGTTGCATTTTTTTTTGAGTTCTCAAGATGTGAAAATATGTGTGATTCCGACATAAAAGATGAAGAAATAATATAATTAATATGTTGGATTTTGTGCAAGCAGTCCACCTGGGCCAATTTTCTTTTCCCTCTTGTTTTCACAGCAGCACCCAGGGCTGGAAGACGTCAGCCCCAGTGAGGAGGTGACGGATACGGAGGACAACGAAGAGGAGGACCTGGGCGTCCTGGATGACCAGCGGAGCATCATTCTCCACCTGCTCTCGCAGCTCAAACTGGGAATGGATCTCACACGGGTATGACACAGAAACACTGACTCTATAAGAGAGATGGCATCCTTACTTATGAGAATTAGTTCAGCCAGGCCTCAAAGTCATGTACTAAACCCTCCTAAGTTCCTCCTGCAACTGTAACTCATCTTTACATCTATTCTTTCTTCTTTAATGCGGTGTCTGAGTTAATTAGCATCATATTTGTGGTCATTGACGTCAGCTAGGTTCTGTAATTTGGCATCTTTCTACCACAGCTGCTTTCTTCGCCTTGGGCCTTTCATGGATGCAAATGGAAAGGCAGAAGAAAGTCAAGTTACCAAAAAGTTCTTGGCTATGAAGTTTGATTTTAGCAGCACTGACTGAAATAAAATGTGTCACAAAGTGTCTATCTTTCCTTTGCGTTGCTTTCCTAGGTGGTGCTGCCTACTTTCATTCTGGAAAAGCGATCACTGCTGGAAATGTACGCTAACTTCATGGCGCACCCCGACATGTTCCTGTCAATAACAGCGGGGGCCACAGCTGAGGACCGAATAGTCCGCTTTGTGGAGTATTACCTGACTGCCTTCCACGAGGGGCGGAAAGGTGCCGTGGCAAAGAAACCCTACAACCCCGTGTTGGGGGAGACCTTCCACTGTTCCTGGGAAGTTCCTCGGGACAAAGTCAAGCCTTTGGACAGATCGAACCCGGGGTCGGCTCGGGAGCCAAGCAGAGGCCCCAACAACACACAGCAGGACGAGGACTCACCGGGAAGCTGCTACAGAGTGCGTTTTGTGGCCGAGCAGGTGTCCCATCATCCCCCTGTGTCCGGGTTTTATTGCGAGTGCCGGGAACGGAGGATGTGTGTCAACGCCCACGTGTGGACCAAGAGCAAGTTCATGGGCATGTCTATAGGAGTGTCCATGGTGGGAGAAGGTGAGCCAGTCTACCACAAACCTTCTAAAATACTGTGGGTCAAAAAAAAGTTATCACAGAAAACAATCAGTCTCCTGCATTCATGCATTTTGTTTTGATCTTTACTTTATTTTTATTAATGCATACAGCTCTAGCTGTAAGCACAGCCACATGCACCTGTTCTTGATAGCTTCTGTTTGCAAGGGGCAGCCAATCAGAAGAAAGCTGTCTTAAAGGGAGAGGAGAAAAAGCGGCTTGTTAGCAGATGAACAGTGTTATGCACCTGCATAAGATAAATAAGCATAATTTTGAACTGTGAATCATGTAAATCTACTCTGGCAGGGTCAAGAATATGCTATGCAGCCACAAGTGAGAAAAATAGTTCCCCTTTAATAAAGAACAATCCCTCATTTAGTGTAGCTCACCTTCTAGCATCTACAGGCTATGTAGAAAGTCTCTAAACAGTGTGTCTCACCAAAACTGCCTGCCACTGTCTGTGTGAGGACTATAAGATCCCTCCTGTGGCAATCAATAGCCCAGACCTCTCTGCTGGTACTGTTACATCGTGTACAGTAAGCTGTCAGGGATGAGTCACCCTGAGCCGAGATACAGGAAGTCCTTGGGCCCAATCAACTAAATCCGGATACATAAACTGACCACCTGCCACCAGGTTGTGATGCAGCAGTTCGTTGTCATGCGCGGAGGCTGATGCTGCCGTCAGAGAACACGATGACCGTCACCCCAGGATCCATTGATTGGTGGATTTATTTTTTGCAGTGGCGTCTTTCCTGACAGCAGCTGATACTGTAGTTTTATAAAGAGGCACTGATACTGATTGGCAGTGAGTCAGCAGCAGAATAAGAAACGGCAGCTGATGCAGCCTGAAAGCTACACGAGATGCTAGATTTCGGTTTGACCTGGATCTCAATGTATGGAGCCTCCTAGAGGTCGTGTAGGATAGAAAAAAAGAATAATAAACCTTTTTATACACTGATGTGCCACATCTGGATTAACTGAAGTTCTTTGCTTTAATCTATGACATGCAAAAGCATCTTTAGAACCTTTACATGATTAGTTGAAAACGTGCTCAGGATGTTATCTCATTACTTGACTGATAATGGACTTCAGTACTCAGGAGAGTGACAGTTATTGAAAATATATTAATATGTATATAATTAACATGAAATTGCTTGTTTGTTTTTTAATATTGTGGCCATCATTAACACTTTTATATAAGTGCTACGTAAGGGTTTTGCTGACTGTAGTGTAAGCCTTGGATTAAACAAATATAAATCCTATTTCTTGAAAAGTTGGGTTATTTTCTAAGAAGAAAAAAAATCACTGAAATAATCTATAATATCACTTGAACCTTTATTTAAGTGACAGAAATACAAAGAAAAGACTTTGAGTAGTTAATTGCACTTGGAAATGTACAAGATGTCAGGATTTGACAGCTGCAACACACATGGCATGTTTACTGATGCATTACATCAGCCTTCCTTTTAATAAAACCTTTTAATCGCTTTGGTACTGAGGATATTATGTTGTAGTTTTGCAGCTGGAAATTTTGTCTTGCTTGCTGTAATGCCTCAACTCACCTCAGCAGTCCTGGTCACTGTTGTGTGATTCTCCTTTTTATGAAGTGCTGTACTTTTTCAACAGGAGATGGATTTGGACTGGCAGCAGGTCAAACGCTCACTCTGTCTGTAAAGTTGTGTCTTTGTAGCCACCTGCTACCAATTAACTTGCTTAATGCTACAATCACACTAGCAGGGGTGTCGAACTCCAGGCCTCGAGGGCCGGCGTCCTGCAAGTTTTATATAATACCCCGGGTCAACACACCTGGCCTCTGGAGAACTTCTAGGCATGTCGGGGATGTAACTTAGCCTTTAAATGAGCTGTGTTGGATCAAGGACACATCTAAAACCTGCAGGACACCGGCCCTTGAGGCCTGCAGTTCAACATCTGTGCACTAGGGAAAACCACAGAACGACCCAAGGTAGCATGACAAGTATGCAGTCTTGTTGCCCTTGAAATGATTGCTTTGAAGACTGGAATCAGGATTGCAACCACTTGCAGTTAGTTGCAGTCTTCACAGTGACTTTAGTGCAAAAATGGTCAAAGAAAAAGTCGGGGTCAGTCTGCTATCAGGTGTGATTGAATGAGGTCAGGTTCAGATACAGTGCATGCAAACTGTTTGTGATAATATGGAGATTAACTGTTCGCAGAAATTCACATTAACTATTCACATTCAGAGTCCAGGCAGAATCGTATTGGAAACAGAAATTACTCCACAAATACTGATGTTGTTGCTTCAGGACATCCAGTTGAGTCGAGTCTGTTGTTGCAGACAGACTCTGATTGTTGCTCAAAGTTGGACCATGATTATTTTTTAAATGGAAACTTATGGAATTGGCTCATGACAGCCGAGTGACCAGTTTGTTAAGTGAACATTTTGTCGGTCAGAAAAAATGTAAAACAAAAAGTCAATGCAATAAATGGGCAACCAGCAGCGTTTCCTAATTGGAGGAAACATCCATCATAGGTCTGTCCCAGCTTGTTGAATGTTTTTGAAGCCATCAAATTCTAAATTTGTATAATTTTAAAAAATACAGTTACAATTATATTTTTAAATACTTTTATGTACTTCTGTCAGTTAAAGGTTCAGATGAATCAGTACAGATTTTTGTTTGTGTTGCACTTTCCTAAATAACCCAGTTTATATATACGTGGTATTGATCTTCATATTTAATTGTCTAAAGCACCAAAGCATTTTTACTCAAAATGTGCCCTAATGTAAGAATAATGCTGAAGTATTTGCATCTCTCTAATAGTTTTTCTATGTGTTTGACTCGTAAATGAAAAGCTTCGTCACTTGAGCCCCTTGGAGGAGGAATTCATTTCTTATATTTTGTGGTTGCTACTTTTATTTGCTCTAAATGAGCTCTGAATAACTCCACCACCACGAGTTTACTCATTTACCATACAGACAGTTCTTTCAGCAGTACTTGGTTAAGCCTGGCACTCCCGTCGCTGGTTTCTCTCACTCTGTGTCATTATGTGCTCACAATAGGACCGCATGCAGTTTTTTCCCCTGAAGGCATCTTGCAGTGAAACAGCTAAACAAGTGACCTCTTGCAAACACGAGGTTATGATGGTAGAGCTGAAAATTGTTCGTGGTCATGAGAGGGGCATGGGAAAACTTGATCTAACTAAATCTCCTTGTACACTGATGACACACATGATGTTGGTGAGTGGATTATTAGAAGCACAATAGCTTTTCTTTATGGGGATTCCTGAGAGACTGAAACACAAACAAGGAGCCCAAAGAGATAAACTGGTTTCTATTTTGCTAAACATTCTCCAGTGTAGCTAATAGCTTTTATAATTGCAAATTAATACAGGTTCAAACTATATATATCCCATAATTCCGGTGTTTGATCACTCTGTTTGGCAAAATTTAAAATTCAATTCAATTGATTAATTCCTGGCACAGACGCAGCTTTTAAGTCTAGTCCAAATGTTCAATTGGGTTGAGGTCAGAGCTTTAAGAAAGCCATAACAGCAACTGTTAACGTTTTTTTTTATCAGTTTCAAAACCAGTTTGATGTATATTTAGGATCATTTTCCTGTTATAACTGTGTCTAAGTTTCAACTGTTCATTTGGGTTGTTCTTTATTATTCCATCCACTTTGTTGACTGTACCAGCACCACTAGCAGCAAAACAGCCCCCAGAGCATGATGCTACCACCTCCATGCTTGACAGCTGGTACAGTGTTCTTAGGTTTGAAAGCCTCGCCTTTACTTCTCCAAACAGACCTCGTTACTGTGGCCAAATTACTGAATCTTTGTGTCATCTGACCATAAAACTTTTCTCCAGAAAGCATTTGGCTTGTCCAAGTGCGCAGCTGGAAATTTCAGTCAAGCTTCAAGGTGTTGATTTTGTAGCAGGGGCTTCTTTCTTGGTCTACATCCTCTTAGTACGGAGGCGATGTAAAACCTGCTTCACTGTCACAGTGATGCTAGTGTTTCAGCAGTTTCCACTTTATGGCCGACTTGTGTGTTTAAACTGATCACCTTTGAATCTGCAGTTTAGAAATGGGTCTAATAGCTCCAACCTGTTAAAATCTACAGTTCTCAGATCTTCACTGAGTTCCTTGGACTTTGCCATTGTCCTTAGTATTGGTCAGTCCAAGGAGTGCTGTCAAACAAATCATTGCAAGCCCAAAATCACAATGACTACCATGCCTAGGATGACTGTATGTAAACTTCTGACTATCTTGAGCATCTCAAAAGCAGATCATGCAGTCTGCTTTTTATCTTTTATTTGGTAAATTTGATGATTTTTGTTGTTCCTGTGCAATCCAGAGCTGGAAGCTGCTCATGGATCTGTTCTGAAATGCACTGTGACACATCTGTTGGAATCAGACATCATCTTGAGTGGTTTTGGTTCAGCTCCTTTTTATTGTCTTAGACTATATTAGAATGGCTTTGCATGATTCACAATTCAAAAAATAATTCCCATCTAAATGTCCTATTATGCCGTTAATATCTTATTTATGTGACCCGTCTGAACCAAGCTGTCTTTAAGGCAGCCCTCCCCGTAAGCCAACCTTCCTGTGACTGGCTGTCCCTCAAACAGGTTTTATCAGAAGGCGGCGCCCACCCACCTGAGACTGTATTAGGGACATATTATCTCATAGCTGTCGTAGAAAGTTTAGGACTGCCTGACACTTGAAAGGGGTAACTCGCCAATAAGCTGCCCTCATGGCTAGAAACCTTTGGCTATGTTCTATATAATCATCTACAACTTTAACAATAAATATATCAGCTTTAAAGATCTTTCGGATAAAGCTTGAACTGAAAACACATCTGAATCCATATTTGTTAAAAAAAGAAAGTGTTGCACCCCTACATGTGTGCACGTTTGATGTAAGTGTAAAGTTTTTAAACAGTGTCTAATGTCTGTATCTGCTGTTTAAGTCTCCAGGCTGCCTTCTGTGTTTCATAAGCGAAAAATGCTCAGTCAGTGACGGGCACATAGCTGGCTTAGTATCCATATACGAAGCCCACGCATTTAATTACTTTGACAGCTGATTGTGTTTTCAGACAAAGACGGATGGTGTGCAGGCAAATCAACTGTGCTGGCATTCCTCACCTGATTTAAACTTCTTGGAAAATGGTGTTCACACTCTTGGATTACTCAAACAATTCATTCTCACAATGAGCTTCAAAAAAAAAAAAAAAAAAAAATTCTTGTAGCTGCTCTCATCATATCCTGTCGGACTGACTTTAAGAGCTCCGTCTCTTTCTCCCCGTAGGAGTCCTTTATCTCCTCGAGCACGACGAGGAGTACGTCTTCACATTGCCCTGTGCCTACGCCCGCTCCATCCTCACTGTGCCCTGGGTGGAGCTGGGGGGCAAAGTCTCCATCAACTGTGTCAAGAGCGGCTACTCGGCCACAGTGACCTTCCACACAAAGCCTTTCTACGGAGGGAAGGTACATCGGTGAGTATTCCCCCCTCTGCGATAGCTTCTTCATACATGTGATTCAGTTTAAGGACGGCTGGTTCTTGTTCACTTCAGGGAAGGCAGAGGAAGCGAAATAATTCATCTGTGAGGTTATCAGACTCTTACATATGACAGATTATGTCACCAACAGTAGTAGTTCATGCATGCAGTGGATTTCACAGCTTATGCTTCTGTCTTAACGTTTCAGTATTTGTGAGTTATTTTATAAAATGAAACATTTTAGCTGATTTAAGCAAAGAAAATACAGGAAATGTTTGCCAATAATTTGGTCATACAGAACATTAACTATCTGTCGCACCAGAACTCTTCTTCACCGTTAAGAGAAAACAATGTTTCCCACACACTGAGTAGATGCTTGCATAAAGTTGATGTATTGAGCACACTTATGCTGTCAATGTGGCATCATCAGTGTGAACCAGGAAGTTTCATAAGAACAATCCAGGTGTGGCAGGTGGATGCTCTCCCTGAACCTGTTGTATGCAGTTTGAATGCTTCTGCTCAGTACCAAGAGAGTTAAGAGTCTGTGGCTGGGATGTCTATGGTGAGAGGACCCTCTATGTCTTCCTCCTGCATTGTTCTCTTTACAGGCTCTGGATGGCACTTCAGTTCACCCTGTTGGTCAACAGATGATAGGGATTGCTTGAGGAAGAGCCTACGGATCCAAGCATTGCTTGTTGCATAACTTTTTCAAGAAAATCATTTATTACTTGAACCAAATAATATGGAGAGCTTTGCTCTTTTTGTCTTCCTGATTAAGCCAAACAAATAAGTCACAACTTCCTGAAAAATGATTGGAGTAATGTGATTTAGCGACTAAGTAAAGACAGGCGACCATTTAAATTTTGTGACCATTTTCTGACAGTGGTGGTGGAGAGTGCGACCCAACACTGGTCCAAAATCTTCCACAGGCATTTAGTAGACTTCAGATCCAGTAATGGTAAATGCCGTAGCGTGTTACTTACATCGTTTTCATAATCAAACAACTCAGTGACCCCTTAGGCTCCTGTGGATGGACTGAGAGACGTTTCATTCCGAGCCACCTTGAGCTCAAGCTCACCGTGTTTCCTTAAATTTAGTCAACAGATGGATGTCACAGTGTAAGCACAGTATGGAAGGTAGTTTTAGTAAAACTGCTTCAATAAAGGAACTATTTGGCGATTAAACTCTGATGAAACTGAATAATGGCAGAGCAGAGTAAGTAGTAGGTGACGATCCATGCAATCTAGATGTTGGCAGTGTTGGAGATGAAGCAGGTGGAGAATTGGATAAGGCTTTGAGCAAACAAATGAGGTGGAGATTGGGAGTCTGAAAGTCAAACTAGAAGAGCAGCACTGGGATTCAAAGCACAGGGAGCAGAGTAATGATGGCAGATGTGGCTTTGACAGCCCAGAGAAGACAAACAGCCCAAACACCCATTAATTGATTTTAAGTGCATGTATATATCTTAACTATCTGCTTGCTAAAGGCTGCTTTTAACTTAACAACAACAACAACAACGGTCTCTGTCTTGCTGCCATAGGGTGACAGCAGAGGTCAAGCACAACCCGACCAACACCATCGTGTGCAAAGCACAGGGAGAGTGGAACGGCACGCTGGAGTTCACGTACAGCAGCGGGGAAACCAAAGTGATCGACACGACCAAACTTCCCGTCACCAAGAAGAAGCTGCGGCCGGTGGAGAAACAGGCGAGGACAGAATCCAGGTGAAAGGCAGCAGAGTTCAGTGAGCATTTTGGGAGCGTTTCACACTCATTTGCCCTCCGACACGGTTTTAAATGTGTTTTGGCTTATAGGCGGTTGTGGCAAAACGTCACCAAGTCGCTGAAGGAAGGGAACATCGACGAGGCCACGGAGCACAAACACAGACTGGAGGAGTGTCAGAGAGGGGAGGAGAGGCAGAGAGCAGCTGATAACAAACCCTGGATGCCCAAATACTTCACTAAAGAGGTACTGCAAGAGCAATAAGATTCAGTCTGAGCTCTAGTTTGTAAACATTCCTATTTCAAAGTATATCCCACTGAACGGCATAATACTATATTTAATAAATAGTGCGCTTCATTTACTGTGAAATCTGAGTGAAAATCTTTGCATTATTTAGTCGCCCTGACAAGCAAAAGAATTTTGAGCCTTGCTGATTGTTTCAGAAGTAAGCTTTATTTTTAACTCGAGGTAACGCCTCTCCTTTTCCTCATTAGTAGCACACACAGCGCTTGTAACTGTGTGATTATACTGTGTGCTGTTTTTGTGGTGATACATTTTTGGGTCACAAACTAAATGTTAGGTTTAGTTCTTGCTTCTGCAGTGGCAACCGACTAAAAGAGAACTCGTGAAGAACACGCAAAGTCGTTCTGCTTTAATCACCTTTGCTTCCACTATATTGCTGTCTACCTTTTTTTTTTTTTTTTTTTTTGCCTGTCCCATTTGGCTCTTTTGCCATCAGAATTGTTGTCTAAAGGCAAACAAAGATGCCCAACGGATTTACTTTACCAAATTGACCATCCCAGCCTTGCCGTAATGGTCCATTTGATTCACCTTTTATTGTTTATTTTATTTTCACTTACTGAATACGGGACAGACTTGACTGGGGGAAAGAAGGGGAGAAAGAAAGAGGGAAAGAGAAACAGCTGAGAAGAGGGACGGGGGAGAAGGGCAAATGACAAAAACCAACAGAACGGGCAGAGAAGAAAAAAATGCATATATCAATCACCTGGATCACCTGCTGAGAAAGAAAAAAGAAAACAAGCAGAAGAAAACAAGAGTAATAGAATAAACAACATCACAATGATATATGGGAATATGACAGTAAATACTAAATGTTAAACATTATTGTGCAGCACATAAGATCAACAGAACACAGTGTGCTTTGAGGTAGGAGCCAAAAAGGGTGTAGTTTGTGGGTGTGATCACCCGTGTGTACACCTGTGAGCATGGACGTGCTTGTTTTTTTGTTTTTTTAAAAGGTTCCTTCATGTAATAATCTGCTAGAGGGTGTGGGGGGGCCACAGCCCCGTCCTCCAGGGCATGAAGCAGGTATGGAGGAGATCAAAACTCCAGACATCCAGAGGCCCCCAGAACACAAGAGACCAAGGAAGACCAACAGAGGGGCAGCCGCGCCACTGTCCCAGAAAGAGCTGAGGAGAGTCCCAGATGAGGGCTCACTCAGCAGCCGCGGAGCAGAAGCCAGGGGGAGTTGCAGTGACGTGCCCGTGAGCTCCGCCGGCAGCCAGCCGCGCCTGAGTGACCGAGCCCCAGGCCGAGAGGCCGGGGGCACCCCACCTCCGAAGTGGCCCGAGCGAGCCCCAGGCTCCAGGCCCCGATAAGCGGCCGCCAAGGAGTGAGCCGGTGTGTACCTGGACGCCCATCCCCAGACACAAAGAACCACCAACGCACCGACACCTGAGGGAGTCCGCCACTGGCAGGGGAAGTGGTGGTAGGGGGAGATAGGCCTCCAAACCTTGGAGGGCCTGAGATGTCCCCAGAGAGGTGGCGCCTGACACCCAACCTGACATATAGACACAGACATACAGGCACACACAGACACAAACATCCATTCCCACCCTCATGCTCTCATATGCACTTACTCCACACTCAACCAACGTGGAGACAGACATAAAGAGACGCTGTACACACGATCACACTCCCCAAGCGTACTCTACAAACCGGGTCTAGGTACCCTTGCCCCTGGAGGGGGGGACTGCACCCAGACCCAGGTGGTGTTACCCTTTTCCCTGCGGTGGGGGGAGGCAGACCGCCCCGACTCTGCAGCAGCAGGGAGGCCCCACACTCCAGACCACAGTCGGACGGCCAACTCCTCCTCCTAGCCCCCCCGCTCCAGCAGGTCGCAGAGAACGGGGGTGAGAGAAGACTCCAAACCTCCCTCCACCCGCTCATTGTAGTGTTGATGCATGTGTGTTCTAAGGTGCATTTAAAACCCAGGAGGGCATGGAGCTACCTGCCAGAGAGCAGCAGGTAAGCGCATGGTCCCTCCTGCTAGCCCTCAATGTCTACGTGTATTTAAAATTGAGAGGTGGGCAACGATGCCAGGGGTGGGGTGTACACCCTGATGGTACTTTGGACTCCGTGTATCGTGCCCACCCCCAAGATCCTATATGTATGTGTAATGAGAGTGTGAGTAATGTGAATGTCTAAGTTGTGGGATAAAATTGAGGCAGAGGCAGCCAGAAGGGGACAGGGGGGGGGGGGGGGGGGGTAGCCTCCTCTGCACCCTGGTGACATACCCCTACTCCAAGGCCCTGCATGTGTGGGTGGTTGTGGTGGAGCGGGAAGAGCTGTCTACCTTACAGAAATGGACTGGTTCTTATGTAAAGCACGTTATACACTATGACTCAGGCACACAAGCAGTTTTTTTTCTACATCCAAGTGTTTTCTATCTAACATTCATGCACAATTACATATAAACACATCAGAAGCAACTCTGGGTTCAGTATCTTGCACAAGAATACTTTAGCATTCATACTGGAAGAGATGACCTGCTCTACCTCCTGAGCCACAACCACCTGTAGAGAAAACTAGTACAAGTGTATGTGCAAAAAAAAAAAAAATCATCTTTTCTTTTTGCTTTTTACTTCCAAACGATACATTTTGTTCCATATGAAGTGAAACATCCTTTTATATATAATTGACTGATTATTTCTTACAGCACATGAAAAACTGAATCATTATCTCAGATTATGAGAATTTTCTAATTTGAATACATTGCAGTTCAAACTGTACAAATACTGTGCGTCTCTCAGAGATGAGGATCCAAGTTTTCAGATGAAAGTCAATTTTGCTTTTAATTGGAAATCAAAGTCATGGAGTCTGGAGGAAGAGAGGAAGTCACCGAATCCAAGCTCCAGAGTGAAGTTTCTGCAGTTGTCATGTGATCTGCTGATGTTGGTGGTGGTTGGTTCGCTCTGTTTTTACCAAGTCCAGAATCAACACAGATTTTAGAGCACTTTGTGCTTCAATCATCAGCTGACTAGCTTTATCAAGAAGACTACAGATGCTAACAGAGCAACGTGGACTTCAGCTTTGCGCACTGCGTTGGTGTTACTGATCTCTTCGACTCACACTGATGCAGTAATTTGCGGTAAAAGAGCCCATGAGCCAAGTAATGGTGTATAAATTAGCATACTTTTCAAAAGTTGGACTTTACTGCTTTCTGAATCCTATTTTGATTGATTTTAGGAAATAATGTTATAATCTAAATTTCTGATTTTCATATGCTATCAAGCATAAAGAGCTTTTATACAATATTGCATGTTTTTAAAGATGCACTGGGTGGGATTTAAATGGGCCTTACTTTGTAAATTTTGGTAATTTGATCCAAATTTGAGCTTTATTTTCTTAAAAGGCTTTTTCTCCCTCACCTGTGCAGGGGGATGGTTGGAGCTATAATAACCCGCTGTGGAAGTCAACCTGACATCAAAAACGCTCCTTTCTAATGGACTATAACAACTCCAGTTCCCCGTGCTGAGGAGGATGGGGGAGGGGGTCAAACAAGGGGAGCGGCGTCCCCCATGGACCTTCAGACCCCACCGAGTGACACTACGGCGACACAAACAGGAAACAAACAAGGTGCCAAATGGATCTCCACAGTTTGGGACTCCTGGGGAGAGCAGTACATTTTATATACAGTTGGTAGTATTCAAAGTAGAATATTTCTATTTTTCACCTGTCAAGGCCTTTTTTTGCACACACACATAGTTTATGACGCCTGCCACTAGTCTCCCACTTTGTATTTTTCTTTTTAATGATCAGCGCATTTTTCTCAGAAATCAGTGTTTGTTCCAGGTTTCATGCCTTGTTAGAGTGGATCACATCTCCCGTAACACATAACACTGTAGTTCCCAGATTAGTTTGTTTATAGAGCACTTTTAACATAGAAGTAAATCTACTATTTTGTATCGATGGCTTTTACCAATCAGGTTGGGTCTCTCAGAGCTTTAGAAGAATTAAGGAAACCTAAGCAGATTTAAAACTATTTAAAATCAAATGTACTATATTAGATGATTTAGTATATATTAAAATAGAATATATTACAGCAGGTTACTAGAAAGTGAAGGTCCTGATTGTTTGTGTCTGCACTATGAATGTATCTTGGCACATTTTAATTGTACAGTATGCTTTCCCATCTTGTACTGATGGCTACTACACATGCTTACGACAGTATGTTGCTCTATCACCTCTGCCTACCAGATGAGCTCCATTACTACCTCTCGTTTCACCATCACACGCTTTTTCTTCCAGAAGAAAACACCGGTTTGTTTGTATTGTAGCCAAGAGCTCCTCTAATCGGTGTTGTATCTGCGCCCCTCAGACGACACGTCCATAATTAGGGAGCCCCTGTACACCCCGTCTGTGCCTCCTGAAGTTAATACTTCTTTGTTTCAGCTGTGGTGATGATTATGGATGAGGCAGCTTGCAGGAACATACAGCCATGTTATCACATTTTGGGGGTGGTGGTGGTGGTGGGGGAAAGAGGCTGCCTCTGTGAAGATGAAGGTCTGCCAGAATAACAATCACTGGGACACTGCAGGAAGAGGTTCATACCACTGTGTACTCGCGTTTTTATGTCTACATTTGACGAGATATGTGACGATTATTCAGACTGATCGGCTTTTCTACAATAAAGTAAAAAGGTTTTAAATGAAAACTGTTTATTTTTTGTCATAAAAGAAAGAAAACCGCACAACCCCGCCTTAGGTTTTTAACGTATGACAGTATTTGTATGCAGATGAGCTCACCCACTCCATGATGATGCTCTGCATTATATATGTGTAAAAAACAAACCTGTCAGACATTTAGACCAATGTTGGAGCTTGTTTTACACAAACACTGACTTTGGCCTTACATGAATCCAACAAGCAATTATTAAACATGTTTTCTTTAATGAAACCTGGGAACATCTGGGCTCGGGCAAAACTCGTGCATACAGCATGTTAGCTGTCACAGGTGGCCAACCTCTTTTTTTTTCCCCTAGCCATGCTAATACAACTTCAGTTCAATTTTATTTATATAGCAGTCACAGCTGCATCACAGGGCTTTATACTGCAAGGTAAAAGCAATGCAGCAGGGGTGTCAAACATTAGGCCCGGGGTTCAGTATTGCCCTGACAAAGATTACAATCTGGCCAAAATATGAATGAGGGCATACATTTTTAGACTTTTAACAGTATTTTTTTTTATTAATTTGATAGTTTTTCCTGATTAACATCTCTCTCACAGCCAGTCATACTATATTTATTACTTAACTACTTAGTAAAGAATAAAAGGACAGAAGTTAATTTTTCATTGTTGACTTTTTGATTTTTCTAAATTTATCATGTAGAAAAATTGTTTTGTGCTGTTGAAATGGCACTTCATTATCTTGTACTAAGATGTCCCAGGGATTAAACGTGTAGTTAAACGTCTGTACACTGACACAAAGTGGAGTCTCACTTATCCGGCTAACTTAAGATCAAAGTGTGTCCCTCGTGGTAAAATGAGTTTGACATCACTGCCCTGTAATACAGAGAAAACTCCAATCATACGAGCCCCTATGAGCAAGCATCCACATATGTACCACTGACTAGATCCCCATCAGCTGATTACACAATTAGTATGTTAACACTAATCAGACATTTCATTAGGTACACCGTGCCAGCACCAGGTTTGGACCCCTCTTTTTTTATTCCCCCTTCAGAGCTGGAGGTGAAGGTGGTGGATACATATTTACATGATAGCATCACAGTTGCTGCGGCTTTTTCGGCTGCTCGTCCAGCACATCTTGATTTTGCACAGCACACTGTGCATGCATAGGCTGTATATAAAAGATGGACACAGTCACCATATCACCCGCATCAGCATCCACAACATGTTTCATGTTACATCGTTTCTTTTGTTGACATGAAAGAATGCCAAAATCTCGGCTAATGCTAGCAAGCTTAGCAAATGGCATTTGTAAACTCTTCCAATGCAAAGAACAGAAGGGGAGAGGAAAAAACCCCATGTGTTCCCAAAACAATTTTTATTTTCACACCTGTGTTTTTCCTGCTGTAACATGCAGTGAAAAGGCCTGTGGCATATTGGCATCATCTTCAACAGTAATTTCACCTACAAGTCTTACGCTTCAGCTGGTGAAAACTAAAATAATTTGAAATTTAAAGCTGAGCTTTTGGTGAAGTAGTGCCAGCTGTAGAAGAGAAACCTTTTGATTTATATGGAGATGTCCTTTCTTCTGGCACCACCATGAGGCCAATTCACCGCCCGACTCATATCGCTGTAGCGATGCCAAGATTCGCAGTGCTAGTGTGGCTGCAGACTTTACATCTAAGCACTGCTGCAACGCTTCTCATTACTGTCAGGAGTTAAAGTGCCACCTGCTTTAATACATCATTCTTAGGCTTTGTTGCCAGGCACCGTTGCTCAAAGGGGACTCACCAAGCATTTCCTTATTTTCTGTCACATGCATACTCTTGCAAATAATGGTTTCAGCAACATGTGCAAGCAAACCCTGTAAGCCCAAAAGCTCAGACTTCAGACTGCTCTAAAGGCTCAGTTTAAGTCTTTTTTTTTTTTTTATACTCTTGGCTCTTAATGATGTCAGAGGGAACCGATATCCCCAATATGGTGATCTCAGGCACAGAAGCTCCACCCACCTGAGGTTCAAACCTTTTGTTTGCAAGGGGAAACCAATCGGAAGACTTCAAATAAATGGTGAGCTAGGGTCATTTCAGACAGGGTGAACTCAAAAGCTGCACTAAGGCCCAGAGTGAGATTATTTTCAGCACAAAAGTAATTATATAGAGTGAAGTATCTTCACTGGAGAAATCACGAGTTGAGATCGCATTAAATAATAAGTGGCTGAAGAACAGCTACTCATCCGCCACCAAATAAAGAGATCTCACCCCCTCCACAATCAGAGTGTTCTTTATGCGTACTGCTGCACACTCAGAAGCAAAAGTCTTCACCCAAAGTGTAATGCTGCCATCAAGTGGTTCATTTTGCATTCAACTATGTTTAAAGTCACATTTACAGATGGTCCATGCAACGCTTTCAAAGTGAGAAGACCAGCAACAACACACACACACACACACACATCAGTGTTTTCTTTAAAGTGTATATTCAAAGATGGCTGAACAGAACAACAATGTAAAAATGTAAACTCTGAAGATGAGCAGACACATGTGGGAAGAGACTGCATTAGAACAACAACAAAAAAAGAAAGATGTTGTCGGGGACAGATGCCACCGAGATTCTAAGACATGAGGAAATTCAGAGCAACCATTCTGCTGTTCCTAATTAAACAAACAAAACAAATGAGCACAAAAGAGGAGCACACTGTACATCACATTAAGGCTTAGTCTGAACTCTGTCCTCTGTGTAACAGAACAATGAAGTGGCATGTCGAAGGTCTGAAGCCTCAAACGGTGACAAGTTTGAGAGATCAAAGCATTCAGATACAAAAACAAAAAAAAAAAAAAAAAAAAAACACCCGATATGAACAAAAGTTATTTTTTGTAAAATGTGACAAAACAAGTATATCTGCATGATGTGTCACTTTTTTGATCAAGAAAAAAAAAGTTACAGAAGCGTGCACACATTAGTTTTTAGACAGAGTCTAAGAACCCAAACACACGGAGAACAGTGCAATGCCCATAGAATAAGACATAGGCTACCACTCAGAGCTGTGTCCCAGCTGCATACCGCATACTCCAACTAACACTACTAGGATAGAAATATTTTATATTATGTCTTTTTTAAAGATAAATATCAGGGGGTTTTTCTGAAATATAATCAGTATCAGGAACCAACTCACCAGTTCTAAACATGATGTGGGGTGCAGAATAAAAAAAAACCAACTGTATTAAAGTGGATTATTCCAAACTAATTCCAAACTCTTTTTGTTATCAATTACAGACCTAATCTCAGCACCTGGAAAATTAAAACACCTTTTTCTGGAGAATTTACAGAAAATTTAACTGATAGACTAAAAGGCAACCACAGGCTAACCTATTCAAAAGCATGCAGCCCTTTTTAATACTGCATTGAACAAAAGAATGAATAGATCAATGAACAGCTGTAAACTTTACTGCTTTAAAAATATCTCAGTAAAGTAAAATGTCACTGTTATAGCTTTTAAAAACGTAAGGAGCTTCCAAATCTCTTTAGAGACAGAAAAAAGTGATTATTTTGTGGACTTCTCAATCCATTAAGTTTTCCTCCTTTTCAGCCTCATGTACAAATACAATGCTGGATGCTCATATTAAGCACTCTGTCTCATCTTGGCTTTGTATGATGTCACAGAGCAGATGTCACCAATGTGGTCATCTCAGCCAACAACCTTCAGCCAATCAGAATAAAGTTGGCTTAAAATCAGAGAGGCCACTAGAGTTTGTTTCAGACAGAGGATAATCTCTCTGAAGAGATTTCAAAGAATAAGGATTATTTTGAACTGAATCATGCAAAGCTACTCTGGCAGAGGAGAAGAATAAAACTCCTAAAAGACCTTAGTTATCAGGTTTTTCCAAGGGTAGTTTTTCCAAGTGACCACCCTCACCAAGTTCTGATGCACAATCATTTTGTTTTATAAGCAGCCCTGACCTTTCACTTCAGAGCTTCAAGGGTTACTCTCAGTATGCTTTCAATGAGTAAAAAGTTAAAGACATCACAACTGGCTCTGAGGACCGTTTTCAGGAAAAAACATTAACTGGGAAATTGATTATTTCAACCGCCTGCTGTACAAACATCTTAGTGCAGCAGTAGTATACAGTACAGGGACACAGCTTCAGAGTACCACAGAGACATTTGTTAGTCTTATTCTCACTGATCCATCTTATGTTACAGGCAGAGATGGAAGTCCATTATAGTTTCTCATTCAGTTCATCTTTTCTAGATTCAGTGCCTGTATACCATGTAGCCCCCACTCCCCCCCTTCACAGTTCACCAGTCCATTTCCAGATATTATGAACATTTCCAGTTTTCAACGCCTCAGTCTGGTTGAAGCAGCGAAGCCGCCATTCTGACACACGATGAGCTTAAACAAAAGTAGACAGCCACAAACTCAAACGTAAAAATTAAAAGGAAAGATAAAAATCAGGCGATGGACGACCAGCGATGAGGCACTAGGCTTTGCTCACTTGAACTAGAGAGCTCCCCCTGCAGGAAGGGAGGCCTAATTTATTAATCACTACTTTGTACACACAGTTGCTTGTTTCCGTCTTTAAACCCTAGCAGCAGAAATGTACAATCTATGCATTTAGAGGGGGGGAAAAACAGGGGGTGTGTAAAAATTCACATTCAAATTCATTCTGTCAGCAAAAATCTCAAGCCCCTCTGTACAAGAATTATTGCATTCACTGTTCCAAATGCTGTCAAACAAAAATCAAACAATCGCACAAAAACTGGGAAGAAAAAAAAACTAAACAAAAAAACCCAGAAACTGCATATTTAAAAAGTCACCACAACAATCCAATATATTATCATCCTTTTAGACAGTTTCTCTTTATATCGCATATTTACATATTAGGCCAATTTCTCTCCCCAGAGAATCTGTGGGGAAAACAGGGGTCAGGAAGCCAGGCAGAAGACAGAAAAGAGATGATGACAAAAAGGTTAATATTACAGAAGGGCTGTGCGTGGATGGTGACGTTCCTCCATACCGCATACTGTCCTACTGTACACGAGTCAGGAACAAAGTCCTCGGCTTTCACTGCTTCGCCTCCTCGCTCCCAGTAATGAGTTCACATGTGCCACGGAGCAAGGTCGATGGGTCTTTGGTGCAAATGTTCCTAGTCTTCTCTTGTTTCGCCTTCACCCGATCCCTGTACTGATAAGCACTTAATTAACATCACAAAAATTAAATCAACGCTGGACCCAGTAAAGCAGCCCTATGCCTCACCACACATTCAAGTACAAAGTAATAAAAAAAAAAAAGAATTGAAAAGAAAAAAAAAAACAGAAGAAAAAGCAAGACAAACATCCTCAGGATAAAAAAACCAAAAACCAAAAAAAACGGACGACAATTCTGGAGCTAACCAGATATGACACATCCTCGACACACGAGGGCGCTCTAGAGACAAGCGCCCGAGACCAACTGCCAGATAAAACAGCACCTGTGTTCTTCATCATTGGTGTTTAGAGGTTTCTTCACGTTTGTTCTCCTACAGTTCACGATTCGTCGCCGTTATTTTTTTTGGAGTTTCTTGCCCTTCTTCATGGCAAGTTTGTTCTTGATGTGCCCTCGCTTCCTCTTGGCGGTCTGGTTAGAGAAATGAGGTCGAAATAAAAAGAAAACATCTGTAAATATTAGAATTGGTAGGATTTAAATTAATTTTTTTAAGCAACTTTTTGTACATTTAAAGAATTAATAAATAAAAAGACTGAATGAACACTATGTTGTTACCTTTTTGGAGGTGTACTTCTGCTTGGGCACGACACTACGGAGCTTGTGGTCGAGCGGCTCTCTGTTTTCCAGGTCCTTCACCTTGTAGATCCTGACCAGCCAGTGCTCTGAAGTGAACGCCTCCTCCAGGTACTTGAACTTAATGTCCTTGTTGCCGATCTCGACGTTACGTGTCCGGTCAAAGCCAGGCGGCGTCCTAAAATCCAGCTGAGAGACGAGCAGGTTTATTTATCTGATTTTCTGGCAGCTATCAGTGACAGGAACGTATGAAACTGTGCAGTGCAATTGTTTGTCTTCTTATAGAGGAAGGTGGGAAGAGGTACACTGGAGAGGCAACAAAACAACCCCAAATTCCTTCTCGACTGATTTTTCTGTCGTTCTTGTCACTCTTCTAGTTACACAATTAGACCACAGAAGATTCGCCAAGTGTGGAGGAGATACCAGGAGGCAGGCCAACACATGAGAGCTGCCCATAAAAGGGCATCGACCAAGGAAGCAGAACATGTATCTGCTCCTTCATGTGCGGAGGAACAGAAGCACTGCCAGAACCCTACAAATCGACCTCTAGTGGGCCACTGAAGTGCATATTTCTGATGAAGCTGTGATATACATGTACTACGGTGGCATAAGGGCCTGATGTCCCTTAGTGGGTCCTGTAATCACAGACACTGCAGCTCAACTGGCATTCAGAGAATACCACAACTGGCAGGCACTGATGACCTAGTCTCTCCGCAGATAATTGTTGCAGGCAACAATGGCAAGTGCCAACTGAGCTGCATGGTGCCGGTCAGTCAGAAGCACGCACATGAACAGCCCACTAGAGAGGATTGTGTAGGGATCTTGTAGCATTCCTCTAGTTCCTTCTTGCACAGAGATGCAGATCTAGGTCCTGCTTAGGGGGAAGGCTTTTTTCAGCCCTGCTCACCTCTCCTCATCTCCACCGCACGCTTGAGACTGTGCAGGGAGACACAGTGAGCCTTCTTGTGACAGCACATGTGAACACGACATCCTAAAGGAATGTGACTACCTGTGCAACCAGGCACCACCTCCTACTATCAGAGGTGACAAGAAAAGAAAACGTAGTCAGGTGGGACAATGAGAGAGCAGGAGTTGTGCCCACCACCTGCAAAACCATTTCTTTTCCTGAGGGGGTCGTCTTGTTGTTGCCTCTTCAGTTCACCTGTTGTCATTTTCATCTGAAGCTGCTTAGAAAGCAGAAACCAGCTGAGAGGACAAACTGAAATCCTTCAAGTTGAACTGAATTTGTGTCACGGAAATATAAATGACGTCAAACCAAACACATGTTAACAAAGACACGATAGAAGCTGCCATCCCAGCTCCTAAAGAGCCAAACACATTGCTAGTTATAGTTTTTGATTTTTAATGGTTTTTTAAATTATTTTATTTGTTGTCATTCTAGTTTACAAACTGAGATTATTCATTTTAGTTTCATTTTATTTTTCGAGGCACGTTTACCTTTAATTTTTAGTAGTTTTGAGAAAATAAATTGACGTTTTTAGGATTTTATTATTCATTTAGCATTTTTCAGGGGCAAAATGTATGAAGTTCAGATTAGACATCACAATATAAACAAACCTTTGAAGGCTGCTGACTCGCAACAGTGCAGACCCTTGTCTCAAACAGCTGCACCACAGCCTCCTCAGGCTACTGGCATTAATAAGTGTGGTGTTTCTTTATCATTTTTTGTACACCATCACTTGCTCCTCATATTTTGTCCTGCATTCAACTGTGTTTGAACACTTTAATAACCTGTGGGATGTGCACTGTGTTGGCAGAAGACTTTGTGTTACTGCGGTACAGATGTGCCAGAGTGTACCTTTTTACTTTCTACCGGCTTATTCTTGCTATAATGTAAATCAGCATGGCATTTATTCAGTGGTCTGGTGGAATGAGTAGTGATCACTGATCACTCAGGATTGAAGCTGTAACAAGGTGTACAAACTGAGCACGTGTAATAGAAATACACCTTAAGAGATTTAAAGCTTACTTTGGATCAAAGCCAGCAAATCTGTTAAGGCATATAAGCGGATTTTTATTTCCTGGTGATTTCAACCGTTAAGGCTAGGGGTGGGTTTTTATAATCGATTCATCGATTAAAATCGATTCTGGCTTGGATAACGTAAAATCGATTCATTAAAATCCTGAATCGATTTTTTTAATATAAATTTATTTTGCCCGAAATGCCAGAATCTCTGGTGACATCTCACAAAATTTCAAGAACCACCAAACAGTTAAGACAGTAAATGAGAGCAGGTACACGGATTCTGCACATAGACTTAAACACACAGCGCGACCCGCGGATCAGAATCAGTGAGATGTCGCCTTTCTCACGGTCGGGGCTGAAAGCCGACAGCTCGCTGATTCTGATCTGTCGGCGGGTCCGCGCTTTGTGTTCACGCCCTTTATGAGCCGATTCTAAAGCTGTTAGTTTGATCTCTCTCCAAACAATATTGACCGAACCAGCAGCAGAAGAAGATCCAAACGCTTCACATAAACATCGTCATGAATTCACTCTGACTTTTACTGTTTTGCTTCCACCGCGATGCACAGCTCTCTCTCTCTCCCTCTCTCTCTCTCTCTGTACTTCAAGAACAGTTTCCCTTTCTTCATTGTTCGCTTGCTTGTTACGCACAAGTCTACTGTTGTTTACAGCGCTGTCGGCCGCTGTTTTTTTCCCTTTTACATTCTTCCGAAAAGAAAACCTCATTTCTGCTGTTCAATACTGAATAAATTTAAACTTTTTAAAATTATTCAAAATGCAAAACACTTAACCGTGTCTCTAATAAAACCGCTGTAACTTCAGAGGTGATGTTCATATGTTGATTAATGGTTTTCTTTCGTTTTTGATGTACTGCAGAATATTTTTATAAAATCCCAGGCCAGGAAAACCTTCATGTTTTTCTGTGTTTTATCTTCAGCTACTTTGACACAAAAGCATCTGCTGTGATGCTCACACCTTTGATAAAGTCTTGCGAGTGTCAGCTTCCTTTTTATAGATACAAAAATATGTAAATGTTCTGATCTGAATTATACTTCTGACTGTCAAAATTTCCCAGATTTAAATCGAATCGAATTAAATCGAATTAAATCGAATCGATTCGGGACCTTGTGAATCGGAATTGAATCGATTCTAGAAATCAGTGACGATACCCAGCCCTAGTTAAGGCTACACTATACAATTACATAGATGCTTTAAAACAACTACCCAGAGGCGGTGCCAAGATGCAGTGGCAAGGCTCGCTTCCAGAGAGAGACTTTGGTTGAATTATCTACAAGCTGCTTAATGACTAAAACCCACTCCTCCCCATCGCTGCTATTCTGTTACTTCTAGACAGAAGCAGGCTGGCAGTGTCCACGTTTTAACTGAATAGCCACGAATAGCATCAGTGTTCTCATCTTACTCTTTCTGCAAGTGAATTTCCCAAAATGTCAAATAGTTTCCTAAAATAAAAGTGAAACGGAAGGCAGGAGCCTCTCCACCCACTACTAAAGCATCACCTTTGATCCATCTCAGCACAAAGCAGCTCTACAGATTCAAACTAAATTAGGTCTGAACAGAAAAAGACGAGAGCAAACATTTTAAACTCGATTATGAAAGATAAACAGTGAGTTTGATTACACTTTCCACGAGCAGCATAAAACCTCTCGTCCCTGTAATTCTGCTCTAAAAAGGCCCTTGATTGCTCATCCTCCTTACTCTGCAACTGTTACTGTGTCCCTCGAAAATATGTCAACTCTATTCTCAAAGTAAAAGCCTCCATCTAGGTTCCCGCCATTGTTTTTCCTTCTTGTCCAATTTCCTCACTTTGTGTTCTAACCTGTAATTGTTCCTCAGGCTGCTCCACAGGACAAAGACTTTAAAATAATAGAATATCAGCAGCAACAAGATCTTAGCCTCTTAATGTGCTTTTATTAGTGCGGTTTAACCTGTCATTTTAATATAAAAGGAACTAAATGAGTTAGTTTGGGGGCTTCAAAGTAACCAGTCCATGGGTTCTCTTTTCATCATGAGTTCTATTCTGTTCTCTATTATGCATTCTCAGCATTACAGTTTAATATTGGTCCATGACTATAAAGTGCATTCTCGACAATCATGAATGGCTGCCTCCGCTCTGCTCATCGCCTTCTTCCTCGTGTCCTCCAAGCCTCAGTTTACACTTGTCACATCTTGTTTTCATAACTGGAATCTGCTCCGGCTATTCTAACACTTTTCTGTCTTTGGGATCTCTCCATCCTGTCCTCCTCCTACTCCTTCCGTGCCTTGGTTTCTCCATGCCATTAACCCAGAAACAGCACTTTAAGCTATGCAGAGCTTTGGCTGTTTGTCCGCAGATGGCGGAAGCGTCGATTGTACGGTAGGGATGTGAGCACCTGGCATGAAGGATCCGTCTCATCTCTCCTCTGCTACCTGCCAGAAGTAGCCGTGGCGCATTTCAAAGCTTCTGCCAATCCTTCATATTTCCTCTCGCAGCCTCTCGTTCCCCTCCGACAACCCCTCTACAAACTTCAGGAGCTCCCTAAGGCGCCTCCTTAAAGACCCGTTCCACCCGTCTGTCAGCCTTTTACTGTAAGCGAGACGTTTTTACACGCTTGGCAGAGGTAGCTGCTCGTTACTGCCTGATAAAGCTCCATGTTGCATAAAATACAACACGTTTTTCCTTTATTGTGGCAGCTGCTCATCATTTCATCCATTTGTAAGTGTGAAGTGGATCCTAACTCCAGAAAGATTCAGTGGAGGGTTTCTCTTCTGTCCTGAAAAGTCCTCACATACACAAAACTAATTCTAAGAAACAAGCAAAGTTTCTGATGAAGTAATGAGAACTTCTCCTCTTACCTGCATTTCACCAAAGCGATAGTAAGACATCTTGTACATGAGGCAGTTGAGCAGAGTTGGTGAACCCGCCTTATCCACTCTGAACTCTCCCTGAGGAGTGAAGTAGTCGCTCTCCTAAAGAAGACACAGAGGAGGGCCCAGAAAAATCACCAGATGGCAAAAGTAGGTAGCATCAGGAGTAGAAAGTTCACACTAGATGGATGCAGTGGTGAGAGGACGCATTTGAATGACAGCAAAGGGGAAAAAACTGCTCTTAAACAGCTCAAGTAATCAATTGGCCATCATTTTAAAAACTACTCAACTCAGTGCACGATTCAAAGCTCTAACACACAAACTCTATAACTGTGGAATTAATGTATTTTTGTCAGCATTAGTCTAAATTTTCTACTAAACTAGCCACAGTCACACAAAAATCAATGCCTAACCACAAGTATGTGTGCGCAGCTTATACACTAATTTGTGTATTTTGTCATTAAAGAGGAACCAGGTAATATTCAGCATGTTTGTTCCTTGAAGCCATTCATACAATTAGCACAGCCTTATTGAATTAAATGGAGTAGGAAGAATATAAGAAATGCCTCTAAACTGGAAAATTCCAACCTTGATCCAAGTTAAATTGCTGCTTAATTGTTTCAGTGGGTAGATTGTTCTGGTATAGTGGTCTGCACGTTTGCTTCACATAGTTGCTGGTTTAATTCCAGCTGAAGACCCAAATCGCCCTTTGGGGTTGTGTCAAGAAAACGGTTGCTGCCTGCTGTGGTGACCCTACTATGACCACACAGAGCTCTAAAGTAGCTTCTGCTACGTTACTTGGGTTTCAGTGGGACGGGCTCGCTGTATTCCCCGATTGGACCCTGGAGATCGTGTTAGCAGCTGTCAAAGAGTCCTCCTTTTGATTGCTTTGGTATCTAGCAGATTGCCGTGGTCACCCACAGTTTGAATTGAAGGCACCAACTGGTCTGCAAACACTCGCAGAGCAGTAGTGAAACTAGAAACTGTTTGCGCTCAAAATAAAAATTACGCTCGATACACGCTGGTTGCAGCAGAAAGGTGACCAAACCAAGGTGGTGCCGCACGGTGGTTTACAATGTAGACCCCTCTTTGCGACCAATTTCACATAGTGCCTGCCAACAACCACTCACAAACTGACCGTGCAATACACAATTATTTTGTTTCTCCCCGTGGTTGTCGACCGCCGGCCTGTGTGACTGAAGCCTGAAAACTGGCGCCTCCACAGTCCCGCTGCCGGATTTTCTGCTGATTTGCAATGCAGCAGTATTGATGAAACACAATAGCGTCACTGTCCTTGAAACTCGTGTTTACTCGTCTTTCTTTGTAAAAATTCAGCGTGAATACAAACTGGATCGGAGTTACAAGGGTAACAAAATGCAATTCTCTCTTCGGTTAAAAACTAAATTAGCCAAACAACCTTGAAAGTCGGGAAGCAACAACAGCAAAGTACAGAATGCTAAAAAAATGAAATCCTGACCATACAAGTTCACAAGAAAAATGCTTTAATATAACAGCACGACTATGGCTCAGGAACAGGCAGAGTGTGGTGTCCACCAATCAAAAGGCCTGTGATTCAGTCGGCACTTCCTCCAGTCAGTATGTTCTGCCACAAGACACTAAATGCCAAATCTGTATATCCATGATGCAAAAGAACAAATTTGTTGTATTCATTAAAGTAGATCTATTATCATTTTCCTTATTTTCTATTATAAATTCATTTTTTCCATCATACTACCTGCAATAAATTTGTATATTTACAGATCATTCCTGACAGCCAGGGGTCAGGGTATTAAACATCTTTCCACTTTCTACTCTCGTCTCCTCATGATGTCAGTGAGAGCGGATATCCTTAATCTGTTCATCTCACACACACACAGCTCTAACCCTGCTAACCTGCTGTTTACGAGGGGCACCCAATTCCAAGATAAATGACGAAAAGAGGCTGGTGCTGAAGCAAGAGGAGTTAAAGCTCATTTCAGGTAGTGGATGAAATGGTAGATGGCACCAAGGCCCAGTGCAAGAGCTCTGGAACACACACAGCCACACTTATTCAAGAATAAAAATGTGGCGTTGGAAATGAGCACAGTAAGTCTCCCTTAACAAAGAGCACTCTGGAAGTGTGTATAAATGGGTAAAATCTGGTTTGCAGTCTGAGACTATTAGCAGTCAAAGAACAGAAAAGCCCTGCACGTACGCTGGTCCATTTTCTGCTCCAATAACAAAAAGCAGCTGTTATGAAAGTCCTGAATAAGGGACCTTGTGAGTGTATCTCAGGGTTTCCTGGCTGACGTCTTGTTTTTGAACAATGCAATGAGTAATCTTTGCTTCTGTTCAGGTGAGAAGGGTTTGAAAAAGCACCTTGACTTTTGTAAGAGGAAACATTGATTTTACTGCTGTGTAAGTCCAGCTCCATTCCTTCTCAGAGAAAACTCGAGCTCTATTTACAGGCGCTGCTGCTGTGTTACACTCACCCTGATGTCCTTAGGGTGCTCACCCTCGGCAATCCTCACCATCCACAGGAACTTGTTAATATCGTCGCCCGAGTAACCAATTACACCTCCGAAGATGATAAGCACATAGTCCACGTCCAGGGACCTCATGATCTGGTAGGCTGCACTCTCATTGGAAGACATGGCTTTCCCCACCTAGAAAGAAAGTGATGGCGATTGAGAAGTTATCCTTTAACTGAGCTTTACCCGTTTCACAAGAGACGACGCTTCGGCAGAGCTGCGGGACAAAAGAGCTGTTAAATGGAGATCCGTGATGCATGATACTCTGATGACGTTTCCTGTGGACAGATGCCGACGAGACAACAGGCATTGGGTAGGAAGTGAGAGTGAAGAAAGCTAGAGGGGCTTTAAAAGGCAAAAACATTTGTCTACATTTGGCAGCAGAGAGGAAAAACGAATAAATCAAACCCACAGAATCTGACAGCAATTAACTGAAATCTCCCTACAGTGTAAATTCAATAGGAAAAAGTTTAAGGAAACAAGATTATCTGGCTTGTTGGAAGCGGCCGTTTTATACAATATGGCAATTACATTTAAAAAGAAAGAAATAAATAAGTGAAGAGCTTGCTAATCATCCAGCAGCTGCGAGAAGAAACCATTGATTTCTCTGCACGTGCTTTGATCCACGAGCAAAACGGGGAAGAAGACAGATGAAGACAAGAAAGACGATAACAGCCCTTACCAGCGCTATGTGACTGTTGTTCCACGTGTTATTGTCCACTAAAGTGGTCCTGTTAGCCATGCCCGCTATCTGATAACCGTAGTCCCACCAGGACATGACACGTGCGTGCTCATCAGTATTCTGTCTTAACCAGTAGTAAGCCTCCCTGAAGTCATCCAGGATGTTACGCGTCCTAACAAGGGGGAGGAAAAAAAAAGAAAAAATAAGGTTGACAGGTAACCGCGTTGGTTGGCAGGCATATAGCTGAGGAAGCCATTAATATTTCATTTAGGACTTTAAATCAGAAGGGCAACAACAGCTGAAAATAGAGCATCCATATATAATGAACTGAGGGTTTAAAAAAAACAAAAAAAACAACACCTTGCACTTTAAATGTTCACGTCCTAAATTTACCTCGCGCAGAGGGAGCAGACATGAAGCCAGGGAACCAATTAGCTCCAGGTATGGTAATCATATTACGTCTGTGTGTGTGGGCGTATACGTGCAAGAAAAAGAGTGACAGGCACGCTGCTCCCAGCAGCATAGCTAAACCACTGTCTGAGAACTACTGTAGTACCATTAATATATGCATGAGAACTTGCATCTACCACTTAGTCTCGGTCTCCAATATTTCCTCCTCAATGCTTTAAAAGAATAATTATGCCTGTAAAGAGTCTGAGAGAATAATACATCAGCTTTTTGTAACCTAAAAGATGCTTACTGTGACCTAGAAGATTAAAAGTTAATCAGGTACGGCCTCACATATCATTATTTCTCCAATCCCCTTGTGAAATATGCTCGGCTCTCTTGCTGCACAACACACATACGTGCTAATTTGCATGCAAGGTGGAGGAGCCCATCCTTCTTCATTATGAAGCATCATGGGAGGCATTGCTCTGCTCTTTGCAGTTGCTTTACATCCATGTACGCAGCGTTCGGCACGGCGGAGCGCTCTCACCCGTCGTGGTTGTATGAGGCGAGCACCACGCTGGGGCTGGAGTAGGCGTTGCTGGTGACCCACGTGCAGTGGACGGCGAACATCATGAGCAGCATCAACATGAGCATGGTGACTATGGATTTGATATTTGGACCCAAACCCTCCTCTGCTTTCTCCTGCTCCGACACGTGTTTGCGCACCTTGCCGGCCTGCAGGGGGAGACAAAACACCATCAGGAGGGTTGGCAAACGAGTCTGAAGCTTTCCAGAAATCTGAATTATTGAGTGCGATAAATTATTGAATGAACTAATAAGAGAAGTATTTTAGAGTATCCTCAGCTTTTTTTCCTCTACTGTGTGAAGACATATCAGTGAGAAATGTGAGAAAATCCCTGTGATGAGCAGCAAGAAACCTGAAGTAAAAAAAAAAAAAAAAAAAAAGCACCAGAGATGATTTGTACCAAATTAACACCTTCAGTTGCTTCCTCTCACACCCAAACTGCATGCTGAAACTCAATAAAGAGGGACAGCATGAATGATAGACATGAAAATTAACTTTTGAACCCATCACTGCAGGAAAAGTGAGATTTCTGTTGCTGTAAATTGCAGTGGGCGCACGGGGATCTGGAAGCGGTGCCGAAAACTTCCAGGAGATGTCAGGAATTGAAGTCCAATTTCAATTTCTGGCAGCTTACAACCCCCTTATAACTTGTAAGTAGTGAAGCTTTGGGCAAATTCTAGACACAACAACAGGGGGCCAACCACTGCACCAGAAGCCGAATCTATTTTAAGCTCTTCCCTTGTTCCTCCTGTTGGTGCCTTGTGTCAGCGAGCGGTCAAAATGCAATGTGATATGCATGTAATTTGTTCACAGGTTTGTCTTTTAAATGAGACTGTGGTCTTAATTAGACTACCTGAATAAATACATCTCAATTAAGCTGCTAACTAATCAAGTATCCACATGTAACCATGACACATTCAAAGGACAAAACTGAAACACAAAAAGGGCTTAAACCTCAAATTTCAGATCTAAACGTGTTGACGTCATTCAATGTTCCCAAACCTGTGTGCAAACTCGGCCGACGACCTTTGATATTTGCCATTTTGCCAGTATTTTTATGAAGTGTGTCGTTTCAGATAAAAAAGGCATTTTAGAAACCTCTCTAGAAGAGAGAGGTGTTTTGGAGAAAGCAAAAAAAGAAAGATGGAATTACGTGGCAGGCTGCAACTGACGCATCCTCAGCCGTGACTACAGAAAAGAGTTCAACGTTCAACAAAGGCGGCTAAAATTATAGCAACAGAATCAAACAGTTGCTGCTGAATCACAGCTGAATCACAGTTTATCCAAACTGGTGGGGAGTGAGGAGGGAAGCTGACAAATACGCAACTGATGAATCCAAACCCCAAAAGGTACCACGAAAGTGTGAAACACCCCACGGGTGTTCACTTGTTGACAGCTTTTTCACTTTGTTCATTTTATTACATTTTTCCCAGCCAAAAGTTTAGTCCCACAGCAACTTGACCTGTCACATGACATCAACAAAGTGTAGCATTATCAATACTGAAAATCAGTGAAGTGTAAATTCAGCAGTTTCTCTGCCGTGCTTTGACCTTGTCGTAGAGGTTCCCGGAGTTCCTCTTGTCATCTTCGTCGCTGCTGTCCTCAGCAGGGGGTTTCTCCCTCTTTGTGTCGTCTCCCATGTAATGCTCAAAGACGCTGGAGAAAGCCACGGCTGACAGCATGCAGACGACCGGAGTCAGAGTCAGCATCAGACGCACCATCACGCCGGCAAAATAGACTGCACTGATGGCATAGAGAGCCACTGGAAGGCAGGAGACAAAGAAGGCGGTGGTTGACAGAAAGTTAAAAAACCGAGAATAAGGAAAGCAAAGTCGACAAAGGTGAGACAAGGAGAAAGACGGCGTGAATATAAAAGAGACAAAATGAGTCGGTGTTGGAGGCAGATAAAGACACGGAAAGAGAAATTGAGTTGTTAGAGTAACACTGAATAATCAGTCTATGTTAGCACTGCAGATCTCAAACCCTGAATAGAGGAGCACTGGCTGTTCTTTGTCCTTGAAAAGCACCGACCCGGCTCAACAGGTGTGTGGCTAATCAATACCTGTAATTGGCTAATTAAGTCTGTGGGAGAAACGGGCTGCTGAAGGACTTTGTTTCCAGCACTGAAGGGTTCCTTGCCCTCCATCTTGGCTGTCTAACCCTAAGTTTTATTTAAGCTGCTGTATAAAGAAGTTCAATCTCATTATTTCAGGCTTTTTCAAAGCTGAGAGTGCTTAAAGCTACTCGAGAAAGGATGCACTGTCCACAGACCAGTCTCCTAGTCACGACATTCTACCCATTTTTATTTTTATTTTATATAAATCATGCATTTTAATCACAGATGATCAAATAAACTCCACTAAAAACAGAACCATTATTAATTCAAGAGCTAATCCCAGCTGACAATGAATCAGGTATGACAGAGGAGCTATTTCAGGAATCCCTGGCTCTGAAATACCTATTTATTTGCTCCATAGACAATATTACAGGCCTGACTGTTGGAGAATTTAAGGCTGCGATGGGCATGAAATCCTCCTGGTTGAATTATCGGTCGTTAAATTTCTCAAGACAAATTAGAAAATACCTGGTTCGTCACTGAAAAGTCAAACGTAGAAGCTCTATACATGACAGGATAAATGACTTCTTAGGTGGGTTTCAATAAGAAGCATCCAATTACCGAGCTTAAAATGCATCTATGTGCTGCTAAAAGCAGGTGGAATTTCACCATTATATCACTGACAACAATAACCATCTGTCCGTGGCATATCCAACATCAGGTTGTCGTGGCAGCAGACTAGGGGATTTTAACATCCTTCTCCCCAGCCATACTTTCCACTTCCTCCTGGGGGATCCCGAGGCATTCTCAGGGCAGATGAGAAAGATAAACTCATAAGTGGTTTCTCAGTTTACCCTGGAGTCTCCTCCCAGGTTGGAGGCATAGCCAGAACACTTCCAAAGGCAGGCGCCCAGGAATCACCCTAACCAGATGCCCAAAACATATCAACTGGCTGCTTTCAACCACAGGAGCAGCGGATCTACTCCTTGATCCCTCTGAATGTCTGAGCTCCTTACCTTATCTCTAAGGATGAGCCCTGCTACCCTGCAGAGGAAATTAATTTCAGCTACTTGCATTAGACAACTTCCTCTTTCAGTTTCAGTCATTACTAGGAAATCATAACCACAGGTGAAGGGGTCTGGACTGCTAGTAAACCAACTAGTAAAAGAAAGCTTCGTCTTTCCGCTCAGCTCCGTCTTCACGACAAAAGTCCATTGTCCATTGCACACAGGTTTGTCTGTTTTCTATAAATTTTTAACTTGAAGATGCCAATGATGGATAAGTAGGGTGAAAAAACAGCAAATAAAAGGTTCCTGAAAGGGCCCGATGAGGCTGGCTGCATAAACTGTTAAATTCTCCAACCCTAAAGCAGCCTCTTTAAAAATCAACACCCATTTGAACCATATTAGGGTTCAACATTGCCCATTTTTAGGGGTGTTGCTGCTTACTGGTAGGTGGGTCCTGACTAGCTCTCTAATAGGCTTCATCTAAGTCTCAGAACTGCACATCTTTAAATGAGTTTTGCAGCTTTTTTCACCCTTGTTAGATAAAACATACTGAAGACAAGAAAGCAAGTAAAGAGAGTAACCTCCATCTTTACACATTTCAAATTTAATGTGATGAAGACGATAAAACGATGAATGGAAATTCTTTTATAGAGACTATTCATTTAAAAATACACAAGCGAACCTCATTAAGATATAAAATAAAAAGTTAGTGGGGGCACTAAAAGTCAGGTGACTCCAGGAGTGTCTGCATAAAATTTCAGGGCCAGTCACTAAATAGTGGTTGAGATGTTTTAGTCTGAACACGGACAGCATCACTGTGTCTAGATTAAAGAGGTTTAAACGACTTAAACAACAAAACAAAAACATTTGTGGTGGTTTATAACATACTGGATCACTCCTCATTCTCCACACCACAGAGAAAAATCCTGTTTTCATTCATTTAAGACCCCTACCAAACACGCGTTCATCGTTGATGTTCTTGATGCAGAACCAGAGGCCCGCTGGGAAGGTGCAGACCAGGATGTGGAGGTCAAAGAAGAAGGACACCCACGTCGTCGGCTGGTGCTCCGACACCGACGCTATGATGGGGATGTGGATCTTAGCGTAGCTGCATGTAGGAATAAGGGAGGAGGGGAGAAATCGGAAGGAGGGAAGAGACATGTAATTCATGTCGAGCTGAATGCTTTGGGAGTGTTGAGACAAATTATACAATAGATCCTCCTGATTAACTCAAGAATTATGAGTGTGGTCGGGGGGTAATTTTGCTCCCCCACATGCTTATGGTAAAATATGAAGAAATTTAGCACTACTGATGAGTAATGTACTTTTCTGTTAGTAGTTTCTGATCTGTGTGTTCCCTGTTTATTCCTAATGGGCTTTTACACAGCACTTTCTGTACAATCTTAAATATTTCTCTCTCAAGTGTTTTGTTATTACAGCTGGGAAAGAAACAACACACAGCACATTAAGGAATTAGTATCAGCCTCCGAAGGAAAGGAAGGGGGGAGGCATCAGTTACTGCTTTAGTCAGCAAACTGGGGTATTTGGGAGGGGGGGGGCATTGATTCGGAAATATCAAACACACTGCGGAGCGTTTGGAAAACATAGCACTGCCTGGTGCTTTTTGGGAGTAAGACAATACTTCAACACAGCTTGTGCTCTACAGTTTTCCCCTCTGGGATGTTGAGAGGGGAAGGGGGGGGGGGGGGGGTAATATCCATCTCAGGACACACACACACACACACACACGGCTGAACAAGCGTCCCATCGACAGCGAGAGTGTGAAGGTCAGCAGAGCTTACCCGGTGTCCCAGAGAGAGTAGAAACGACCACTCCACGGAGCAATGTATCCTAGAGGCAGAAAAAAAGACGATCAATAAAGAGAGGCTCATCTTTAAATGCTTTCCATTTCAGACGTGAAATACGAGGACTGCAACTGGGGGTTCGGAGGGGTTAATATAAAGACGAGCGAGATTAAAGTTGTTTGTTACAGCACGTCATTGTGAGGAACAAAAATATAACAGAAACTTTAATTTGCCTCCCCTTTGTTGCAACAATATGTAATTATTTATAGGGCGAACTCTGCCCAAGTGTGCAGCTCTCAATAAATACAAAGAAAAAATATATATAATCCAACCTACTGGCCTGGAAATCTGTAGCACAGACTGCCCGAGGATAACAAGAATGACGAGTAGAATATACTGCTAGCATTAAAGCCGTGAAAATCTCAGTTGGGTTTTCACCGTATTTCAGAACAAATCAGACCGAACCAAGTCATAAAATCATTACATCATAAACTTCCACTGGATGTCTCTTGACAGCTAAAGATGTTCTTTTTTTGGTCATTATTGGTCATTTTTGCATTCATTTCTTTGTTATCACTTAGTTAAATCAACATTACAACTAAACTTTCTGCCAACTGTAGTTCAAAACCCAGAAAGCTCTCAGTGGAGAATGTGTCAGTGCTGAGAATATATTCAGCTGATGTTACTTAATTACTGGAATTGACTTGTTTATGAATGTAACTGAAACCGTTTAGGCTGCAAATTAAGCCGCACAGGGTATTTTATGTGCGCATACAAATGTCTTATTTTGGTTGAGCTTTGATCTGAAATACATTTCAGCTGAACTGTTGCTCGCGGGCTGTTGTAGGCTCTCACAGGGGGGGGAGCTAAAACTCTTACATATTTCTAGATTTTGTGTCATGTTGTACCAACATACGGCTGTGACATGTCCTGTGCTGCTCTTTAAAAGATAATATGAAAAACGTGTTTAATCTATAAAACTCTGAACAAAGCTCTTAACGAATGCAGGCAAGAGAAAGATGGTGTTTTACTGAGAGCTGATTTAAAGGATGACACTGATTTAATCAATCGATGCTTGGCTCCGAGTTAAAGATACAGAGAAAACCCACACGGGTATAATGCTGCAGACTTGAGGGGAGTGGGGATGTCCTGACAGACCAGAGGAGTGAGACATGCGCAGTCTCACCTCAAAAACTGTCTTCAACTCCCACAGCTCCATTTAGATGGGAGACAGATCACAGCATTTATTAGATGAAGCAATTATCCTCAGGAGACTGGGATTCTGCATCCATATGAGAGGCCAATCAATTCTAAGGCAGGAAGGTCCTAACAGTCCAAGCATGCCAGCATTATGTCGGCTATAATGTGCCATCGTGTCTTTGCTCTTAGTACAAGCCAGAGGACAGAGGAGTCTAGATAATTTGCAGGAATATGGCAATCAAGACGAGACTCTTAGCTTTAATTTAAAGATATCTGAAATAACCGTTAAGGAAATAGTCATTTTGTATAGTCAGCTATTTCCAGGGGCTCAAATCTACAGTTTCAATAACAGATGTAGACCATTTCTATGCCATTTCTTTCACAAATCAAGCAGTTAAGTTATTCATACATTTTATTATCCTCATATTATTACTTGTATATGAACATAAACTGGTGCTGGCACTGTTACCTCGCAGCAAGAGGGTGCTGAGTTCAACTCCAACATCTGGCCTGGGCCTTTCTGCATTTGTGTGAGTACTCTGGCTTCCTCCCACAGTCCAAAGACATGCAGTTAGTGGAGTTAGGTTAACTGATTATTCTAAATTGCCCTTATATGTGAATGTGAGTGTGACTGCTTGTCTGTCTCTATGTGTTAGCCCTGCAATAGACTGGTCCCCCCCTCGCTCCCTATGACAGCTGGGATACGCTTCATGGATGGACGAATGAACATAAACTAAAAAGGAAATAAAAGTGATGACAAGAAACAGTTACGGTAATTTCCAAAACACAAAAAATCCCACAACATTGATTTCCTTTAAGATTCAGCAGGAGAGAGAGAGCGAGAGAGAGCACATTTCTCCATTACATAGATGTCCTTCACAAGTTCGAAAATCTTGCAGTAAAGAGATGTCTTGTTTTTTTTACTTGCAGCAAAGTTTGTTTTGGAAAAAAGTCTCACCGAGGTCACGTTTATGGGAAATCGCCTCGATAAACCACATCAAAGATGAGAAAACTCTTTCGTGCTCTCTCTATGACCTGATGCGGGTCTGCCAAAATGAATCTTCAAAGTTGGGCTCTAGAATTCGGAAAACTTATCTGTAAAGATGCAAGATGAGGTCAAAGGGGCCTTTGAAACAGGAAGGATCAAGAGGTTTGGTAAATACCCACGCATAATGGTGAACTCGGCAACATCTGGATATTTAGAGAAGACAGTGGAAGGCCTACTTAAAGATCTTAATGTGAGACTCTCTGACAGATGGACTTGATCTGTAAGCACTTTGAAGTAGACAGTCATGTAATAAATACATATTAAATTCGCTTACGAGCAACTCTGTATTTGATCAGTTAACAACATATGAGGCCAGTTTGAAGCAACACACACGATACAGGCGGAAAATCCAGTGAGATTACATCGTTTTAAAGTTTCCTCGGTGGGCTGTTGTGTACCAAATTCTCCATATCTTAATGCTTTTAAAATATGACGGTAAAAGACTTATGTGGCCTTTAAAGTCTAATCAGTCAGCCGAATTGTGCTCTTAAACCCAAACCCTTCAGCAGGAGACAAAAAGGGGGGGAAAGAAAAAAGAAAGAAAAATCAATAAATAAACAGCAAGAAGGCAACGTTTTAAACCGTCTGAAACTCGAGCCCTTTGGCCACAAACTGAAAATAATGGGCAAAACATCAACAAGGATAAAGTTTGACCAGCTGGCTGCACGCGCTGGGGTCCAACCGGCACAATCAAAAACAGCAGTTCACATGGTGGAGCACAAGCCTCCACAAATTTTCTCTAACAGCAAAGCTGCAGCAATCATATCAGTTTATATTTGTTTATCATTTGCCTTCCAGGTTTCATTTTCTGACAAACACGAGCGCGAGTTAAAAACCCGATGGAGAGGCCCGGAGGTTAGATCATCGGGGAATAGACTAGGAGCGCTCTAACTTTTGGCTAAAAGAAGAAAACAAAATGCAGAATGGCAGAAATCCCAGATCTGGATCAACATTGAAATTTAGTTAATGGTTCCTTTCACAAAAGGCTAGCTGCCCAACAAATCTCAACTAGGGCTGCCACGATTAGTCGACTAGACACGATTACGTCAACTATTAAAATCGTCGACGACTAATTTAATAGTCGACGCGTCGTTTGAAGCTTTGTAAGATCCCAAAAGCTGCAGGAATAAGTAGCAGGATTTAAGAGTGTAATAACGGACTGAAACAGAAGATGGCAGCACTGCATGTACAAGGATGCCAGCTGCCGTTAAACCCCGAAGAAGAAGCTGTGTCCCATAATTCATAGCGCAGCCCAGCGCACTTGTCAACAATGGCGCAGCTAGTTAGTTTTTATATTACTCTTATTATTCTTTCTGGGTCACAAAATAAAGTTTAACATATTTTCAGGCGAGAATGTAGCTGTGTAAACCTCAAATATCTGCTCAGTTTATCAGGACACCACATATTTTCAAAAGCGCTCCGACGTTTTCGGAGACGTCTGTTACCCACCAGCTCGATAGCTCCCGTGAGAACACCGGACTCCCGGCAAATCGTTTTCAAACCCACCACTGTCTTTCACTACTCAGGTTAAACATGATATATAAGTCACTTAGATAACTTAAAAATGTTATTGTTTGGGTTTTTTTCTGTATTTTATTTGTTCCTGAGTAAATCGGTTTGGCTGAGATTAAAGTTTTTACACAGCTGAATAAACGTCAGGCAGGCAACTGATTATCAGAAGTGTGAGATGCTCCACCGAAACAATCTGCAAATTTCATTAAAATTTAATAAACTGTCATCTTGTCTTTATTTTTAGTTAGCACAGACCTTAAACACTCCAAGCTATAAGCTAATGATAGTTATATAAGAGCAGATGCTGCTGGTGCAATAAGCTGTATGTTTTATGTCCAATGGATGCAGAATCTGATTAGTCGACTAATCGCAAAGATAATCGGTGACTAGTCGACTACCAAAATAATCGTTTGTGGCAGCCCTAGTCGTGGTTTTTTTTCACAGGATGAAAACATTATCATCCTCCACTTTGTCTTATTAGAAAGTAATCATCAGCTATGAAGTTATCTGACCGTCTCTCAACCAATCTTGCCACGTAAGTGCACCTACCATCCATCTGTGTTTGATTTGCATTTTTTTCTAAGACTCATTTCTCAACAAAGAGGATCTTTGTATTTGTTAGACTGGGTGGGAAGCACGTTTAACCAATGCTCAGCTGTGAACACTGTTTATTCTGCTGGTAAACTTGAAGCCATGCTAAAATGATTAAAATAGTTGTACCTTCTCAAACTGTTCCCAAACTAAAAGCTCATGATTGAATTTGCTAGCTCTGGCTGATTTTATAAAACTGTTAAAAGTGAAGCTGAAAGCAAAAATCTGACAAATCTGACTACTAAGAATAAGGTGCAGTCAGTACTTTGAGAATTTATTTAAAAGGGAAAAAAAAAAAGAACAATGTACTTACAAACATAAATTGATGAGTGTATAATTATGTCTTCAAAAAGAGTGGGCGCTAGTTTGTGGAGGCCATCTTGAATACAGTGGCTGTGATGGACGACGCCGTTCTGCCTAACTGCATTTTATGTTTGTGGTTAGAGACCAGCCACCATGTATTACTCCTTTTAAGTTAATTTCAAGATCACAGACAACTCTTTCAAACTACATGCAACCATTCAACATTTACACCTGTATATTTTATCATCTCGTTGTCATTGCGTTTTTTCCAATTGTCCACCGCTGCTCCATTTCCTTCCTCATTTCCCCTCCTCTTCCTCCTCACCTCAAACTTAATCTCCTCAACTTAAGTCAGGACTAACACATGAAAATGTGCATAAACATGCTTATTGATTACCACATTGCCACAACTACATTATGCTAGCTAATGTTAGGCTCGAGTGTCCTAGGAAAAAAGGGGGGGGAAAAAATATCACACTTTCCCTCCAATAAAACAGCGTGACTACATTCTTACAAGTGGCCGAGTCACTTCAAAGAAAGTTTCACTAACAGCAGGTAACACAACATAAACAGCTTTCCTTACCCCACTCAGCATATCCTCGACAACTAACCTCAGTATTGCTGTCAGATGGAAGTCAGCGTCACTGACTCATTGACTTGTATCAGCTTTCAACACAAAGTTTTAGAGCCTCCAAAGTAATTAGATGTGGAAACAAAGTATATTGACAGCTGAGGTAAACAGCAGACTGACAGCCTACTCTCAGTGTAGATAAACAATGATCAGGTCCTACTGCAGCCGGGATTATGCAGTTGAAATGGAAGTGGTAAGAAAACAGAATTGACTGCTCACATCTAGTAGTGGTATTTTACACACTTTACCCTTTAAGATGATTTAAAAAAAAAAACCTCTGAGAACTGAAAACAAACAAATGACACTGCTTACGATGTATGGAAGCAGCATGTGCATCAGGACATACAGACCTGTGTATGTGAGATAGATCACTGTGAGGAAGACCACACCAGCAGCGAGAGAGACTCCGAGGAAAAACAGTGTCTGGAATTCCTGTCTGGTCAGCCTGTCCTTTAGGTACTGCAGGAACGCATAGGCTTGGAGGAGTGCAAACACACCTGAGAAAAAGACAGAAGAACGTGAGCCAACATACAGAGGAAACTCACACTGAATATTTGAGGAGGTTCCTACTGATGCTGCATTCTGCAGGGAGCAAAGCAAGCTTACACGGTCGAGAAGCACTGTGATTTTAAACAGTATACCCATAAAGCACTCAACAACAGCCCTGCTGGCTACTCACGTAGATGTGAAAGACGAATATTGCTGGACAGCATATTTCAAATGCATGGAACAAATGTGTGTAAATAAACCTTTCTCCTTTTATTGTCTCGTCATTCTTTTTCAGCCCCTTAGGTTATACTTGCTTTTCCCGTTTCCTTCCTCTGTCATTTTGTTGAGCTGTTTTTCCCCAGCGTGCCTGTGTTTGGCAAATTTGATATAAAAAAATTGAAAAGCGTGAAAAGATCCTGTTATCCCCCCCCGCCGCTCCTTTTTCATCACCTACCACCTTTCAACAAACCTTCTGTGATATTTCCCTGCTTTTCTCCACCCTCAGCGATCGCCTACAGCAGGTCTCACCCATTTCCAAGGTTAAGCCCCTGCCTGTCTCCTGGAGTGCCGCCATGACGCTAACACGCTTGTCACACCATGCCACTCTGCTTTCCTGCCTCAGGGGCCGACATCTCAGCGGTACCGACAGGTCCATTGCTCTGTCACTCTCTTCCTGCCTCCCACTGTGCTCCGTGAATGCTACCACCAGATGTTCTGAGCAGCTGCTACCCAGAGCGACATAAAACCACACTTGCTCTGAGAGCGAGCGGGGAGCCAAAAACGCAGAGAGGCAGAGATGATTTTTGATGGTGCATTCTTCAAAGCCTCTCGTAATGCTGTTTGTGTTGGAGAGATCCAGGAAAACAGGGACACTTCAGAGTACACCTACCTGCTGTGGCGTTAAGTGAATTCTCCAAAAGGCCTCCGCTCATCTTCTTAAAGCTGCCAACAACGTAAATGAATCGTGCACATATGTACGCACCCATCCATGCTGTCAGCAAGCAGATGGGGCTCACACTTGAGAGACAATACTCAACAAGCTTTAATAAGCTACCCACAAGCCAAAATGAACAGTGCTTAAAGAGCTAAGCCCATATGGGTGGCATGTAGGTGCTTACCCATATCCATTTCATAGATGTACCAATGTTCTCCTGCAGACAGAGCGTGACTATCACTGTAGGCACAAGGGGATTCAATTCCTGCAGCAGCCAACCACTCTTAGAGCATGTGCAATCACCAGAGGGTGCTTTGGACATCAACCAAGCCTGCACAGTTCCAGCTTTAATAGACAAACAACTGCAATAAGACCTAACTTTCCATTTGTGGCCAGAGTTTATAAACAAGTGTGTAAGTGAAAATGAACCTGCAATATCGTTCACTGTCAGCAGGAGGCGACACCTCTTGCTGGAGAAAGAAGATTGAAAAGAAGTTTAGTAAAAAAACAATTCTTTAGCTCACTTTATAGTTTTCCTGATGCCTTTCTCATCACACACACAACCAACCTGAGCCTGCTTCTGTCTGAAGGAAGGACAGTTTCTTCCTGTTAACAGGGAGTTTTTCTTTCCCAGTGTCGCCAAATTCTTTCTTAAAAGGGGCCACCTGATTGTTGTTTTTTCCCCTGTATTATTGTAGGGTCTCTACATTACAATATAAAGCACCTTGAGGCAACTGCTGTTGTGATTTGGTGCTATTTAAATCCAGATGAAGTGACTTGAAGTGAAATTCCAGGCCTTAAACACTGGGTTCAAATCTTATTTAATTGGCTGTAGCTCAGGAGGCACAGCAGGTCATCTACTAATCAGAATGATTGAACTTCAGATGCATTCATCTGAGAGTGAATGTTAGATAGAAAGCAGGTAGAAAAAAGTGCTTACGTGAATGGGTGAAGTACGTTGTACAAAGTGATTTGAGTGCTCGAGCAGAAAAGCACCATTTTATACAGAATGATATTCAACTTGCAAATTATGGTCCTATTTAGGGTAAAATATGATAAAGTAGGGCATGTTTCATGCTATGGCTACTTTGTGAGTGGCAGGTCACTAACTTATGAGCGCATTTCTTCAGGTTTTGATTCAGCACTGTTGTAAAGGTTATCACATTTGGAAGTGAAAGATGGGGTAAGCCCAAGAGGGGGGAGACAAACCCAGCCTCAGGACATAGACTAGTGTATTCCTTGTGCAGGTGCCAAGCACAGATAACGGGGAGAGTTACATCAGGAAGGGCATCTGGAATAAAATCTGTGCCAAATCAGATATCGGATCCATTCCCTGTGGTGACCCCTTGGGACACAAGGGAGCAGCCGGCTTACTCACTCATCACCTCTGGTTTCATAAATCCAAGATTGCAATGGGCATAATGCTCAGTCTGAGGCGTTAAAATGGGATATCACTAACTAACAGGTGATGTCATGGTGGCTACATCCATCTCTTATTTACAGTCTATGGTTGTGGCAGAAATTCCCTGACAGTCACAGCAGACAGAGTTGAAATAACAGCTTTGAATTATAATTATAATTATAATTTCTGCAATGCGTCCATATGATGAGCAAGGTCCTGAGAGATATATTGCTCAATTATTTTATTCAACCACATTTCACACAGTGTTGGTCTCCAAACTACTCTATTGAAATTCAAGGCACATAATAACTGAAGTGTTTTATCCGAGTTAAAGGGAACAGTCTGAACATTTGTTCAGTCAATATAAACATACTGATTAGATCAGCTGTTAGCACAAATAACTGCTTGTTCCTGCTTTAGGTAGGATAAAGAGAAATATGCTTTTACCTTCATGTATTTGTGACATCTGTTTATGAGTGAGTCATAAATTTGGAATAAAGAGCAGCAGTATCTTCCAAATACTGCTGACTTCATCATCAGGTGGCTTGAGCTTTGTAAAGGGGAACCTGTTGTTCCAGGCTGAATAGAGGATCATTCATACTGCAGGTACAGAGGATGAGACTTACCAGCAGCAGCCATGTGCTCACTCGTCCTGATTGGCTGGAAGCCGACGAAAGGGACCTGCATGGACAGTATGAGGCCCACAATGTAGAAAGTGCTGTAAGCTGTAGAGAGGAGAACAGCGGAGAAACAGGTAAAATCATTAAAATAAAACGACACTAAGAAAAAAAAAAAAAAGCACAATTTGGGTTCGACTGAGGGAAATCAACTTCGGTAGGGGTATTTAAAGTCTATTGATTTTCACTGTTGTACCTCAGAGGGAGCAAATACAAAATACCTAATCCAATGTCATTTACTGAGAAAATGGGAGTTGGCCCGGCGCGGTGTGGTCGGGAGGCCCGAAGTGAGATGACAGTGCTGAGAACAGTGCAACTCCCACCATTGTAGCTTCAGGAAACCAATTCGCAGATGCACCACTTTAATTAAGATTTCATACTCTTCCTGAAGAGTGTGCCTCGTTTTTGAAGTAGCTCTGACCGCCCTCAGCGATCTTTTTTTCTCTCCACACATCTGCTATTGACTCATGACAGACAGAGACGAATTGCGAGAGAACAGGCTACGAGGCATTTTATTAAACTAGGATTTTCTTTCTTTTTTTTTTTAAACCTCCCTGCTTTTTTTATGTGTTCCTTCATTGCAGTTGAACAACACCTGACTCTGAAAAGAGGCGGTAAGGAATAGAGCAGGTGTCTTTTTCTGTCATCGGAATAAGTCTACAAATATATTTCCCCATCTTTCATTTACTACGAAAAGCGGCATGATGAATGAGGCAGCTATTCTTGAGGAACAGGGAAGACTGTAGAAATTTTTCCAGCTCCTCTAACAGCCCTGCTTCACCAAGCAGAGTTTAATTGTTGTAGGAGCAAAGGTAGGTCAAAGCCCTCTTACGGTGAAGAGGCGATAATTTATTTTCAGTGCTCTCAAAGACTGTGCTTACCAGTTACAGTGAGTACAACATATAATCATGCAGAGATGATACTTGACATGGTATCATTTATCTTGACCACAATAGTGGCGTCTGCTGTGAATTCATCCCGAGCTGAGGACGGTGGAGGGTTCTCCGAGGCAACGGATAACGTGCTGGAGCCACCACATGCATTCGTGAAACTCGGATGTTATCTGTGGGATAACAAGCCTACCCACTTCACCGGTTCTCTACCTCCGGTATATGCAAAGAATAGAAAAATAAATAAAGAATAAAGAGGATCAGGTAGCAGGTGAATACATTTACTGCTAAGTGGTGCGTGGGTGTATAGATGTCTGCTGATGATGCTTGCTGTTGTGAGAGACGGGCACAGGCGTGACTGGGCATTTGAGCTTGTTTCAGGGTCAAATGCTCGGGCAGCCATGTTGTGAGATGCATGTGTGTATGCATGTATTTCTGTAATATACTCACATATCTATATTATTGCTAATATATATATATATCACTAAAGCACTTCTGGATGGATGCAAACTGCATTTCGTTGCCCTGTACCTGTGCATGTGCAATGACAATAAAGTTGAATTCTATTCTATTCTATGTGTGCATGAGCGGTCGTTTTCCTGTATAGTTCCCACATTCATATTCTAATGAGAGAAGATCTAAAAACACGAGCGAGTCTCCAATACAGAGTCGGGTATGTGGGCGAGTTTTAAATATCAAGCCGCACGGTGAAAGTTGTCGTCTCGCGCGAGTGCTCGCACGCTCTGTGCTCATGTTTGGCGTGTGTGACCATCTTACCGATATAGACTCTCCTACTGTAGCGTTGCATCAGGAGCAGCACAAACACATGCAGCGGGATCAGGTTGATAATAAACACGTAACCTCCCCACGCCGACACCTAGAACACAAATACACAGACATGTCAGTAAACGGACATTCATCATTACTCAGTTTTTTGTGAGTGGGTGGTGCCCGGGTGGTGCCCATGTAAAACACGGAGGTACCAATGATTTTGTCATGTATTGCTTTGTGGTCTCATGTTTGGCATTTTCATTGTCACTGTTTGGCGCTTAAAGCTGATCGTCAGCGAGCGGGTGTGTTTAACTTTGAAAGCAAGGACACTATTCTCATAACATGCCAATCAAAAGGTAACCACGCTCTAAATTATCTCTTTTTTCCCTTTAACTGGACCGAAAAGTCTGTCTTTGCATAAAGTAACTGAATATAGGAAACTGTAATATAGGTATGTTTAAGACTTCAATGCTCATTAAGTCATTAAAAAATTGAAGGAAAGAAAAAGAAAGAAAAACACATTTTTACGAGTGCTTGGATTTCATATGACATGACATATGACACTGGCACCAGAAGGTGACAGTCATGTGTCTACAAGCTGCTTGGCAACCATCACTAAACAGCAAAATCTGAAGAATACTAACAACTGCCGGGTGTCACACCAATACAGCCTGTGTGTTGCTGTGAGAGTCGGTGCTTGTGTAGAAACAGGAAAAACAAAGAACAATGCAACCAGCTGTCTAGTGTAAAATCCTATCTCTAATAGAAAGGCAAAACTGTGCAGTCATAGAACTAGAAGCATTAAAATGGCTCATGTAGGCTACGTTTTCCTCTGCAACAGTGTTGGAACCCCCAAATGAATGTTAAACATCTGGCAACATTCAATCTGTTGTGTTAATTCAAACTGTTCAAACCACTTAACCTCACGTTTCCTCACTAGCTTCAAACAGAAGTAGTCATAAACAACTGTTGCAAAAAGCATTTACTTTTGTCATCAATTACAATCAGCTAATGGCTCACTCTATATAATGTCAACCAAAACCGTAAAAAATGCCATTGCAGCGTCTCTGAGCTCGAGGCAATGACTATTACTGCCTTGGATCCTCTGACCAACCAAAACCTGAACAGACTAATTCAACAGATGTAAAATAGTCTTTACTGCTGCTTCACTATTAAATGCAGGCACACTGCTGTAAAAAGAAAAACAGACATATACAGATTCAATAAAAGGCTGGCAGTAATACTTTACATGTTAGATGCACCAATAACTTTAAAAGCGGTACTAAAATTATACAGTTTGAGGTCTGCTGGGTTTCACAACTGTGGATGTGGGGGCCATAAAACTATGGCCCCAAAAGTGGGGAAGAGAAGAAAAGAAAAAGAAAAAACCCATCACTGACAAGTTTTCAGTTGCCTGTACTTGCAAAGGGCAAATGGAAATGGTGAGAGCATTAGACAGAACATGATGGAGAAAAAGTGAAAGTACACAGTGAAAGCACAGCAGAGCGAGCGGCGGAGGAAAAGTGAAAGCATGTTCGTGCCAGAATGTGAAACCTCGAAAGAGGCCAAGAGAGCAGAGAGGGAGGAATCAGAATAACATATGCAAACTGTTTCACAACAGCTTTTGAGAGAGAGAGATCCCCCATTGTACCTGTTAAATGTGCTGAAAAGATCATTCATTACACTTTCACAATCACAGGAAAAATAAGCATGCGTCATGTCTAATTGATAAACGATAATATCCCGCAATGAATAAACAGAGCCAAAGGAAAAATTCTAAATAAGTTCCTCGCAAGTGTAATTATCTTTTGGCAGTCATTCGCATCTGTTCACTCAGATGTTGACAGTCAATTAGTAACAGGCGGACCGTGACTTATGTGGATGCAAGAGATGACTTCAATTTAAGTATCGTTTTCACTGTTGACACAAGGATGGCTAATCGAGTCCCTGCTGCTGACTGGCTGGGAACTAATTGTAAACATCACAGTAGGAGCACAGTGACAGAGGCTAGCTGCTGCACTCGACCAAATGCAACATGTCTGCTGTGTTTGCCAAACACAACATTATGTACGTGTGTGTCAGTTATGTCCGGCACTCCATTTTGTCACGATGATGCTACAAAGTCTATTTTGAGCAGCTGAGCAGATGTTTACATCCCTGCCCGTCAAGCCAATGACATTACCATCCAGGAAGCACTAGCAGCTAGCTCGAACCAATCGCAACATCGTCTCCAGCAAATTGTATAAGCATGACAGAGTCAGGAAAACAGATAATGCAGAGTGGGAGTTTGAATAATGTGGAAGAGTGTTTAATAATCAATATTCCCACACAATATAGAACCAAGACTAACTGATCTCCCTGAAGTATTAAGCAGCTACGGCTATAATAAAATGTAGCTCTAAACAGCTCATTAGGACTGCTGCTCTCTCCTGAATGTGCCCCTTTTTAAAGAAAAGGGTAATAAAATAAGTCCATATGTTGCTCGTGTTAATTTAAAAAAATAAAATAAATCAAGTATACCACCTCCTTCCATCAGGTTAAACTTAATGAAAACAGGCTGTTTAAAATATTGATCGCTCTGAATAGAACATTATTTAAATGCATTAACGACTCAAAGTTACAACAACACTTTTTTAAAAACTTGCTTTTCCGCTTTGGGTATAAGAGAATCAGGCCACAAGCGTGGAAGCGGAAGTCTGGAGAAATTCCAATGGCCTAATTGTTATTAACACAAAAAAGTGAGGTCACTATCATTTGTACTGATACTTTCAGCTGCTTCCCACGTTTCCCTCGGGGTTGCCACAGTGGATGGATCCACATGCTTCATTTGTCAAAGATTTTACGCTGGATACCCTTCCTGATACATTTTTCCAGACTGGGAGTACACCAGCTTGTCAGGCCCCCTGAGGGTGGGGGTCTCCCGTCCCAGAATCGATCTATGGACGAAATGAGCACATTTTTGTCTTACAGCTGTAGAAAATGAAAGGTTTAAGAGTTTCTGTACCAAATGAGCTGTAACGCAGGGCATACTGCAACATGGAGCCAGAAATAGATTTCCATGCTTGATATCCTGAGAAATTAGCACCAAGCCCAATATATTTTTAATCAAGACTTCTCTCTGAGACTACACTTGAGGATAATGATGCTTTGAGCTAAATGGTACAATAAGCACAATAACAGTGACTATGCTTCCATGTTTAAAGGTAAAATTCACTAAATAGCTTTAAATACATCACAAAACAGCAGAAAAAATATTTTTCTTTTAAACTGATAATGGCAGGTGACGAATTGCAATTAAGTCCACGGATTTGCACCATGGATTTGTCTAATGTTCATGATAAAAGACAATCCTGTGTGAAAGAGCAGGAACAAGCTCCATTTGAAATTATAGCTCTAAACAACAGTCTAGCCCGAGCTACAGGGTAACAGCAGAGGGCAGGAATCAGAAAATGTTTGGAGCCAAGTCTTTTAGCCGTTATCGCTCTCTGCATTTCATAGCTGGCTTATCTGATGACCACAGGGCCACTCTGAAGAGGCTATAGAGAACACAGCACGCAACACAGAGAAGGGCTTTACTCTGAATGGGTGTGTGCACGATGTGTGGACATCCATCTGTACACAAGTGTTTGCAGGCTACGTGCCCTCACTAGGAACCACTGATTATTTACAAAAAAAAACAAAAAAACAAGGAAATAAATTGTATTGTTCTCCCTCCATAATGCATACTGTGGGGCCCACACACACACACACACACACACACACACACACACACACACAAGACATGCTAGCATACTCACTCCACAGCGCTCCAAGTTCGTACTGGTGAACGACAGAGAGAAACACACCAGGGAGTTCAGTTCTCACTTCCCGCATGAAGGGAAAGAACGTATGCAATGCCAGTGGGAGAGACTGATTCACATATGATGAGTCAACCTACTGTAATTCATGTCTACAAGATATCTAATCTAATTATATTGATAATTTGGTATACATCAGCTTTTTCTCCCAGTTTTCCTTCGTTGAGAATGGCTTCTTGTGTTTTTGATGCTTGAATGATTTTAGTCAGTATTTTGGCTTAAACACAAACCAAAGAAATACACATGTGCTCATCTGAAAACGATCAGGTATGAATGAAAAAGCAGCTAATGTCCAAAGGAAAACGTCAAAACCTTCAGAAAACCTAGAGAACTTTCACTCAAGACTAACCTCAAAATGCCAAGCAAGTCTGGCTGACTGGAAGCAAAATATTAAGAGGGACAGCTATACACCTTTGCACAGTAATGTAATCTTTCAATTTTCTGTCATTTGGAGATGATGGATCAGTGTAACAGCTCATCACTTTCAAATAGAAGAATAAAATAATGCAAGAGGACTATAAAGTCGCTAAATGTACTGACAATGCAGTGAACTGACATAATCCAAAACTCAGGTACAGCCCTAGCATTCAGGACAAGAAATAAATACCTGATTAAGTGAAGGAGCTGCAGACATGCCCTGAAATTACAGGCTTCTTTACTATAGGAGGGTTTAAAAGTAAGAATAAGCCAGTGCTTCTGGATTTAACAAGCAGACAGCGCAGCTGATGCATGCATCTGTTTTTGCTCTCTACAGCTTTTCCCTCCTTTACTCCAGCCTCACCGCTGGAGGGTTGAAAGGAGGATTTTGCACAGCTGCCAGAAAGGTTCCTGTGGCTCCCGTCCATCAGTCTTTCCAACTGCTCAGATCCTCTTCTTAATCTCATCCTTCTCTGCCCCCTCTCTTCTGATTATACCAACATTTAGGCAGGGGATTTCACCCTCTGTCTCCATATATGCCTTGAAAATGACACATTCAATTAAGCCCCAGGGGAAAACATAGTTTTGGCTATTTCCTGATTAAACTGACAGCATCACATGATATAGTGGGTTAAAGATAAATAAATAAAGGCGGGTTAGCCAGTGTTTGCAGTTCTTTGTGTGCAATATGAGAAAGCGGGTGCTGTTAGGACCTTGGTGTTGTTGGAGATGTACAAACCTAGTGTCATCTGCAGAGGGAGGTTAGCTGCAGACAGTACAGAGAAACATTGGGGGAGAGAGAGAGAGAGCAGGTGTGAAGGAGAGGAAGTAGTAATAAGGAGAAAGAAGCATGGAGACACAGTGTTCCCTTCCATCTAGAACATCGCAATGTTTTCTCCTTGTGGTGTCTTATCATTCTGTATTTGTCACCATCTTTTTGCCCCCTGCTTATCTCTCCATCCCTTTGTCTCCATTCTCTCGTCTATTCACCCTTCCACTACTCTTCTCTGTAGTCCTATCTGTCCACACACCCACTGGACAGAGTCTGATCGATGAAGCTGGATTTTGGTAATCTGTTTCATTTGATATCTCTCCCACTGATGGCCACAGAGATTTAGTCTGGAATGAGCCAGAAGCCCGAGATTTCACAGGCACTCGTGACCGTGACACACACACCAAGAAAAACAATGCAAACAATCTGTCCCTGACGCACTGTGCTTGGACCGTCTTTTTATCTAATCCCTGTCATCAACTCCCTGGATGAGCTTGTGCCCGGATTCATAAATAAGGCAGGAAACACCGGATAAACCGTCCCTCCAAGTTTCCATGCAACACCATGTGACTGCTAGATTGAGTGGACAGCCACTCCAATGCTACCATCTCTGCTCCTCTCTCTTTCTTTCTTTTTTTAAATTATGGCCCAGTTCTGAATTAGAACGAACACACACACACACACACACACACACACACACACACGAGCATGCCAAGAAAGACAGGCTAGTTCTATGAACCAAAGGCAAAGGACCTTCTGTGTTTTGAACAGTTCAATCAGCACGTATTTAAATATAGTATTCAAGGATCTTAGAAATCGCAGACAAGAGCCGCAGGTAGCACTTTACAGACGTCAGCTGCAGTGTAAGAAAATTATTCCACAGCAGGGAGAAAGTCTGGCCGCCAGGATGAAGCACATCCTACAGCATGAGAACATAATGTCTCCTCAGAATCCACCGGTACCAGCGCATTCTAGCGCAACTATTGTGAAATGTTCTATTAGGAAGTTGCTTCATATATAATATAGACTCATGAAATACTAGGTATACCTTTCAGGTACGCAGTTGGACTCCCTTTTGCCTTCACCGCTGCCTTAATTCTTTGTAGCACAGGTTCAACAAGTTGCTGGAAACATTCCTCAGCCTCTGGTCTCCATTGACATGAAAGCATTACACAGTTTCTGCAGATTTGTCTGCAAATCACGTCAGTGATGCAAATCTACAATTGCACCACATCATTCCAAAGGTCTTCTACTGGATAGAGATCTAGTGACTGTGGAGGCAATTTGAGCATGTTCAAGAAACCTGTTGGAGACGATTCAAGCTTTGTGATGTTATCCTGTTGAAAGCAGCTATCAGATGATGTACACTGTGGTCATGAACGAATGAACGTGGCCAGCAATATTCAGGTATTTAAACAATTGTACACTTTGGTTGTAACGAATGGCTATGTGAGTTACTGTTGCTATCCTATCAGCTTGAAGCAGTCAGGTCATTCCCCTCTGACCTCTGGCATCAACAAGGCATTTTCGCCCAGAGTAAATGTCTTGCCGCTCACTGGATATTTTCTCTTTTTCAGGCCATTCTCTGTAAACCCTACAAATGGTTGTGTGGGGGAGAATCCCAGCAGATCAGCAGTTTCTTAAATACTCAGACTACTTGTTTCAAAGTCACTTAAATTTTCAACTCCAAGTTCAAACTGCATCAGTTTGAACTTCAGCAGGTATCCTGCCCATGTCTACATGCCTAAATATACAGAGTTGCCACCATGTGATTGAGTAATTAGATATTTAACAGGCAGTGGAACACGCGTACCTAACAAATTTGCTGCTGCATACATGTTAGTTTACATTTTTGAAGGACTGAAGCACAGAAATTGGAATGATAGGTGATTTTATGATCGTGATGTTATGGCAGTCATGCAAAAAAAAAAAATCCAATAGTAATAAATAGCAAGATAAGAAATAGAAAGAAATTGTTTGTCAAGAGTCGCTATTAAGAAGCCTGGAACCAGAACTGATAATCTTAATTACACTAGGCTCCAATTACTTTTATTATCGACTACACTGTATGGTCGTTAGAAGACAGGAAGTACGCCTGTTACAATTACTTTGAGACAATGCATTATGCATTTTATTCACTATAAAATGAAAAAAAAAAAAAACAAAACACCATACTAAAGAGGGTTAGCATCAATCAGTTTTGCAGGTTTAAATTAGTCAGAACCCTACTAAGTTACCCATTGTGTTTGAATTTGTATGCAAAATATTCTTACCATGTAGAAATAGGACAGACAACAGCCAATGGTCCAGAATACGGAGCCCGTCTTCACCGATTTGACCTAAGAGGACAAACAGAGAGCAGAAAACAATTCAAGCCTCAAAGCAGTTTTTTGACCATGTATAATTCAACATAAAAAAAGGATATGTATACCTTCTGTTATAATGACATTCGGCACTATTCAGAATACACCAGAAAAATATGATATGTGGGCATGGAGTGCAGACAGCCCTATGCCCTGCTGGTTTACTTTATTTGCTTTATTCACTGCTGAAACACCATCAAATCAGAAGCTTGTGTTAAAAAAAAAAAAAAGAGAGAGCTTAGTACACTTAGTATGGCTGAAAGTGCTAAAAATACATAAACTTCTTTCAAGGATTAAAAGTTAATAATCACAGCGCAATGATCATAGCCGATATGGAACAGCCAGCTGCCGTCAGAGAGATAAGGCTGGTTCAGAGTAGACCAGAGGCAACATCTTGTAAACAAGCTCTTCTTCCGAGCCACGGGGTGACACAGAAAGTAAGAGTACACATTTACATTAAAAAAAAAAAAGAAGTACACACACACACACACACACACACACACACACACACACACACACACACACACACACACAATCTTCACAACAGAAACGCATTCAACAGTGACCTTTAAAATGATCAATCTCAGAGAGACTACCAGGGAGAACGGCAGTGTGCGATGTTGTCAAGAAGCTTTATGGTAGCCAGCAACGTGTAAGATAAGCTGAAAATGGGGGAAATCGATAACTGCCAGACCAAGGTGGTCTCACCTCCTCAAGCTAGCCAGCCCATTGGTCAGCCAATCAACCCAAATGCAAAAAATTAACAGTCCTCGAGCAGTTCTTTACTTGGCAGATGGGGCAGGCTGCTCTATCTGATTATAAATCTCATCCATTAGAAGATAGATCTTAGCTTTGTTTGTGGGAAAAGTGACAATATTTTAAAGCCTCGTGGTGCAGTTTGGCTTGGCATGACAGAACAAATTAAGATGAGATCTTCTGCACTATGAGAGATGAGACAGATTTAATATTACATGCCCTGATCATTGATTTAATCCCACCACAAGCCCATTTATCTTCCTTTTTTTTTTTTTTTTTTTTTTTTAAACCCACAATCCAGTAATAACCACGGCCCAATTACACTGTTTTTTGGCAAGCTCATTGGGTCTATAATTTAAGTCAAGTCAAGAGAGAGACTTTGTATAAAAAGCACTTTAAGCAGCAAAGAGCGACGCTTTTTTTTTTTTTTTTTTTTTTTTAAATCAGTGTGACACACAAGCCAGTTTAAAAAAAAAGGAAAAAAAGTACAGGATTAAAATGATCACTTGTTTTTATACTCATACTCCACTTCAAAGATTAATCATCTATCAAAACAATTCTGGAAGAACTAAAGATGAACTTTATGGAAGTAAGTGGGTTGTTGTGTTGTCACAGTAAAGCTGCTCTTTTCTTTGTGTAGTGAGCTAGCATAAGCATTTAACAGTGTCACAGATGTGTAGTTATTCGAGTCCTTTCTAAGATAACATGACAAAGTATGCTCAAATCATCCAGGTAAAGAAATCCCCAAAACTGGATTCTGTTCATCTGGAGTTATTTTCAAAGTTCAGTTAGCTCCGGTCCTTTCATCTTCTCCCTTCTCTAGCATCTTGGACTCCAGTTGGCATTGATACCCTTTCTTCTGCCCTGGAGCTCCACAAAGAGCTGGAGGGCAGCTCCAACCAGAACCTGCAGCATATGCTAACATGCCAGACTTGCTGAGGCTGCAGAGCACAAGAAGGATACTGCCACACAGCTGCAGGTTGATTTCTTTTGCCATAATGAAGCAGCCGTTCCTGATAATTCTCAATATTTTACATATCAAAGTATTTTGCAAATCAAATATTTGCTGATAAGGGACTTTTAAATACAGCTGTTGAACTGTATTCTGTTATATTAGGCTTTTAGTTACTAATTTATGCAAATGTTTAAAAAAAAAAAAAAACTAGCACACACTGCCAAAGGCAGAACCACCACAACACAACACTAATCTTGTAAATGGCTCCACGCTGAGTCTACGTTTCTTTGTTTCTGAATGAAAACAAGCATTGTAGCAGAAAAGAATGGCAGTAGTTACTGTACAAGCTGCTGTACTCTCCTCAGAAAACATTCTCCTTCGGGTCAGGGCCAAGGCTAGCATGTAGCCTTTTGCTGTAAATGTATGTATAAAATTGTGTTCAACTGGTGCCTCTCCCCCTGCCCCTATTGCACTCCCTTTGTGAAGACAAACATTACACCGCGTGATTCGAGTCCAGCTAATTAAATGGATACTGAGAAAAAGAATGAAATTCCTGTTATAGCCATCTGTGGAGAGGACATGGGAGTCAGAACAAGAGAGGGCGACTGTGCAACCGTGTGCTGCTGTTCAAATTGGCATCTTAGCCATGCTGGGACTCTAGTGTGTGTGAAGGATTCAATTATAGATTATGTGAGGGTGTGTATGTTTTAGGTTTGGGAAGGGTGGGGGTAAACAGAGATTAAACAAGTGGTGCTGAATGGGTTAGCAGCAGATGAAATGAGTCTGTTAATGAAGATTGGGTAGGACTGGAGGGAACCGCTCCGAGTTTCCACCACAGAGTGGAGAGGACAGGAGTAAACAGAAATTGAAAAAAAGGAATCAGCAAATAAAATAGAGGAAGAGGAAGTAAGGCGAGCAGAACACGGAAGAGGTGAGAAAAAGCAGAACAAAGCAAGAGCTCAACAATGGCAGGGACAAAGAAAGACAGACAATTAAAGGGAGACAAGATGGAAGCAAGACGGAGGAGGAGGAAAGGAAAATGTAAGAGACAAATGTGGGTAAATGAGAATGATAATGGGAGGCAGTGGTGCATGGCCAGAATGATTGTTTTTCGAGGCCCTTGCCAAATAGATTGGAGGACTGAATTGTACTAGGTGAGTGCAGAGGGATTTCCCCCCCCCCCCTGATAGCACTGCTCTGTTGATAACACGTCAACTTAAGAGGTGAGGGGTGCCACGAGGAACACCTGCCTTGCTTGAAGATTTATCATCCATACACACAGGATTACAAAAGACCATTATAATGATGCAGAAACAAGCAGATGTCCCCATCGCAACCTAATACAAAAGCTGAGGTACAACAAATGGTTATGGAAGAGTTTTTGGACCAGTCTCGGAAAGTTAGAAGGTGACATCATGATTTGGCAAAGGCTCTTTAAACAGTGACTCATTGTTTTCATTCTTATTGTTAAAAACTTTTTCTTATAATTTAATTCAGGAAAGACCGATCTGAGGAGCATTACTTAAGGTAGAGCAGTATGCAATAAAGCAATATGTCTGTGGAGGTTCTCAGTCATCCAGAAATCCAGTTGTCTCCTTGAAAAGACAGTCGGATTTCTTTACGTTTGTAAAGAAGTTTCGCCTCTCATCCAAGATGTTTTTTTCCTCTTCTAATTGACGTAGAGCCACAGGTATTTAAACCCTAGTGGGCGATGTCCCCTTGGAGGTGGGTGCTGAGGGTTGTTGATTTCTTATCAAGTTCCCAATGGTCCCAGTGATGTAAATTTTATCATGAGACATTTAGCACGAGGGTCTGTGCGGACATGTGCGTTCCCGCGTGTTTTTATTTATTTATTTTTTCACCCAAGTGGTGCACTTCAAATAAGTATAACAGGAATGACTTCTTGGCCAGTGGCTCTCCAGCTGTCCATTTCCACAACATACTATAATGAGTGAACTTTCTCTCCCTGGTGTTGTAGGGTCCTGGTTTCCCCATGTTGGTATTCTAGAGGGTGGTGGGAGTCAAAGAACAGGTACTGATCTGTGTTTGGACTTCCGATAAACTTCAGAGACTTCGATCCATCTCAATAAGCACAGCCCAGTCCATGACCGGTAACCTGTTTTCTCTTTGTATCCTTCCTGGTGAACAGTGGTGGTGTCATAAGTCACCACCTGTCAGCCACCAACAGTGCAGTCTTGAGATCCCTCACCACCGGTCAGGTGATTTGACCCACAGCTTTGGTGATTAATCAATATCATTTGTTCCTGTTAGACCAGCTCTAAGGGGACAGCCCCCCCACTTGTGGTTAAATACCTGGGGGATGACTCATTTGTTCTACACCTGCAGAGTATTCTTGGATGAGAAGAGAAGCTTCTTTAGAAACCAAAAAGTCCACCTGCCTTCTTTTTAAGCACTTAAAAATGCCATAATGCAGTTCATCCAGATTCAGTGCAGAGCCACAGCTCACCTCAAGCTCACCTCTTACAAATATTCACTCGACTGCAGCTCTCTGCTGAGTTTGCAGTCTTTTCTGCTAAACTCATCTCAGCTAAACTTTTTTCTTCTTCTTTTTTCTTTGCCATTTCATTTCAGTATTTATTAGCAAGTCAAATGATTTCTCAAAGATGTCATTTTTTACAGCCCCATATGAGCTGATAAAATCATTGTCATTTGTTCTTTGTTTTTAGTCATTTAATCTAGCTCTGGATGGTAAGGCCAAAAGTTTGTGTCAAAAAAAGATTCTGGTGGTTTTACAGTATATCAGAATTGTTACTACTACTACTATTCTTGGATAAGAAGGTCTTTACATAGAGAGCTCTAGTAGCCCTTTTTCTGAGAATATATTTTAAAAAATTGTCAACATTTAAAAAAAAAGTACACAAAATTACACAACCATACAAATGATCACACATCTGACATAAGGAGGCTATTTGTTAACAGGCTGCCCGTTATGCTTTTCACTTGTTGCCACCGTTTTTAAAGTCAACATATGGCTCGTTAGTGTTAATGCTTTTATACTGGAGCTGTGTGACGCGACAAAGAATCACATTTGGATGTGTTTTTTCCAAACTTTGTGGCACAAATTATTCAGTCATTGGGGGGGAAACACCTGTTACCGTTGAGTAGCATATTATCTTGTGTGTGAGGAGCTGCCAAAGCCGCTGGCTGCAGTCAAAATCCAGCATAAAAGCAGAGGAAGCAGGAATGAAGCAAAAAACATTATCAGTAAAACCAACCAAGACAAACTTCCAAACAGCAGACACCGCTCCTCTTTTGGTCACCAGTTATTTTTACGTTATCTTCAAGTTTAATTTCCATCTGTCTTTGCTGAATGTACTGACAGAGTGCAGAGTGATAACTATTGCACTAACTAGCTAGCTAGCATTACTCAGCTTGCCAGTTGGAGGAATCCTTTTTTTTTTTTTTTTTTATTAAACTGTCCAACTTTTAATACTCCAATTTATTTATTTATTTACGTCACTAATTATTTTGTGATGTTTGTTGAATGTAAAACGTGCCTTTAACTTCTAGGTTGGAAAAATTAAGCCAATGAGCGAGTGCCTTATACCTGCATCCTATATGAAGGCCGCTGAAAGGCAATAGTTGTGGATGCAAAAAAAGACTTTAAAAAGATGCAAAAAGATTCATTTTGTGGCATATTGATTCAGATTATTGGTAAGATAAAGTTATTGATCTCAAAAAAGGACAATTAATTTGTAGCTTATCCACCCAGTACGTTACTTAATTACTCCCTAACAATTGTAATGTTATACTATGTATAACATAATTTGATTACTTTTGCTTTTCCTCGTAAAATGACCTAAAGTGCACTCATAATTACCATTTATCTACAAAAACCTTTAGGCTATCGTCCCTAAAGCATTTGCTATTCTAATGAGGACACATGAGGATCTTTCTCTTAGTATTTATGTATGAACACAAAGCCAACAGCACAAAGCAAAGATGCAAACCAGCACAAAGAGACCTTAAAGCGATCGCCAGAGTGATCCTACTTAAAAATATCAACCAGTAGAAACAGAGGCTTCAGGCTGACTGCTCTTCACTGATTTAGTTATCTGTTGAAGGTCTGCTGAGCTGGGGTCTGCATTCAAAGAGCCAAAGTTGTGTTAGCAGTCTAATGCAGTTCTGTCCTGGATGCAATTTGCACTTTACCATAGTGCTGCTGTCCTTTTGAGCAATAAAATATAAATAAAATGTCCATATCCCTGCTGTAGACAGAAGACTGCGCCTCCATTTTCCTCTTCCGCCAGACGAACTGAAATCTACTGATTGTTGCGCCAGTACAAATGGAATGCATACACTGACTAACAATTCCAAGGAATTGAATTCTTGGGAATCGAGAACAGATTCCCATCTCTAATGAGGTCGACAAATAAATAGCGATAAACAACAAAATTCATAAAAAATAAGTAGATATGTGAACAACAAAGAACAATCAAAACAAGGTAATCTAAATAACCTTAGTCTTAGGCAATGAAGTATCTATTTGTTATACACTGGGGTAAAATGTAGCAGCGACCTGAGCGCAACCTTCCTGAACATAAATAACAAAACATGGTCAGGATGTTTTTGCCATTTTTTAAACACCTTTCTGCTCCACCGTCATGACTTTGGAGCATGCATTAACAATGCTTCTGAGGGAGTTTCCTAACAAATAACAAGATGATCAAAGAAAGTCTTAAAAGTATTAAATATGACAGGGAAAAAAAAAAAAAAAAAACGCACAGCACTGCGCAGGTCGAGGAATTAACCTCTTACCCCTAAGATGGCACTATGACGCAGCTATTCAACATTTAGCTGGTACCAGTTTATTCCTGTGGAATTCAAAGAATTTCACATTTTTCATGCATTGAGATTGTCTCACCGTTGGCTCCACTTTCTCATAGGGGCACACTGTTTGTGGGTGTTGGGTTTATTATTTATTTATGTTTTCAAACGGACTAAGACAGGGAGACAGATAACCACCAGACACTTTACAATCACCAGTCAACTTGACAAGCAGGTCTTCAGACAGGTTAGAACTAGGGCTGTTCGATATAACGATATATATCTGATGACGATATAAAAACGTCTATCGCTGCATTTTACGCTATCGTTTGTTTCGTGGTGTCGCAAAATGAACTGTTTGCGGCAATATTTTTTTCATCGTTTTGATGGTCACTGTAGTGGCTATATTCATTTCTTAAAGTTCTCTTTCTCTTATATTTAATATAACCACACTATGGACGGACAAGCGCCTGTTTTTATGCATTGTGGTTAGCGACAACGATGGTAACACCATCGTGTGTCCGCTTGTTTATGTTCCACGTAAACCTTTCACAATAAAGCTCAAGATCCTGTTGAGACTTTTCAAAATAAACTGAATCACGTGAAAGAGCAGATTATTTACGGATGAGAAGTTAAAAAAAAAAAAAAAAAAAAAAAAAAAAAGAGAGAGCTGCCAGGTGCTAAAAATTAAACCTTAGACTCAAACGTTAGAACAGGCTTTTCCCCGCAGCACGCCGTGTAATAAATACTCAAAGAAAACGGCGGCCGTTACAACTTATGTCTAAAAATGTGTAGTTTCATGCATCGGTTAAAACACTCGACTCCAGCTACATGACGCGCAGCTGGAAACACTTCCCGCAAGTCGAGCTGCCCGAGATTCACAGAATTTACAGAAAATGTTACATTTTTGTGATTTATATCGTTATCGGGACGATAGAATTCTTATATCGGAATATGAGATTTTGGTCATATTGCACAGCCCTAGTTAGAACCTATACACATCTTGCTGTTTAGCGATGTGTTCAACACATCATACCACCTAACTGTGTTTTATTGTCTAACTCATGTAACCGATCTAACTACACTATGAGGTAAGGTACCACACTCAGTTTTTCGACATCTGTGAACTACTAGACAGTCATTCAATTAAAAAATAATATTAAATAAATAAAACTAATAAATAAAAAATACACACATCTTACTGATCTTTGCAGTCAGTAACATTACACATAAAGTGCAAACATAATAGCAATTGTATAAACACACACACAAACACGCCTTTAAAATTTAAAGGCGTGAAATTGGACGGTCTAGCCTTCTGATTAGCTAATCAGAAGGCTAGTTCTGATTAGCGTCACCGCTGTCTCGGTGGAGTTTAATAAACTCGGCCGTCTGCTTCTTGCTATCTAAAATATAACCAGACACTGGTGTAAATTCTCGACTGTCTCATACTTCTGTTTAATAAGTTTTCTGTTTGACGTTTAGTCAGCTGTGTGAAAACCAAGGAGGAACCCACCCGGGGGATTAATAAAGTTTTATTTTATCTAATCTAATAACTTTAATCTCAGCCAAACCGATTTACTCACGAACAAACAAAACACTGAAAAAAGCCCAACAATAACATTTTTAGGTTGTCTAAGTGACTTATATATTACGTTTAACCCGAGCAGCGAAACTCCGCGGTGATCTGAAAATGATGTGCCGGGAGTTGTGCCGTTCTCGGCCGCATCAGTAACCCTCGAGCTCCCGGCTAGCTGTCGAGCTGGTGGGTAGCAGACGCCTCTGAAAACGTCGAAGCACTTTTGCAAATATGGGATATCTTGATAAACCGAGCAGATATTTGATGTTTACACAACTACTTTCTCGCCTGAAAATATGTTAAAAGTTTATTTTGTGACCCAGAAAGATTAGTATGAGTAATTTTAAAACTTAGTAGCGGCCACCATTGCTGGAAACTGGAGTTTGGCTGGGCCGCGCTATGAATTCTGGGATATGGTAGTAATTTGGACAGCCTTCGGCACGTCGCTGTGACGTAATCGGTCTACAAATGCGGCCTCAGGAGGATGCAGCCCATGAATTTGGACATGTCCAGAGTATAATCGCAGCCTTTGCGGTTAGAAAATTGCACTTGATCATGTCGCGATATTATCGCAAATGCGATATATCGTTCAGCCCTAATGTAAACGCTCCCAGTGTTTGCAACAATCATCAGTTCAGTTTCACTCTGCTGAGCCGGTACACACAGAGACAGCTAGGGGTGTTGTATTGGGATTTAAATTGTAGGCACAACAGCAGAGCTCAGGCAGCCACCTGGACACTAAACTGTAGGAGCATTGCCAGATCAGTGACAGCGAGCGAGTTCAAAAAAGGGCCACAGAGCTGTCCGCAAGCACGCTCCAGTATAGTGACCCATACTACCTTGAAACCGCATGGACAGATTCATCCATACATGATTTGACAAAGTGACATAAACTTGGATGGCTAAATCCACGGATGGATAAAAGGTCCCTTCAAAGCCTGCGGCAGCTTCCCTGCCAGGCTTCTTACACTGTGACACACGGCACTGAGTCACGGTGTGATGAAATACCTGCATCGCTACTTCTACCTGGATAAAAGCCTCCACGGCTCAAGATGTTTTTCCACTTGAGTATAACACAAACCTTGAAGGTAAAAATTAAAAACTGCATAAATAGACAATGTCCTACCATTACTGCTGAAGATTAGCTGTGGCATGTTCAGTGAAAGCACTTTCTCATCACTAATTGAACTGGCCTTGTATGAGGAAGGTTACAAGCACTAGTTTCATTAGCCCTTCTAACACTAGGTTTCGGTACTATTCAGCAAATAAATCACACGATGAAAGGAAAAAAGCTCCATGTTTGTAATAACATAAATTTGAGGCATTTTTTGAAATAGTATTATCTTTTTAAGTCTGCTTTCATTGGATGCCTGTTGCCTTTTGCAGTTGAGGTCTGTGAAAAATTCTGAATAAATCAAACAGTAAACACGAAGAGACAATCAAAAAAAAAAAAAAGCAAAAGTAAAAGTTGAATCGTTCTCTCTTGCAGTTAAGACCAGATTCTTCTAAAACTCAACATGCAAACAATGACATGAAAAGGAAAAAGAAAAAACACACCAAAAACGTGGGCCTATATTACACTCCACTGCAAACACAGACAGCTGAACACCCAACAGCTCAGCAGGCATTCCCATTATACTTCTTTGAGGTCCACCATCTGGGGTGCACGAGTTGCAGACGACAAACATGTCATCATTCACTCTCTAGTAGACGCACGGTATTCAAGGTGGACACGGAATTCAAAGTGGCTTCCAGATGTCATTTTAACATTTGCTACAACTGTTCTGAAATTAGTGCTGGCTGGCATGACCAAACATCTTGCAGTATATAAAAAGGAAATCTACATTTAAACTCCATTAAAGTAATATACATTTGGCACAAGGCTACAGAGTTAGGCCCCTAACAAGCTGCCTGCTCTGCTTTTAGATTACCTGTAATGGCACCTTTTGTCACCACTAATTTTAAAGAAAGGCACCATCTGCCTCATTGGTGTGAATATAACAACCTCAATTCTGACTTATTCGCCCAAACTTTGTGGCACAAATGGTTCTGCCATCAGGAGAATACAGGCGTACTACAGCACTGAGTGGAGAACAATGCAATGCATATTTAAAGCACATGGAAATTGCTTATGAATGGCAGATCCAGCAACTTTACCTGAAATGTTCTTATTTCTGTTTAGGACCTGCAAAAGCTGATTATGTTGAAGGTATGCAGTCTGTCCACATGAATTTATTCAAGCTCATGTAAAGAGATTATAAATCAAGCAGGGTGCTACTCATAAGCTTAATAACCCTTACTGTTCAATCTGTCAAAATAAAGTGTGAATTCATTAATTTCACTGATTGATTCTAAAAAAAGTACAACATTGTCAACTGGCTTAAAAATGTGTCCATTATAACTTAACACATTTACAGAATAATAAAACTCCTTCATGCACACAGAGCCAATGTGAAAACGACCCACAACCTTAGTTGACATGTTTACCAGTTACATATCTGCAATGCTCAGGAACACATGCTTCTGCGCTTATTGTGTGTGTGGTTAGGTTTAACAGTAGCCTCTCAACTTGCTACTGTGCTGTGCAGTAATTGACTCAGGCCAGCGTGAGCTGAGACCGAACATTTGTCCTGAACGCTTTATGTGCAGTGATGTACAGCATTCAAATTCGCATCTGCATAATTGTGTGACTTCTGCAGGCTGTATGCAGCTTTGAGCCATGGAGACATTTTTTTAAATCAGTTGCATGCGGTTGAATTACATCACCGAAATAATGAAAAATAGGGTTTTCTAAATAAATTGGTTATATAAATATGTTACATTTGTCTGCCACATTTCTGTGAATCTCATATACTGGATGTGAACCAGCCAGGAATTACATCTTCCTACAATCACGCAGCTACAGTCAGTCAATAATAGACATGTGGCTTATATGCATGCATAAGTCCCCTGGCCCCAATAGGATTGTAGCATTCTATCATGTAGTAATCTTTCTAGATAATACCAAAGCTTCTAAGCAGAAAAAAAGAAACCCCTGTGTCATTTGCCAAAGTAAACTGTGCTGCAGAATCAAAGGAAATGCACAGAGAATCCCAACGATGAATTAAACCTGGGATGCTATTGTAATTACATTACTGTTATCATTTATGCTGTCTAATTTATGTTTAAAAAACTCAAGGATAAAGGCTAATGATGCTGTCAAACACTGTGCGTTATAGCTGCTTAGGTTTACAGCCAGCCATGGTAAACGCTTTCAAATGACAGACTCATCAAGGAGCAAGTTTTCGTGGTAGTCGATGGAGGCCGAAGAAAAACGTCGATGATTCAGCAACCTGTAAAACCACCTTTAGCCACAATAACTTGAAGTAATCATTTTCTGTATGTCTTTATCAGTCTCACATCACCTGGCAACCCATCGAAACGAGCCATACTTGTTCACTCTTTTGCGGCTGAACAACTATGACTTGTTCGACATGACAGTTCAAGACTGCACTGTGATGAACTTTAACATTTAACACGACAACTCAAACCTGCAGAGTCTGAGATGTAGCTCCTGGGTGTTTTTTATATGGGTTTTTTTTTTTTTTTTTTTTTTTTTTTGCCGTTTTTGAGCATTGCAAAAAATCTGACAAAAACTGCCAAAACATCTGCTTTTATAGAGGTGCTCACACCAGCTGATGAGCACTCACTGACTGTATTTGATAAGCAGAACCTGTTATTTACCGCTTAGTTCCTGTGGAAGCAGTAGGGTAAGTTCAATTTCCCCTTTCCCCATGCATATTTGAGAGAAAGATTTGCAAGCAGAGGCAGAAACAGAGGCCTGTAAGAGTTGCTATCTGCTAAAACTGTCTTCCAATCAATTCCGTGTCTTCAGTGATCACTTTTATATTGATAAAATCTACAATATTAAATTTGTCCTCCCTGAAAATACCCCGCCATTTTTATTTGACACCTGCTCAGCACAGGTTAACTGCAGAGGTGGGCAACTGCTTCTCTGTAGCCTGCAGCCTTTATATTCTATCCCTGCAGTCCACAGGAACACGAAGTGATTTCATTAATAGAAAATAATTTTATGGACTCAGTGGGATGGCACAATACTGTATGAACAGGAAGCACTGTATGCTCACTTTGTGCTAATGAAAGGCTGTAATATTTACACTTTCAAAGAATCTGCAGCTCTTCTCCAATAATTCTCTACTCTGCACTGAAAACTGGACTGACCCTGAATTTTATGTTCCTCGTAGCAGAATGATGACTAACAGGGATGCATTTCAAGTCTGATATGTTGGAAGCATATAGCAAGGACTACATAATGCCACTTTCATGACTTTAATTTAATTTTGTGGCGTGTCTGTTGCATTTTTTCCCCTTCCTCTCTCATCACCGTTAGCACCTTTAACCTTTTGCTACTTAAACATCATTTTTGCATGGACTTCTTCCATCATCTGCTCTTAAGCTGTATTTCTATGTGGCCAATAGAAGCTCAGCTCAGCTCTTTAATGTCAAGAGAAACCCAGTTATGGAGAAAGACACAATTACTTCCATTTTCAATAAGCTGGAAATATTAAATTTTTTCTATCTTAGGATGAGTTTAAGCAAAGCAGGGAAAAAGTCAGTGAACAGACTCAGCTCAATACAGAAGGAAAAAAAAATCCGCAGTACTTGTCAAGGTCAACGGCAATAACAAGGAAGAAGTGAATGCTGATAAAAACTGTTTGCAGAGCTCTTCATTTTCACACAGACAAATACAAACACACGCTTGTATACAAAGGCACACGAGATGCATTCTTAGTAAGAAAGCTGCAGGGCTGAAAGGCAGCTGCTGATGCAACTGAAAGAGTGGATAGACTGAAAGTAAAGTCTGTTTCAGGCATCTTTCAACTTGAAAAGCTTCTTCCTTCCACCTGCTGTGGAAAATATGTTGCAATGCAGTTGCTGCAAACATTCAGGCTGTATTTTAAAAAAAACAAAACAAAAGACTCTTCTCATCTGCCTTGTTAGCTCAAGGATAGGCCGCATTTATTGAAGTAAAAAAATAAAATAAATAAATTGTTGAAGGCAGGGGGGGGGGGAAAACTAAATAAAACAAGGTTAGCCACTTTATGAACAAACACTCCGTTCATTTCATGCATTTTTAAAAAGGAAAGGAAATTGGGAGAGGAGATATTCAACCTTTAAAAGGGAGATCTTGTCAATTCTACTCTTAAAGGTCATCATATTGTGAAGGTTTTATGGTGCAGCATGTCGTTTCCGGGGCTGCACGTGGTGCACAAAGAAGCCTAGCATGCCTTTCAAGGTTGTGGATAAATAATTCAACATCTATGAAAAGTAAGATTTGAAAGTGGGGCTACTTTTGTGGGTAAAATCCTCCCAAAAGAGTGAGCATGAATCTGATTCCTCACAAAGAAGTTTAAACTGTCTCCTCTATACAATAGGATTCCTCCTTACGGCACTTTTAAGTCTGAACTTACCCAGAGGTAGTAGGTGAACTGCAGGGCGAAGATGGCGATGCCCTCATTGTCAAAGGAGCCGGCGACGGAGCGAGAGATATAACCGGGGACGATGGCGATGAAGCAGGCTGCCAGCAGCCCGGCACCCTGGTTCCACAGCTCCCGGGTTAGCAGGAAGGTGGAGATGGCGGTCAGGCCGCTGAACACAGGCGCAAGAAAGACGCACACATCACGAATGTGGACGGTGATGTGGAGCATGTTGAGCACGTAGTGGATAAGGCCTGCAGTCGCCATGAGCCCTGGGTACACCTGAGGGAAAAAAGGCAGAAGAAGAGTTTGTGAGAAACGCAAAGAGGAAATAAAACCAGAACAGAGAAGCCTCAACATCTATAGTAACATAAGTTAAAGGAACACTGTTAAGTCAGACTATTTTTCCCCCTTTACACATTTTTGGCGCCTACCAAAGAGATTTTAGCCAGCGCCAAAGAAAACTACACTTAACCTCCCAACATTTTTTAAACAGAGGTTTAATTTCCTCAAGCAGATTTCTTGAGTAACACACAGATTTCTCTCACAAAGGCTCACTACCTTTCCTGAAACGACCAGGTATGTGCTGCATTATTCTGATGTTATCCATGTTGACAGAGAGGGAAAAGTAAAGTGCAGAGAGTTGATTAGTTCCATCACTGGAGAGTAGAGAGGTATGGATTGGCTTTTCTGTAAACCGTGGGACAGATGAGAGCAGCACCTGTAGTCGTGATGACCTTACGCAACGACGACAGTCAGAACTGTATCCTAAAAACCCTTAAGAGGATTTACTTAAAAATAAGGTTACAAAAAAAAAAACAAAAAAAAAACCGCACATTTTGATCAAAAGACTAAAATTAAATCAACATCAGAAGCCAAATTAAAAATGGTTCCAATAGCTTCCAATAGACGGGCGGTGGCATCAGGCTTTTCTCGTCTCCCATTGAACAGATGTTCAAATGTGACCTCTCCCTCCCCGACCCTCAGTGCGAGCCTCTCGCCGTGGGAATACTCGTTGTATTAGTGAAAGCTGCTAATTCTCTTAAGATTAAATGACTTGAGGTGAATCGCAGCTCTAATGTGTTCATTTTCCACATTCTCTCACTAATTAAGCGCTGCATACAAAAATCTACGTCTCCGTCTGCTGTGTGTTCAGACAAATTGTGGGAAAATGGAAGGCGTAACTCGTGAATAATTTTAAGCTGCTTGCGAGAAGATTTAACGTGGGCTCGTACCACATCGAACGCACGTAGACGCCACACGACAGTCGATCTTATAGACCGTGTGCTGTGCGAACCAGCTGTTAAGCGGGTATATGGAGAATTGACGTGTAGGTTATCATCAGGTATTGATCGGAAAATGAAACAGCTTTCAATTAGGAAAACTGTCACTTTTACTGATTTGTAGTGAATGTTCTGTAATATTTACACAGGAGAAAAACAAAAATATAATCATTTGTGTAATCAATAGTCAATTGTCTGGGCAATGATTGTTCTGGAAATGCTGTGTGACTAGCTTTTCAGTCACAAGCGAATAACATTTCAGGACTCGGATGTAATGTAATATAAAAACATTAGAGACACCCACTGGTGTCAAGACAACCATCTCACCCTCAACGTCACAAAGACAAAGGAGTTGATAGTGGACTTCCGGAGGTGCAGAGAAGTACACACCCCCATCACCATCAACGGCGCTGCTGTGGAGAGAGTGAGCAGCTTCCGGTTCCTTGGAGTACATCTGGCTGAGGATCTTACGTGGTCAGTACACACAAACAAAACAGTGAAGAAGGCGCAGCAGCGCCTCTTCTTTCTCAGGAGACTGAAAAGATTCGGCATGAGCCCCCGCATCCTCAGGACCTTCTATCACTGTACCATTGAGAGCATCCTCACTGGATGCATCACCACCTGGTATGGCAACAGCACCGCCTACAACTGCAAAGCTCTCCAGCGAGTAGTGCGGTGCTCTGAACGGATAATTGGAGGTGAGCTTCCCTCCCTCCAAGACATCTACAGGAAGCGCTGCCTGAGGAAAGCGGGGAGGATCATCAAGGACTCCAGTCACCCCAGCCATAAACTGTTCAGACTGCTTCCATCAGGAAGGAGGTTCTGCAGCATCCGGTCCCGTACCAGCAGACTGAGAGACAGCTTCTTCCATCAGGCCATCAGACTGCTGAACACGTCATAGACACCTCAGCTTCACTACTGGAACTTCAACATTATGCACTCCACACTGTATATAAATGCCACTTGTTTTGCACATATTCAACTCTGTATATTTTATTATTATTGTTATTATTGTTATTATTATTACTATTTAATTTGTAAAAATGTGTACACACACACACACACACACACACACAGGAAAATATTTAGTATACACATCCAGAAATGCATACACTATTATATATTGTACATATATTTATTAGTTTCAGGTTGGCCATTCTTGTATTTTGCTCATTTGTGTTGTTGTGTTTGCACATCTCTGTTGCTTGTGGGGCTCGCACACAAGAATTTCACTCGCATGTGCTGTGCCAGTGTGCCTGCACATGTGATGTGACAATAAAAGTGATTTGATTTGATTTAGAGGAAAAACTTAGAAGAGTTAGAGAAGAAAGAGGACAGTTACATGACCCACATCTATTCTGTGGCATGATGTTGATATATAGGGTGAGTACAAGTACCTGGGCATCCATATCAACAACAGGCCAACACAGAGCCTGTGCATAAAAGAGGGAGGAAAGCTCTATTACCTCACCCAATGAGCAGGTTCTATTACCTAAACAAGCTGAGATCCTTAAATATGTGCAGCAAAATGATGGATATTGTCCAGTCAGTCGATTGTGGCAAGTACAGCGTACTTTGCTGTGGTCTGCTGGGGGGAGCAGAGTCTGAGCTGATGACAGCAACAGACTAGATAAACTGATTATGAAGGCTGGCTCTGTGATTGGCCGTAAACCGTACACTTCTGAAGCTGTGTTGGAGAGGAGGTCACTGAACTGACTGTTATCCATCATGGATAGCAGCGACCACACTACTTACTGACCAGGCTTGTCTAACTAATCTAATACTACATCATCTCAACTGCTATAAAGTACAGTACTGTATAAAAGTCTTGAGCTACCCCTTATTTCTTTATATTTTTCTAGGAAAATGGGAAATAGGTCCATTGTAACATGCGCAAACACACATGGAAATAGAGCTTGTACAACTTAATCGAGCTTTAAAGTCGATATCTGATAACTTTATTGTATAATATGAATAACTTTATTCTTCAACGCAGCCCAAACTCTTTGACAGGCTTTCTTGTAATTTTTTTAAGTAGTCTTCAGGAATAATTTTCCTTGTTCAATTCAGTCATGATGATGATGTTGTTCAGGCTCTGGGGAGGCCAATCCATGACTGATACTAATCAATTTTGTGTTCGTCTATCCAGGTATGCTTTTTTCTGCATTGGCAACGTGCTACTGTATGGTGGATTGAAATCTGATCATACTTTTCTACATTCAGAATTCCATTAACTTTGAAAAAAACCCAACATCACTGGCTGAATTGCAGCTAAAGACCATGGAAGAGCTCCACCGTGTTTTATAGGCAGCTATAAACATTCCTTGTTAGTCCTGACCTTCTCTGTACATACTAATAATTTGGATTCATCACTTCATAAAACCTGTTACCAATCTAGTTCTTGTGTAATTTGGCACACCACAGCCTTTTCTCCCCGCTTTCCTGCCTTAAGAATGACTTACTAACAGCCGACCTTCCACTTAGACCATTTCAGATGAAGCTACGTTGAATGGTAGATTGATCAGTGAAAGGTCCTGCGTCAGGTCTTTGCTGGATTATTTTTTGCCCCGTTTCTTAAGGACATGTCTTTCACATACTGTTCATCTGCCATAGAGTTTTTTTGGACTGCCAAACTTTCAACTAACAGCTCTTTGAAAATACTTTTTTTGTGCTGTGATTTTATACTTGTCAAACTGTGATCTCTGGCATTTTGTAGATTCTTTGTATATTTAACTAAAGCGATTCTTTCAAGCCTTCCTCGGTATTTCACTATGGGAAGCAGCCTCTGGCATGACCAACTGTGGGAGTTCCACTACTACAAGCACATCAGACAGACCAATGACTTCAAGGACACGAGGTCCTCTGACACCCTTTATAGCAGCCTTTGTAGAAGGCTGTTAATAACAAACTCCCTAAAGATACAATTTAAAATTGATTCTTTGCCAAGTTGTCAATTATGTGTATGTACAAAACACTGTTTCATCCTTTGAGTAAAGTATCTTTTCAAGCTTCACTGAGTCACAGGTCAAAAACAACCCATTCCCCTAAAAATGGTCACTTACAAGGCCCTTCAAAAAGCCCAGAAGTATTGCCTCTGGCTCCTTGGAAACAAAGAAAAGAGTATGGGCTCAAGACTTTTGCACAGCACTGCATTTCTCATTTCATTAGGTCAAAACTTCAGCGAGATTTAACAGGAGGTAATGTGGCCATTAACAAGCTCCATTAATGATGAACACGAGTTACTGATGGGCATTTAGGCACCAAACACCAGCGTGCACTGCCACAGAGCCACCACTGTTTATTACATATTACAGGGGCAGCAACGAAAATAAATATTCAGCTCAACCAATATGCTAATTGCAAATAACCAAATTAAATCGAACTAAACTGAATTGGCCTTGAATCACACTGGGCACACTTAAAGGTCTGAACAATTATTTCTGCTATCAATTTGTTGATTATATCATTAATAAATCACAGAATCTCCTTTTCTCTGTTCTCCATTTTGGTCGATTCAAACACTAGAAAACTGGGATGAAAAGGAAAAAGGAATTATTTTTGCTTGCATAAAGAAAAATCGAGGGTCAAGTTTTGCCACACATGGTGTCAACAAGAATGTTATTATTAAAACCATTAAAGATGGGGCCTGAGTGGGTGAGGCTTAATGTCCTTGTCTCATCTGTATGAGAGCAGATCCAATTAGAGCTTTGTGCAGTGCAATGTGGACGTCTGAAATAAGATGCAAAATAAAGGTTATGTTTAACGTGCGAGTAGTCCTTGATGCGTTTCCACTGTAGGCCCACTCCATACGCTACTGCTAATAAACTTAGGTCTTCACGTCTCTAATTAGCCAATGCCTAGAAGTCCAACCTACACCAGCTAATCTACATCTGCGTAAATCAACCACATCTCATCTCATAGCTCTGAGAATTTGACAACAGTCCATTATTACCCATTCTAAACTGTCGTATGGCCCAGGTCCCCTCAAATATGACTAAAGCTGTTCATCATAGTCAAGGATATTTAGCAATGAGGTCTGGCTTGAAAGAAATCTTTGTACATAAATTTAATCAACACTTCTCTAAACTGGCATTCAACAAAGCACAAGGCGGCTTGCTCATTTTGAAAACAGCATCAACTAAAACTGTCAAAAGGCGTTACAGAAACGCACTTGAGTCATTGTCATTACGGCAACAAAGAGCGGTTTATTGGATTGACAGCCTGCTGTTGTTCTGGACTGTCACATTAGAGAAGCCTTCCTTCCTTATCTGTGGCACAGGAGAAAGAGCAACTGGCAGTCATCCTCTGGGGAGTGGAGGCTGGGTGGGAGTGAAAAGGGGGAAATAAAAAGGGAGAGGGCAGCTGGACTGGTGTGAGCATAAAGGCACTCAACTGTCACATTAACTGACATCGGCTCATCTTTCTTCCGAACGGCCTGACCCGTCTCAGTGCTTAGAGACTTAATGCTACCATACACAATTAATGCAGACTGTCAGGATCATCTGTCTAATTTTGAATAAAGGGCGGTGGAGGGGAGTGTAAGGATGAGACTGGAAGCATAGTAGATGTGTGAAAGGCAGAGGCAGGCAGAAGAAAAGATATGATGAAAGATAACGAGCCAGTGAGGCTCATGAGAAGAGGAGGAGACTGTGAGCTGTATATACTGAAAGGTGAGCCCAGGTAGGTCGAACGGAGCAAATGTAACATTAGCAAAGGTGTTTTCGTGAATCCTACCTGGCGTCAGAGGTCACAGCAAGCAGAATAATTGTTAAAACGTCAAACCCAGACTGGCTGTTTAAAATGACGGCAGAGTGTAACTTAGTAATTCACAAAATTCTGAATTACATTCTCCGCTCCCAAGTTTCCTAAACAACAGCCATTGATTGCATTTACGGGCTCGCTGCACCAGTCTGAGATGAACCCAGCACTTGTCCACACCCCTGCATGTTTTAAAAGCATAGGCTTGATGCAAATAAGAGCTCTCACACATTCGTTTTATGATTTCAAAAGCAGTGTGGGAGTAAAAGTAAATGCCCTCCTTCCCTGAAGCCTGTCTGTGTTCATAAAATTATCTCGCTCAGTCATGCAAACAAGTGGGATTTTCACCATAAACCTACACACCAAATAAGCGAGCGCCTCTCTGTTACTCCAGCAACTGCCATCGCTGTGCCCTTGAGCAAGGCACTGTTTGCAGCCGACTTTTAGTGTTGAACAGTCGCTCTCTATATATAAATGTTGACAAATCCCACCTCCGCTTCCAACTGTGAAGCTGCTGTTTGACACTGCAATCTTCTTTTGACTGCTCCCTTTAGGGGTCGCCACAGCAGATTATTTGCCTCCCTCTCCCCCTCTCTCCAGCATGTACTGTCACACCAAACCTCCTCCCCTACATCTGCGGTCTTCCTCTCGTCTTTCTCCCTGGTAGCTCCATATTCAACACCCTTTGTACAATTCCCCACTAGCCCTCCAGTGTGCATGTCTGCGAACCTCTTAACCTTCTCATTTCCAGTCCTGTTTCTCTTAGTGCCACTCTGGCACCTCCAGCTCTACTTCCCATCTTTTGTCAGTGCCACTGTCTCCAAATCATACACCATACGTGCTCCCACTTTCATCTTGTTTACCTTTCCTTTAGCCACTATTCTTCTCTTACAACTCCAAAACACTCCTGACACAGGTCTCTACCCACCACTCCACTTGTGCACGGTCCACTCCCCGGGGTATATAAACTCATCTACGTCACTTCCTCTACTCCTTGCATCATCACCTTCCTGTCTTACTCTACTTTACAGACATGTATTTTGTCTTCCACCTACCGACTTCCTTTCTATGTCTCTCCAGAGCATACCTCCACCTCTTCAGACTCTTTCACCTGCTCCCCACTCTCCCTACAGATACCAATGTCATCTGCAAACATCACAGACCACAGAGACTCCTGCCTGACCTCATCTGTCTATCACCACTGCAAGCAAGCAACAGCTCAGAGTCGATCCCTGATGTAATCTCAGCCCTTAATGAACCCATTTGTCTCTCTAAGCAATAAAATAATCAAGAATAATTTGTTATTTTTCAGTTATTTTAATGCAATCTCAAATGTCCTTAAATTTGCATTTCCTTAGCTTTCAGATTGCTCTCTTATTCAGACACTTTGGAGAAAAGGTCATAATCATGCTTGTTATGCTGTTTGCATTCCTGTAAAGTCTGATCCAGTTAGTTTTTTCATTTTCCTTCATCTATTTTTTTGTAATAAAAAAAAAAAAAAAAAAAATAGGTCAAATATTTCTAGTTGCTAAAGGGCCATAGTTCTATCACATGCATCAATTCCTACGCATCAACTCCTAGACTCTGCACATTTACATGTGATACGGAGACATTTGCATTTAGTGTGGCCAATTAAATGACCCACCCATCTGCTAAAGAAATGGATGTGTCTTATAAGGGGAAATGTCACCTGCCATCTGCCACTAAACGTTTTCCAAAAGTCCACTGTGGGTTACAGTGGACTGTTTTGTGTAGACCGAGCATGTAAATCTCAAAGGGAGCCACAGTGATGCCCTGGGATATCTGGGCATTTTAACAAACAGGGGATTAGTATGCATCTGGTAAGCTAGTGAGTATTTACATCAGCAAGACCATGCATAAGAGACTGACTTAAAACAAAACACAATGCTAATGTTCATGGTGAGGAAGCAACGTGTCATTTATGTAGTGCAACAGTGTGGCTCACTGACAGTGACACAGTTTGGGGGCAAATGAAGCGCTATGGCACAGAGAAATATGCTATATCAAGCCTTGGCTTACACACAGATCTTGCTGGAAGGATGAATTCATTATCCATTTCTGCATTTTCAAGGGATTTGTTGACAATGATTAAAAAAAAGAAATACAATATCTCCACTTTTTGCGATGCCACAGCCATTCCGCTGCAGTGCATGTTTTACTCTTTAACATTTTTCTTCCAGTCAGATTAATTAATTTGGTTGCCAAGCACCTTGTGAAGCTGCATATTAGTTCCAGCATGCTTTATGTGAATTCATTCCAGTGGTATAAGTATCATCCCTGGGGATCCAGAATCAGGCATTTTAAAAATGTCAAATAAAAGAAGAAGGTAATTACTTATGACAGATGAATCCTGATGGATAGGTTTGGGATGTATAATTCCTTGGATTGCTTGTGCAGGAGTGAAAACTATATTCAAATATCAGTATGTAGAATGTCTTCCAGCTCCAGCCCTGGACGTTGTTTGGTACTACAATAACAGAAATGTGAATAAATGCACAGCATTAACATGCCTCGTTGTATCGGCTATGTGCAGGAACTCCCTAATCAGAGGGAAAGAGACAGGAGTCGCACTACAGGCTCCAAGGGTCAGGCTCTAGCTCAGCGTTTTACCTGAACTAGTAATCGAGGTAAGAATTCATTTCCACATTTATCTGGCACTGAGTACCTAGATTCTGTAGTCCTGATGCACCATTAGCTAGAGCAATTATAGCTCAGAGTATAACCCTAGTATGTCCATGAAGCTTGGTTGAGAGAACAAACAGCAGGTGGGGACGTTAAGGAGGAAAGGGAGATGGAAAGGCCAAAGGTATTTAACTCACATAGACGTCACTGTTCACAGGATAGAGGGGTGAGAAGATGAGGCTGGGAGATGAGGGAATCGGGGAAATGGGAGACACATTTTGTAGAATCATCATGTCCCATTTTTCACCGAAAAAGTTCAATATTTTATCGTAATCATGTTGCTGGTCAGTGGGGAGGGCACGGCAGCTGAGGGGAATCAGTCAAGTTAACGGTTAACTGTTGTTCCTGGATTGTGACTTAAATCCATGCTCTTTGATGGAGGCTTATGGGGCTCTATGGCATCCTTGATCTGCCAAGCCTGACTTTAGTACCCTCGAAATACTTCTCCACACTGCATGTAGGCAGGCCTTCTTTGTTCTTGTATGTAGTAAGCTTGTGTTTGTTTTTATCCCTGTATTGAACCTTGTGTGCCGACAGGATCAAATGGGCATCTCGATGTGCTGGTCGACCTATGTGTGAGCCTCTGTGTGTTCTGCCACCAAACCAGGTCAGGGTCATGCAATGCAAATATATCTCAGTCTTTTTAAAAATCAGGACATTGCGGCATCAAGCGTACTATTTCCAGGCTATGTACGATGCAGAATTCCTCTAGCTTATGTCCCGTTGCCCTGAGATTTTTTGCAAGGCAGACTCTAAACACTAAAAGCTTTCTTCAACCTTATCCTTAATATTAGAAGACTCATTAAAGTAGTGTAAATCTATTCTTTCAGGACCAATTTGACTCTCAGTATCAGGCTCATCTTACTCTCCTTCATGAATACAACTTCACTGTGTCACACATGGGCCAGAAAGTTGCTCCCAAGTTGAAAGGGAGCAATCTAATATAGTGCCATGGCCTCAGCGTTAGTTGCTGACACTTATCTCAACCCCTTTTAGTCTGATGCAGAGCGAGCTCGTTCACACTTGAGGTCACTGTCTGATTAAACAAACTGCAAGACACATTCAGCAAAATGTAGTGCCTCAATGCTCAAGTGACTAAACTGGAAACTACAGGCTGAATTTAAATCAGCCATTAAAATAAAAGAGATGCGGAGACAAGGCAACACTTTGGTGGAAACACAAAGAGGATGAAACACTTGTCTGAGCTGATTTAGTAAAACAACAGAAAATTGAGGGGGAAAAGGCAACTATTTAGAAAGGTTATCCTTGGGGTCAATTTCAAGCACAGCAAATGTTCGGCCTTCGGAAATGTAAACGCTTGCCTCTGTGTTTTACATCAAACACCTAAAGCAATATGCAGATGATTGACCTTCAGCTGGGAAAAGTCGTGGTTGGAAATAATGATCGCTTTTTAGTCTTTTCTGATACACACTCTCACTGGGGTAGAGCTGTACAACTACTTCATAGACACATATGTAATCAACCAGTCACGTGATAGCAACTCAGTGCATTTATGCATGTAGACATGACCAATAAGGCCTGCTGAAGTTCAAATCGAGCATCAGAATGAGGGAAGAAAGGCGATGTAAGTAATGCTGGATTGGATACGGTCGTAGGTGTCAGCCAGGTTGGTTCGAGTGTTTCAGAAAGGGCTGATCTATTGAGATTTTCCCACACAACCAATCTGTGGTTAACAGAATGGCCCAAAAAGGTAAAGTATCCAGAGTATTATGATTCTGATGTAGGCTGAGGGCACCATGGTTTTTCTAAAGAGTGTAAACACTGACTGTTCCCCATACACATACACAGAGGTCATTATCCAAGTCAGTGTTGCTCAGGTTCTCTCTATTATTATTATTATTTTTTTAATCACAAAACATATTTTCTTAAAATTTTGTGAGCCTGTGGTACTCCTGTGTGGAGTTTCCCCACAGCCATACTTTTTAGGTTAAATTATGATTCAAAATTGACTGTAGGTGAGGATGTGAGACTGTGTGGGGGGGCTGTTGACAGATCCAGTGTGTACCCAAGATGTGTATGCAAGATGGGATAGGCTCCATCAGCTTTGTAGCTCCAAAGCTGAATAGGCCATTTAGAAATCGGATCAGTAGAGATACTTGTGGCTCTTATGGGCACCTTATTAACAAGATTTAAATCTCTAGTTCTCTAAACTGGAAATGGAAAATTGATGAACAAATATGTAACAAATGGAGCTGCATTTTGAGGATAAACTTACTGTGCCACCCACGATCCTCCCCAAGGGGTACCACGCCCTTTCATCGAACCAATTGAGGAACTCATAGAAGCCATTGGTGGTGAGATGGTGTGTTGATCTGTAGTTGAACCTGTAGAGATGCAGAAAAATAATAGGGATTACTTCGTGTAAGGCAAAGAAACAACCACACAGATAGAATAAAGATCTATTTTCATTTGTAGGCCAATTTTGAGAAGGGGAACAACAAAGACTCATCTCTAGGAACGAATAGATTATTTACAGATTTTCTGAAGGCGGTACGAATGGATAAGCTGCTGAGTTTTTCTTTTTTGAAACATGGAAGATGAAGCTTCCATTCACAACGTGAGCCTTTGTGCTATCGCCAACAGCTCAGGTCAGTCGCTGATTTAAAAAAGACAAAAGGTTGCGATGAAGGGCTTTCATACATACGGTGGCATTTTCAGAACAAAAGCCTGCTTATTGTACAAATAGTTCCAATTTCAACCACTAAGCTGAGCTGACAAAGATGTAAAATAGGTCTGGTATTAGAACAGAGAAATAATGACCAAAGGGGGGGAAACTAAGAATAAATATAAGGAATATCACTCCAAACAGGCTTCGATTCACACTGTAGCCGTGGTAAACCGAGGGGGTTGGAACGGCGTCAAGCAGCAGAACCAAAGAGCTGACAGTGCTGAGAAGAAAGCTGCCAAAGAGAACGAAGCAAGTGTTCAGTAAATTTTCAGAGGCAGCTTCTTTTGCCACCGAGCTCATTAATGTAGGCCAAGTATGTTCAAAGGCTCATGTAACATAATTCATCTATAGAGATCCTATAGCAAACCTCAGCAGCTCACTAAAGGACTATTATTAGACAAATGTATATCACAGAGGACACAGCAGCCTCATCTGTGTGACTAATAAGCTCTGGAGCAATTCTTTGATTCATATTGCATCAAGTCTAACAATATGACAAGCCAACAAACACAAAGGCTATAGTAACAAGACTGAAATGAGACTAAACAATACAAAGCCTTGGTTGGGACAGTTTTGCTTTAAAACCAGATTTTCTGTGTTTATTTTCAGTCAAATATGCACATGTGGCCGTTGCTGCACCAATAGCAGGCTCAGGGGTTTCAACAAGCTGATGCTGTAAATTTGCATTTATGTGCATCTTAAAGCAGCATATACATGCCAAAGTTTAGAGGCTATAAAGAGGCTCCTGCTGCATGCGTTTTTTTTTTTTTTTCTTTTTTAAACACAAATCAAAAGAGTATAAGTAGAAGGCAAGCTTGGCATTTTAACAATGCAAAACAGTGAGACGTTTATCTGCATCTAAATCTGCTACAAATAACAATAATAGGCCATAATACCGACTCAACAGTGCAATCACTTCCTTATTACTGGCACTCGTTAATGAGAAAACAGGGATTAAAAGTCACTTAAAAAGACTTAAATACTGAACTTGTATCTGATATAAATTTGCAAACATAGTGTATACTCCAACTGTAAAAAGAGAAACATGCAAGCTGCTGGAAGAGGCAATTATAATCAAATTCATCTGACCTTAAAGTAGTGTCAACAGAAACAGTGAAACACAACAAGCACACACACAAAAAGCACAGGTGTCTCGGGCGCAACGACAGCTGCGAAGCCAATCAACTACATTTTCTTCCTTCAGCATACCCCACTCTTCAAGTGCGAACAGGCACAAACCCTTAAACACTGGTCTTTTCAAAGACGGCTGTAATTTTAGCTAGAAAGTTCTCGTGTTGTCTTGTGTTATGAATGGAGCGCACCTCTTTCCTCCCTAGAAGCACAGGCTCACTCGCCATTTTGTTCCTCTGTAACTGAAATGACTGAAAGAGCGCCTCTGCACAACAAGATCAATCCAGACGAAAATAGGAGTCGTAACAAGGTTTCCGTAGGTAAACCTGTGGAAGGATAATGGTTTCCTGCAGCAGTCTTTGTCTCCACTAAGGCTCTGTCACCCAGTCCACATCCTACAGAGCGGCTGAGGTGTCAGGTGGTTACTGGCTTCAGCTCTCCATCAAGCTCCCCATCTGCTGCCAGCCGTGCCTCTCTTCACCCCAATATGCCTCTGTGGACGTTCCACGTTGGAGGGTGCAGGCTGGCAGGGACCGACAGTTGTCTTTGGAAGGGGTCCTCATGGTCAAAAACATCTCCTAGTCTGGGTCCAACTCTCTACCAGGCGACCCTGTGTCCCTCATAGTGTCCACCCCTTTCATTTGAACTCAAAGGTCAAGAAAATCCTCTGCTTAAAAACAAACAGAAAAACGACAAAAAACACCTGTGTGTTTAATAAATGCATATTTGTTGATAAACAATCAATAGTTTAATTACTGACCAAATTTATCGTCAGCATGTTTTCAGTCACAATCGAACAGGCCGGCTAGGGATGTCATTAAATCAATAAGCGTGCTTCCAAAGTTAATCACATAAACTGCGTTTCCATGTATTCAGGTGTGAGAGATTAAGAGATGACAAGCAATGTCATTAAAAAGCTGCAAAGTCGTGGAGCGTGAGACGCTCACGATCAATGCAATAAGTTTAAAACTGCTGCACGGTCACGAGATGCTTGGTTTGCTCTCATCTTCTCTATTCCCATCCCTCAGTTAGTTTTGAGAAGACGTCTTTGTATGCAGCACGCTTTCATTGATGGAGAAGTTGCAACATGATGATGGGATGCTGTGGGATACAGGTGATACTGAAAAAAAGTCAACAGATCCCAGGATTTTTATTTTTGTGTTTCATTCTCTATGACAACAGTTACTAACCATATTGATAAGTCAAGACGAACAGAATGATCATAAATTAGAAGAGCAATATTCTCTATGCGACGGATGAAACAACAGGCAAACACTCACAGGCATTGTGCCTCTTAAAGTGATCTTGAAAAGCTATAAAGAAGCTGACATGAGTGTTTATCCTTGGGGCTCCTCAGGCAATCACATTACTCAACAACCTGAGGCCCGAGAGTCTGAATCTGGGCAGAGAACAGACTGGGACAAACAAACCATCCAGCTGGAACACAGGAGTCACACAGGAAAGGAGAAAAAAGAGCTAATGCTTTACAGTTTTTCTGCTACAAAACCCCCCATACAAGATTAGGTCCTGTCAATTAAAGTCTAGCAATTTTTTCATATGTTTAATGTCCAGTTCTTTCAATACAAATATTTCATTGCATGCTGAGGCGTGGAAAGAAGCTCAATGTTACGAAGTAAAAAAGGGAAAAAAATAACTACAGAAGCAGCCAGGTGTGCGAGTTTGACCACAGAGAGACTGAATGTAGGTGCTGTGAAACTGGCCAGCCAATCCGGCCTCATTGTTCTGCAGCTGTCAAAGCAGCGAGGCGGAAACACGGCAAATTCAAAGAAAGCCTTTAAAAAGACAACTTTGCGCACTGCCACACCATATCCACACAACCCATTTTCCAAAGATCTCATGCACAGCTGAAGGGAGCGCTCTACCTCTGCCCTTGTCACTTTGACGGGGCGGATAATGTAGCTCTGCCAGGCACATTAGCAATTTAATGCATAGCTGCCAATATGGTTTTCAGGCCCACAAAGCACACGAATGACTAGTGATTGTACTGCAGCACCTCTGAAAACCAGCAAGTACGCTTCAAGGAAAGCAGCACACCTCTAATAACACCATTTAAAGAACATAAATTTAAAAAAAATCCTGGATTCATATCTGCAGAACAACTCTTATATAAACTCCGCAGATAATATCTGAAAGCAAAAATAAAAATAGAAGTGGGATATTTATGCACTTGATATCACAGGGGGACTCCTGCAAGCATCGTCATTTATTTTAATCAAGGTCCGTTTCACTGATTACCAGTTTCCTGTTGAGGCTGTGCCATCAGCAGCAGCATGACTAAGTGGGCTCCCTTCCTGTTTATAAACTAGTAATGCCTCATTCAGCATCAACTGCATAATCAGATGCATCATTGGCTTTTCCCCACTCGTCCATATTCTGGTGAGTGTCTGAATGGTCGTTGGTTCTAATCGCCACCTTGACTAATTAACAACCTCTGTGAACAACGTGTAAATGATGAAACTGTTTATGGACCAAGAAGGCAAACAAGCGCAAACAAAATAAGCTTCACACAGTGAGGTATCCGGCAGTCGAGCATTGTTGACCATCGTCAGGGTGACCCTGTTATTGTCGTTTTGTAAGGCCACGTCTCTTAAAGCAGAAATTAGAGTTCTGTGCCGAGTCCCTGTCACAGGGTACGGTGTTGCTGTTTGCATTGTGAGCTGATGTCTCTGTGCTGCTCTGCAACCTCAAGTGAAACTGGACTGTTATTTTTACTGAAATGCAGAACAGAGAGAAGACTCGAGGACAGACTGTAAATCTATACACGGACTGACAGAGCTATAAGAATGAGAAAAACATCTACACCAGCGTAATGAACCTGATACAATTACATCCCATTGCATTTTGTTTCACAGTGATATTATCCTTGTGCTAATCAACTTACTGGGTTTGCACTGCATATTGCTACCCTACACATCTTTGAGTTCTGCATCAGGCTACGGCATAGAGTACAGAGATACATTGCCACAAACATTGCTTTCTATTTAAAATATACATGTATATATATTACATAGAAAACTTTAGTGCATGCCACCAATATGATTTTAAAAAGTAGGTACACGGGGAACTAAAGCTAGCTAGTGGAAATCTCACAGCTAATAAGGTTAATTAGCAACATGATTATAATGATTATTATAAAAAGAACATCCCGGAGAGGCAGAAGATTGTTACGCCACTAACATTCAAGCATAAAAAGGCACCCAACTATGGATGAGCTGCTCTACACATAACAGACAAAGCAAAGAAACAATTTTAAATCCTCTTTTTGCTCTTTGTAACTAGCAGCAAAAGAAAGGAATAAAAATAGGCCAGTTTCTTAAACTGAATTTACAGGTTGACAGACATAAAAATAGTATTTTTCCACCAACAAGGTAATTCTCAAAGACACATTAGCAAAAAAACCCTTCAGTTCTCCTCAGGGGAGGAAAACAGCCATCAGTAAAGCACAGTGGAGGCTCTGTGGTGGTTTATTACTGCATTTTAGCCAGTGGTGTTGGAATCTTGCCAAAATCTATAGACTTATGAAGACAGAAAAAAATACCAATAATTATATGGAAAATATTTCACTGGCAATGGCCTCATTTTTCAGCATGACAATAGCTCCAAACACACAACTAATGTAGTAAAAGCATATTTGGATAGAAAAAACAGCAAAAAAAACCAAAAAAAAAAAAAACAACAATACTCATGGACTGGCCTCCCCAGACCGAACCCAACATTATTAAAGCAGTGTGAGATCATCTTGAGGCGCCAACACCCCAAATATTAACTTGCCAGTTTGCATGTGTTCCAATAAATTGCTGCACCTATTTCCCATTTTTCTAGCAAATATGAAGAAATGATGGGTGGCTCAAGACCTCTGCAGAGTACTGTGGAATGAGAATAAAAATTTCTCATCATTCAAATGTCTAGAATCTAAAGATTTTAATCAGGAACACAACTAAAACCCAAGGAGTGAATAGCTGTTCACTGGCTCAGCTAATGTCCATTTGAAAACTCTCCCTGGGCTAACAATTTCTATACTTATGTAATATGTACCTTTGTGATACATGTGACTACCTGATCAGGGTCAAAAACCTGAGTTATCAAAATGATCATATTTTTTGCCATTTAATTATACTTTGACTAAGGGCACGTTTTCTTAGGCAACAGTGCATTCGCCTCTTTTAGCAACCTTAGACGGGCCATTTGAAGAACAGGATTACAGCTATCAACAGCCCACAAAAACTTGCCTTCCAATATCCCCAAAATAGGATTTTCTGGTTGGATTACCACAGAATTGGATAACAGTGAGTTTTCAGTCACACTGCACACTTTGTCCAACTGTCCCAAAAACTAATGACTCAGTACTGGTGGGAAAGGTCACACTAACTGGCTGACTGGATCGTTGCCAAAGCTTTAATGGTGTCTACTGGTCCTGCCATCACCTGACAAGATGAAGCATCCTGGCCACTAGTGATATCTCTTCATTGTTCAAACTCTTAGACCCAGCAGTGGATAGAACTATCCACCCAAAACACAAGTGAACTCTGTGCCAATATTGGAACAGCAAAGCTGCATAAGTCTACAAACATCCAGAGAGTGTGATGAATGATTTAGCCTACTGTAAAGAGTGCGTGCAAGCAGAAGGAAACAGCTAATGTCAAGTCTACTAACTCCTTATACTTTATATCTGTTAACAGTAAGAGTGGGCTAACAATACACATGAGCCACCTTTAATAGCCAGTGATATAAGAACACAAAATTACACAATGCTTAAACATGCAGTGGCTCAACTTAAATCGACTGGTATTTACTTCAATACTCTAATTGAGCCTTCAGCAGCATTTAACTAAACCACACATTCACCACAAGTGTTTTTTCTGTGCTCAAGCACTTTTTAATCCAACATTCACATTCAACATTTGGCGTGTGAATGTCACATATGAATTGATTACATTTTGAAGTTTTATTGTTACACTGTATTCTATCAGTCACAAACAAGCCCACACTTTTTCTAATGAAAAGCAACTTCAATTAATTTTTTTTTAAATATATATATATCACCAAATCACAACATTTTCCTCAAGGTGAATTATATTGTATGTTAAAGACCGCACAATAATACGCAGAAAACCCCAACAATCACATGACTCCCTTTGAGCAAGCACTTGTTGATCATTTTTGAAGGTGGGGGGTCTGCTGCAACCAGTTGATGGAACAAAAGACACATTGCAAAGTGGTGTAGTGAGTGGGGTGGTTGGGACGACACAGGCACCCATGTCAGCAAGAAAAGCCAGATATCAAACTACCAAACTTCCAATTACACCAGTTAAAAGGGAGTTTTTTTCCTTCCTGCTCTCGTCAAAGTGCTTGCTCAGAGGAGGTCATTTGATTGTTGGAGTTTTCTCCACAATTGAATAGAACAGTTTTATGCATATTATGGGACCTTCCCATGTGAAGTGTGAAGGTTGGGTTTTAACAAAGACACACGTTCAGGTGAGGTTAATTAAGGATTAGATTAATACAAATAACGCAATGAAGATTTTCTGAATGCATGACAGCAATATGTGCATATGTTCCTTGAAAAATTACTTTGTCAATGTGAAATTCTGCTTAGACAAGCAGTGAGTGCAGTAGGTTGACTGAAGCACCGACTCAGTTGATCATGTTTGCACGAACCAGAGCAGAAAAAAAGAAAAGAGGAAACATTAAAAATATTATGAGATAAACAACAAATGTGCAGCTAATTATTCTGCTAGGTCAACCATTTCCAAGTCTCCAAACAGGCAAAAAATATAATTATCTTAATTTCAATAAGTTAACACTTGCTGACACTGCAGAGGAGACACCCCCCACCCCCAATTTAACCCAGAGTGCACAGCTCATCGTCTGAGATGAAGAGGTCCAGTAAGAGCCATTTAATCCTAATGCTACAGGAAATGAGGCATTACATTAAAATTGAACTCCACCCAAAAGATTTTTTACATATTAAACGCTCATCCAGCACAGCTAAAACATAACAAGTCTATCATATCTTCCAGACTTCATTTAAATTAAGAATATTTAGCATTTAGCACATTCAGCATGGTCAAAAATGCAATTAGTAGAATCACAGAAGGGGCATATGTAACAATCCTTACCGGGAATGAGCAACACATTTTCTCAGCAGGCCAGACTGACTATGATACAGCAAGCAAAGGGCCACATATTGAATAAATGAAACATGACACATATTGCTGAAATATATGCTAATGCATACATTTTATAATCACAACAGACTGAGTCCAAAGGCTGTTAGCTTTCTGTTAGAAAATATTGATCATTTCATGCCAATCTGCTCATCAGTCAACCTGCAGGCTGTACCCACTTAAAAATATATTTACGCATGCACATAAAATGTATGCTTGAATCAAGAAAGCAGTGAGTGACTGTTTTACTTGTGCTGATAAATAAAACTATTATGGTACAGACCTGCATCAGTAAATGAACCCAATATTCCACAGAGACCTCTCTTGATTGGGAAGCCCGAGTATATTTTACCCTTCTATCTGGGATAATGACAATGAGATGTATAAGCAATCTCTCTGAATGTTATTTTGAAAGTTCAGTTGCTAACTAGGCGTAGGTCATGCAGTCTCAAATTTATACAAGTGCTTCAAGAAAGATTTGCGCTAACGGAATCTACAAGGATACAGAAAAAAATAAAATCCTGAATGTGTTATCACTGCTTGCAGCTCGCAGGCAGGAGCATTTCTAAGCAGTAAGTAAATCTAATTTTATACTATAAATAAATAGCATAAAATAAAGGCTTGACATTTTTGTTCAACAATAACTAAAGTAACACAACCTTGTAACTCTTCAGGAGCTGCACAATATTATCCCATAATAAAACTGAAAGAAAAAATAATAATAAACCTGGGATGTTGCATCTCCAGTCGGGCTTTTAAACCAGCTCCTCACAGCCCTGCTTTTCCACTAGTACCTGCAAGAGTAATTTCCATCTTCCTGACATATAGAGTGAAGTGCTCCAGTGATGCTCGGTGGAGTCATTTGATTACATTTGGGTCACATCACCAGCTGCTGTAAGTCCCCTTTGTCGCTTGGTTTTACTCGGTGTGTTTTTGCCTCAAGTAGTGAGACAAGACTTCCTGTTAAATTTGGAAACAAAGTTTCCTCACATATTTTGCAAAAATACTGTGTTCTGTTGGAGGTTGTCGATGTAGCACACTTTTTAGGTACCAAATTGTAATCCGTAGCTGACACGCAAATTTCGCCGTCAGACGCATCAGGACTTGTCATGTTGTTGTGCATGCTAAGGAAGGTGAACACATTGCATTACTATAACAGGGATATGATACTTTTATATGATGAGGTCAGTGATCTTGGAGTGTCTTGTCCCATGGTTTGACTCCACCATCTTGGTCTGAAATTGGTGAGAGTGGTCCTTGTCCTGCTCTGGAGCGACAGAGGGAAGCAGGGATACACAAGGCAGAACCAGCTCTGCAGCTCACAGAGGCTACAGAGCAGAACAAGACTACTGTTGCACACTGCAGTTCAAAGACTGTGGAATTCGACTCCATACACATGATGGAAACTTAGAGAGACAGTACCCAAAAATGGGTACAGCCATGTTAAAACCCTCAAGAGAAACAACCTCTGGGTGAAAACCGTAATGTCCAGAGTCCAAAGACATGCATGTTAAATGAACTAACTTGGCTCTAGGTGTGAATCCAAGTACAAATGGTTGACTGTCTTTGTGTTAGCCCTGCCACCCTACAGGAACCCTAAACTGGATAAGCGGTTTAAAAATGATTTAATTAAAATAAAAAAAGGAAGCTGGCTGGATGAGCCAACCTCATAGTTTTGCTTTCTCGCATCTTGAGAGATGTAACATCATGGCAGTATGCAAAAAGCCAAATTAGTGCCCGCTCAAACTAATGAATCAAAGCTAAAGTTGAATTTTCCATCTTAGATCATCAGAGACAACCTTAAATAGACATTACTATGCTCCAGCTCTAACTGGGATCCATCTGACACACAGCACTATTTATTTGCTCCAATACCTCCACATTTTGACAGTCATAATAAAAATTCTCAGTTTGTTCGGTTATAAAAAAGGCTGTGGGGAGCAGAGTTATTCAGCTCTGAAATAGAGCAGTCTCATAAAGACTTTTCTTTGACTAGGTGCTGTTGTGTGAATACATCAATGTGGTGTCTCTTTCTATAACAACAAATATGTAAGAAAGCTTGTGGCTCGAGCTTCACTGTTTGGATGCGCTCTTTTTTGTGTAAAATGTAGTTATTTGATGGAGTTAGCCACTGAGGTCTACATTCTCCTGACATCAGACTTCAAGAGTCCCAGCTATTGACATCCCAATTATCTTTTCACACACATTTAGACTGCTACTCACAACCGTGCGCAGGCTGGCAATGCCTACCCATCACAAAGACACAGGCTTTTAATACCTTATGGGCCTAATCGGACAATCAATCTTAAATTGTGTCATATTCTTGGCAAGGTACGACGAGATGCTTACCTGAGCTAAAAGACAACAATGAGAGTCGCTGAAAGTAAATTATCAAAGCAGTCGGGGATACACAGGTGACTGCAGGCAAAGCAAGTCTGAAGCAAGAAGCCAACACACCATTTGTGTGTACACGTGCTGAGATGATTGCTTAAACTTTTTAATTTAAAAAAAAAAAAAAAGAAAGAAAAAAAAAAAGAAAAGAAAAAAAGAATTGATGAAAAACAAAAGCATGGGGAAGTTAAATCTCAAACTTATTATGAAATCCAATTTAGGTCTCTTGTGGTTACTGGTCAAATAAAGCCTTAATTGATTTTTTTTTTTTTTAATTAATGGTGTCTGGAGCAAACAAAGTAGGTTTTTAATAAGAATTAACCAAACTATTCAAATGAAAACCTGTCGAAAGCAAAATCATCTCTAATGTGCTGGATTATTAAAACTAAATATGATTTCATGAAAACAAAAATGGCTCTGGACACCTTTCAAATTTATGCATATTCTGTATAATAATTTCTGCAATATACTTATATTACAATTAGTTCAGGAGATCATTTAATAACCAAGATGTCAACAAGATAGTCGCATAGTCCCTAACCCTATACTGCACAAACTAACAGCAATTAACTGACTAATTAACCAAGAAGTCAACAAGGATTGCAAACATTTCTATCTGGCACAAATTGATCTTGCTTCACTGAAATGATGATTCTTGTGAAAACAGAAAAGTGCCTGTAAAACGGCCGATATGACCTTCGCCATGACTTCGGTGAAGACCCATTAGACTCCCGTTACACAGGCCTATTGACCATTTAATGACTGCCTGGCAAACACCCATCGCTGGGGGCAAATGACTGATTGCAACTGGTTACTGGCAGTCGCTGTGAAATCAATCGCTAGTTCCCAGTTATGACAGACTAGAGACTAGTCAGTGACCTCATAGAAAATTGTGTCTTGCTGACTGGTGGTCGAACGAATGGTTTCTGCCAGCACACAGTGCTTCACTGAAAATCCTGTGATTGCTTTGGTGGATATCAGATGAAGACTCCAACTTGTCCGCAAAGACTCACAAACTAGTTGCAAAATATTAGTTAAAGTATTTAAATTGTGATGCAAACCAGAAATAAGAGCATTCATCTTCAAAGTAAAAGTTGTGCCTGAGCACTGGAACCCACGAAAAACGTTTTTCTAAATTCTGACAAACTCTAGAAGTACTGATTCTTCTGAGCTCATTGCCCTTCAGCTAAATGAGCTAAATTTTAACTAAATCTCACCATGAAGATGTATAATCCTAATTGTACAACAAACCATTTCACAAACGGATAGATGCATCGAGGTAATCTGGAAATCAACATCTTGCCCAACACCACTTGGACATTTGGGCACATCGACAAGCTGCTCTACTCCACAAGAGCTGCCCCTGTATCATGGTACAGTCTCTCCAGCTCATGAATATAAAGCATAATGGCCAGAACTGGGTAGACGGACAAAATGGTAAGCATTCAGCCTTCATGCATGAGGTGAAGGCCTGCTGCTGATTCTACCTGTGGAGAGCGCAGGGTTGCCGAGGTCTGAGAAATTTAAGACGAAGGTTTGGTACATAGATTCATTTCACACTCCATAGATTCCTGCATTTTAAGTTAAACACCTTGAATGAAGTTAGCAATCTACACAATGCAATCTCTCAGCATGATCTTTGTGATAGGATGAAGAAGAAGAATGTGCTTGGTCAACTGAATCCAATGAGGCCAACATAGACATTAGGAAGACACACCAAGGTCAAGACAAGCTTAACCCTCAGTTTAATTGATAACATAGCACCGCTTGTTTAACTGATGGTCTGAACATTTGGTTGAGCAAACAAAGCCTCTGTGACTCAACCATTTACAACAAATATTTATGATAAACCTTGTGGAAAAATAATTTACAACAGCAGGACTGATGAAACTTGGTGTGAGGTAAGGTTTTTATTTTGAAGCAGGATTTTTACAAAGTTTGAACAGAACAGAAATAAAACTTATGAGTCTATATTTTTCCCTTCTCTATATCACCAAGACTTTCAAGTTTCATTTGAAGCAAAGAAATTTATTTCTTGGCTATTCAGTAGAAAGAAGAGAATGGAGGGGGGAATTTTCTGAGGATATAGGAAGAAAGCTTTATATCAAACAGCACTTTGGAAACCAAAGCAAACAGCGACAGTGAGCCAGTCTCAATAGGCTAGGTCGAGATTATCAGCACTTGCAAAACTGTAGGCTGACGTGCAGAGAAACCGTCAATGACAAAGCCATTAGGTAACTCTGCTTTCTGTGTTCAATAACACTAGACTGAGGTGCAGCATACAATTAACCAACTGGGGCCAGTATTGATTAGAACTTTCAGAAGAAAAATGAGAAATGTGAACCCCCACAAGTATAGGTTTAAACACCACAGCAATTACTGTGCAGAAAATAGTCCTAGGTAAGATGAAGATGTGGGTATAACAAAAAGGAGGGGGCCACAGTAAACTAGAACCTTAATAAAACAAAAGTATTTACTGTGATCAATCTTAAAGTAGCTTCTTTTATTGACTTGATATTTTTTCTTTCATGGATCAAAGCAAACTGACTAGATCCATTAGTTCACTAAACCAGAATAACATGGGCAATCGGTTCCTAATGCAATTATGTTACATCAGTGATAAAGTACATCGCCTGGCCAGCACAGAGAAGTTCTGCTTTATTTCCCATCACTAGCATGGAAAGACTGAGCACCAATCACAGAAGCATCAGCATTTCATATTGGAAAAGACCTGTTGACCTGGTGATTAAGACTGTTAGAATTAAACTATTCCAACTGCGAAACACCAAGCTAAATGTTCTTTGAAATGACTGCAGTTTGTATGTTTAGCATTTTCTTAGCATGTTTAGCACAAACAGATGGGGGTAACTGTGCTGCTCCTAGAGTAGTCTCAAGTAGGTTCAACAGTTCTAATTTTCCACATTTCTAGTTTTCTTTTATTGGCGACCAGTGATGTCTTCCATTTAAAAAATAAAAAAAATAAAAAAAATAAACACACTGACAGTTTCATTGGAATATTCATTAGAAACAGATACAATTTCAAGGTGCGCTTTTTGCAAAAATACAGGCAGAAACAGAATGTTAAAACTGATCTTCATAACACCAAAGATACATTTAACCATACAATCCACCCATACAACCAGCTTTCAAAATACACACCCACCTACAGCAACCTGTAACACATCAGGCGTTTACCAACTCACAGCTGCTTAACCGAGGTCTTTCATCCGCAACTTCCCATTACATTTCCAAAGGAACTACTAATTTGCCGGGTACATCCATCATCTTTAGCCAAAATAACAGTTTTGAGACATGTAGCATCCTCCGTAATCTCATATGACTGCTCCAAAGCAAAGGCTCTCAAATATCCCAGTTGATGAATATGCTGGATTGACAACTGACGAGTAGACTTCAATTGCAACAGCTGTTTCGGTGACATTCACTGCGTACTGCATGGATGCCAGATGGGAAATTAAAAGCGTAGTTCTTAGCACTGCAGATTAAAAGCAAGCACAAATGTGTCTTGCTAACTGCTGTGTGGACAAACTAGTTGACTACCACATGGTAACGTCAATGTATTATAGAAATCATCACTGTTTTTTGAATGATGATAATGGTGATGTAATGATGATTTCCCACGGATTTCTTAAACCACATTCCTGAAGACAGTCATTGGAGGGCATAAATTCTCCTTTCTTTACTCCATCTTAAAAGCTGCTGAGCCTTTAAGCCCACCAATACAAAATGCAGGATTTAGAATTATTTTAAGTGCCTCTGAAACAACAGTGATTCGAAGAGAGCTAAAGATTTGTACTTCCAGTCCATTTAAAAGGTAAGGAGGGAGATAACAAATGTGATGTTCCCAAAAGCACAAAGTCACAGAATTTCAAGTTGCGGTGTGTGAATCAAAGGAAATGGATGAAAGGCACGCCAATTCCACATTTAGCCAAGGAGTCCACTGGGGCAGAGGCTTCTCTTTTATCAAAACCCACTGTTGCCATCGACCAAAAATAGGGAAAGCACTGGGAGAGCCAAGCAGAGACAGCAGGCAGTAGTGAATTCCAGAGATAGGGAGTAATTACTGGCACAGAAAGAGCTTTGCTGTCATAACGGGTGGCTAATCAAACAGATATCACAAATACAAACACCGAGGACAAACAGCAGCAATAATTATGGGCCTAATCATCACAGGCTGAGATCTCTATTGAAGGCATTCTGTGAGGAAAAACTCATTTCTGAACTGCTTGCGTGATATTTTCCAGGGGGGGGGGAGAACCTAAAGTTGGGCTACTGACAAGGTGTGATGAGAAGGGCAATGATCATATATGTAATACTGCTGACGATGCTGTCGCCTAGGGCTGTTCGATATAACTATATATATCGGATGACGATATAAAAACGTCTATCGTTTCCTTTTACGCTATCGTTTGTTTCGTGGTGTCGCAAAATAAACAGTTTACGGCAATATTTTTTCATGGTTTTGATGGTCACTGTAGTGGCTAATTTCTTAAAGTTCTCTCTTTCTCTTACATTTAATATAACCACACTACAGACAAGCGTTTGTTTTTATGCGTTGTCGTTAGCAACAACGACGGTAAAACCACCGCGTGTCCGCTTGTTCCACATAAACCTTTCACAATAAAGCTCAAGATCCTGTTGAGACTTTTCAAATAAACTGAATCACGTGAAAGACGCAGAGTGTTTACGGATGAGAAGCAAAAAAGCCGTCAGGTGCTAAAAAATAAACCTTAGACTCAAACGTTAGAACAGGCTTTTCCCCGCAGCACGCCGTGTAATAAATACTCAAAGAAAACGGCGGCCGTTACAACTTATGTCTAAAAATGTATAGTTTCATGCATCAGTTAAAACTCGATGCCAGGTACGTGACGCCCAGCTGGAAACACTTCCCGCAAGTCGAGCTGCCCGAGATTCACAGAAGTAACAGAAAATGTTACATTTTTGTGATTTATATCGTTATCGGGATGATAGATGTCTTAATATCGGAATATGAGATTTTGGTCATATCGCACAGCCCTACTGTCGCCCTCAAAATACAAACTAGCGTGAACAATAGAGTCTGTTTTAAATTTTTATGCGTAGCTATTGGCCGCTACCATAATAATAAATTCAGACACTGGATAAAAGAGCATCCAAAAGTACTTTTTCCACAGGGGTTACCACAGCAGATGTCTGAATTGGCGAAATTGTTATGTCAGGTGCATTCCTTCACTGATCAGGTTAACATTTATAATAACTGCTCGATACTTCAATGCTGTTGAAATAGGCATTTTACTGACCTTTTAAAATTCTTCCTAAAGGTGTTGTTGGGTGTTGTGAACGCCAACAACATCAGCTGTTCGTGAGGGGAGGAGCTAGCACTCGCCTCTCAGCAGGTTGCTGTGTGAATGTGTTATCGACTGGAGGGAAAGACATCAATTGTGCAAATTCTGACGACATTTTTTGACAAACTGAAAGTGTATACAAGTATCCTAGCCAATGTAGCAACATCAGATTTCTCCTTTTTTTTTTTTTTTAAATTATGGCACAGCCACAAAAATTCACACTGTGCTGTGTTCCACGCTGTAATGCTTAGAAAGACCCGAACATGTTGGAGCTACACAAACATACTAAATCCACCAGTGTGAAGCTCTAGGCTGAAAATCCTGCAGTGAGGGTAAACTGAGGGCAGCTGCCCACAGCCAACTACAGCTTGAAAATCATCTTTCCTTCATTCAAACATCCACCTGCTGCTGGAAAGGTTGAAACAGGGAGAGGGGGAAGAAAAAGCTCTATAAAACTGTGCAATGGCCAGAAATGAAACCATAAAACTACAAGTTAAAAACACAGCTGTGGACAATCACACTGTCTACATACAATTGATTCCTCTGGATAAAACATTACTGCTCTCCCTTTGAGCATAATGGCTTCACTATGAGCTGCAGAGTCACTAAGCGATAGTAGAAAAAGCCAGTGAGACATTTATGGCTCATTGGCTTAAATATCAGTGCGAGGCACTCAGTAACACCCTAGTCAAGATTAGCAGATACGAGACGCTTTCTACAACCTCTCTACAAACTCGACAATCATTAGGACAGTTTGCCTACATCACAACACAAGTTATTGCTGCCCCAAAGCTGCCATATCTGCATGAATGGGCTTGCCGCTGTGGTTCGGAAATCCTGAGGGGTCAAAATTTACTGCGAGGGCTGAGTAATTATACACCGTCTTCTGTACCACTGCGGTCCCTTCATCATTATTTCCTAACACATGGCTGCCTCTGCTGTTTCATATTCTATGGCTGTAAGATAATGGGAGAGGACAGAGTGGTGTACTTCCCTCTCCTACTCCTACTCCGTTCCTCTTCTCCTATAGTGGTGACAAATCAGTGTTTCAGTCTTTCACAAGGGAGTCTGAGGTGTTTAAATTCCCAAAACTTACAGTCTCTTCAGTGCAAAGGACAGCACAGACGTACTGAAGTTTGTGCAATCCATTGCAGGGTTTCATTAGTGTACTGCAAGTCCGGCGGCACATTGAGCCTAAACTGACCACCTGGCGGGCCTAAGCATTGGGGAGATTTGTATCACAAATATTGGGTTAGCTACAGTATTTCATTATCCTACTGTTAGAGTTACTTTTAAAAATAAAAACCGCTTGAAAGAGTACACAGAACTACAAGGAAACTTTAGAATAGAATAGAATTCAACTTTATTGTCATTGCACATGCACAGGTACAGGGCAACGAAACGCAGTTTGCATCCATCCAGAAGTGCTTTAGTGATATAGATATATTACAATATATATTAGCAATAATATAGATATGTGAGTATATTACAGAAATGGGTCTATTATGGTATGTTATAATGTACACGGTATGAAGTATGTTGTGAATATTGTGTATGAAGTATGTTTGTGTATGAAGTATGTTGTGAATATTCTATAACTATAAGTATGTACAGGCTGTAGTGAGTACAAGCTATGTACAGGATATGAACAGGATATAAATATGAAAAAACTATACAGAATATGAAATAAATAACTTTACAGAATCTGGGATATACAGCTATACAGAAATGGGAACTATGCAAGTTGTAAACAGTTGTAGGATTAAAAAACTGATATGAATTAAGTGGAAGGAAGCTACTTTTCTATCGATGATAATGATAAACTGTGTGTGCATGCCACATCCTCAGTTTCAGAGTCTTGACTCAGTGTACCATGCAGCTCTGGGTTTTATTACAGATGTGAAGTCTGACTAGAGACTGCATTGTTTATGATTTCATGGGCTGGCCATCACAGACCCCTTGCAGAAGACAGCACTGGTGTATTTTTATCTATAAAGCAAGACTGGGTAAACTTTGTCTGAGCTGCAGCAGTCACCAGCTACACTCCTCCAAATGGTTGCTTTTTGATGTGCCCAGGGTTTTGACAGATCTGGGGGAAACAGAATTGTGTTACTACACACTGTGGATGTGGAAACCACCTTTGCAAACAGATCTAAAATGAACATGTTTATATCTACTATTGAATCTAGCAGCATAAGCAGTGTGGTGAAGGAGCATAGATTGTGAACACAGCTACGTCACATCACCCGCTGGTTTATGAAATGCTGTTTGGAAGCCTTTACATGAGCATTTCCGCAATCGTTATCTTTATGTTTAAAATCAGACGTGATAAGCAAGAGTTCAGACCTGACTGTGTACCTACATCTTCACTGACTAATGCCCAAACCCTGAATAATCCCCTTTTCTAAAAGAATAAACAAAATTGTCTTAAGTTTCATTTAGTGTGAGTGAGCCCATAAAGTCCAAGGGCCATCTTCCTATAGAGTTCAGGACTAGAAGTCTTCTTACAACCACAGCTATCACGCTTGGTGATAGCTAAAGTCAGAAAACTGAGGATGTTATGTGAGAGCACAAATTTCAAGTTTTCCTAATGTTTACATGCAATGGCAACATCTTGGATTTTGAAGTTGGGGGTCGGTGGGCTGGTCCATCTTTTTGAGTTGTAAGTGTGACTTGAAGCAGCTTTTCAGCTGAAAATGCTGACTGGGAGCTCAAATTCTATTATAAATTCAAAAATGTACATGAATTTGTATATCATTCACTTTAAGTTAAAAAAAAAAAACAAATATAACAATCTCTTATGAGCTTGTGTGGCTGCCTTTGAAAGAAATTTGACCTTGATAGAAGATAATAAAATTAAAAAAAAAAAAAAAAAAAAGAAAAGAAAAAAAGATGACTTTCACAGACAGGGAATCTTTCTAGGGGTTTTCCCCCCCTTTTTCCTAATAATAAAAAAAAAAAAGATAAATAAAATATAAGGTTGCCTTAAAGATTTCTTATCAGATCAGGTCTCCTTCGTGGAAGCCAAAGGTGAACGTAGACAACACAGGCAACACGACTCCACTACAAGCAACCCAAAGAGCGCTTGTTTGATGTCTAAAACCCTTAACGATTCACGTAATTTAATGAGCTACCATGCCGAATACTGATATCACCACAGGGGGCTTTTCAACTTTGTACAACACAGAAAAGACTACTCCGTCATAAATGTGACTCTGCATGCATAATTGCACTAAAGGAAGAGGACACTGATTTTGAGGGGGTGGGGGCAAAATTGCTGTAGTAATTTCCAGCAGTGGAAAGACAATGAGCCTTTTGTTATTCCTCCAATTAAATGTCACCCCAGACGTAGCAAAGCTTCCACACTTCAGGCCTTCTGTGCCAAGGATGAAAAATTGCTTGTGGCTAAATAGAGAATACTGTAGCTGCATGCAATGCTACTCTTAATTCAGGCCAAGGCTTTCTGAATGCAACTCTGTGTCTGAAGCCATGCACCAAGACTTCGTA